>NW_024526022.1:14993-45801 GCF_017590135.1 Pyrgilauda ruficollis | reverse complement strand
CGGGGGGGGCAACGGGGCCGCCCCCCCCCCCAAAAAAAACCACTACCGGGACCCCCCAGGGCAGGGCCAGCCCCCCCGAGCCCCCCGGTGGGGTTTCCCCTCTCCATGGTTCTGATGGGGCGGGCATCGGGAAAAACGGGGCGGGGGTCCCGGTCACCCCGGGGGGTCCCCACGGTGATCTCGGGGCCGGGGTCGCCCCGTTATTCCCCTGGCTCCTCCTGGGAGCGCTGCCCGATGCCGGTGCGGGTGGGCAGGCTCCCCCTGTGCCCCCCCCCCGAGCATCCCCGTGTTGGGGCCGGGACCCCCGCGACCCCCGGGGGTCCCCGTGCCCCCCAGGCCGCGCTGGGATGTCCTTGTCCCTCCGGGAGCGCTGCTCCTGCAGCACTTCCCGGTGTCGGGACGCTCCAGACCGGGCAGCTTCGCCCCCTCCCCGAATTTCAGCGCCCCCCGGGGGTCCCCAAGCCCCCAACTCCCGGCGGGCACCCCCGGGCCGGGCTCCGCCGGTGCCGCTCCCTGCTGGGACCTCCCGGTGCTCCTGCAGCACTTCCCGGTTCCGGGACGCTCCAGACCGGGCAGATTCACCCCCTCCCCGAATTTCAGCGCCCCCCGGGGGTCCCCAAGCCCCCAACTCCCGGCGGGCACCCCCGGGCCGGGCTCCGCCGCTCCGCTCGCTGTTGCAGCTGCGGCTGCACCGAGCTGCGCCCGGTTCCACCGGGGCCGGCACCGAGCGGGGCCGGGGGGGCTCCGGGGCCGCCGGGGGGTCGGGGGCAGCCCGGGGGGCGGGCGCACTTGCCGGGACGCGCATCCATCCCGCCGCACTTGCCGGGAGCCCCCCCCGCCCTCCTCGCTCTCCCGATGTATTTTTTGCTGTCCCCCCCCGGCATGGCCCCGCTGTGGTGGCTGCTGGGCTCGCTGGTGGCCGCGGTGGCGGGGGGGGGGTCGGTGGAGCAGCCCCCCGCCTCCGAGCCCGCCTGCCCCGTGTGCCTGTGGCGGCGGCAGAGCAAAGAGCTGCGGCTGGAGAGCATCAAGTCGCAGATCCTGAGCAAGCTGCGGCTGAAGGAAGCGCCCAACATCACCCGGGAGGTGGTGAAGCAGCTGCTGCCCAAGGCCCCCCCGCTCCAGCAGCTCCTGGACCTCCACGACTTCCAGGGGGACTCGCTGCAGCACGACGAGTACCTGGAGGAGGACGAGTACCACGCCACCACCGAGACCGTCATCAGCATGGCCCAGGAAAGTCAGTGCCGCCCTTTGTTCCGCTGCNNNTCCCGCTGCCCCGCCGCCCTCCCCGCTCGGCACCGATGGCCCTGCGGGGCGCCCCGGCCTCCCCGAGCCCCCCCCGGGGGTCCCCGAGTCACCCGCGGGGGTCCTCGAGCCCCCCCCGCGCCCTTCTGGTCCCCCCCGGTTCGTGCGGGTCCCGCGGGGACGCTTCGTGTGCGCGGGGATGGGGACAAGGGGACAACGGGGGACAACATGGGGACAACGAGGGGACAGGGGGACAGCGGACAGGGGGACTGGGAGAGGGGACTGGGAGAGGGAACTGGGACTGGGAGAGGGAACTGGGACTGGGAGAGGGGCCCCGTGCTGGGGAGCAGGAGCTGGCACGGGGGACTGGGGCTGGGGACAGGGTGCTGACACTGGGACTGGGAGGTGACACTGGGGACTGGAGACTGGCACTGGGGACTGGGACTGGGACCTCAGGTCTGGGAGCGGGGACAAGGGGACAACGGGGGACAACATGGGGACAACGAGGGGACAGGCTGACAGCGGACAGGGGGACTGGGAGAGGGGACTGGGAGAGGGAACTGGGACTGGGAGAGGGGCCCCGTGCTGGGGAGCAGGAGCTGGCACGGGGGACTGGGGCTGGGGACAGGGTGCTGACACTGGGACTGGGAGGTGACACTGGGGACTGGAGACTGGCACTGGGGACTGGGACTGGGACCTCAGGTCTGGGAGCTGGTCCTGAGTGCTGGGAGCTGGGACTGGGGACCTGCAGCTGGCACTGAGTGCTGGGGTTGGGGACAGGGTGCTGACACTGGACTGGAACTGGGAGCTGGGGACACAGGACTGGGACTGGGATTGGGGACTGGAAGCTGGAGCTGAGTGTTGGGAACTGGGACAGGGGACTGGGGACACAGGACTGGGAGCTGGGACTGGCACTGGGAGCTGGAGCTGAGTGCTGGGAGCTGGTACTGGATGCTAGGACAGGGGACTGGCACTGGGACTGGCACTGGGACTGGGACTGGCAGCAGCACCCGGCCCAGCACCAGCACTGGGACCTGGCCCTGGGTACTGGGACCAGAAACTGGGGACTGAGACTGGGAACTGGGATTGGGACTGGGACTGGGAACTGAGACTGGGAACTGGGACTGGGACTGAGACTGGGGACTGGGACTGGGGACTGGGATTGGGACTGGGACTGGGAACTGAGACTGGGGACTGGGATTGGGGACTGGGACTGGGAGCTGGAACTGAGACTGGGAGGACACCAGGGAGTGGGAACTGGGGACTGCAGGCTGAGATTGGGGCAGGGACTGGGAGCTGGGACTGGGGACTGGGAGCCAGGACTGGAACTGGGGACAGGAACTGGGGGATTGAGACTGGGGACTGAAACTGGGGGACTGGGACTGGGGACTGGGACTGGAACTGGGAGTTGGGACTGGGAACTGGGACTGGAACTGGGACTGGAACTGGGACTGGGAACTGGAACTGGGAGTTGGGACTGGGACTGGGAACTGGGACTGGAACTGGGACTGGGAACTGGGACTGGAACTGGGACTGGAACTGGGAGTTGGGACTGGGACTGGGAGCTGGCAGTGGGGACCGTGACCCGTCACTGCGTGCTGGGACCTGGCCCTGGTGCCTGGGGACCTGGGGACTGTCACCACGCTGGCACCGCTCAGCGGTGGCACTGGGACCTGGCACTGGGGGCACGGGGCAGGTGACACGGTGACCCCGCGGTCCCCAGGGCACGTGGCGGGGTGACAGCAGGGTGACAGCAGAGTGACAACAGGGTGACAAACAGGGTGACAGACAGGCTGGCAGCAGGGTGACGGTAAGGTGACATCAGGGTGACGGCAAGGCCACAGCAGGGTGACAGCAGGGCCGTGCTGGGGACAGGCCAGCGCAGCCAGGGGTCCCCGCTGGGACAGCGGGAGGGGACACGGGGACTTGGCCGCGCCTGGCTCGGCTCCGCCCCCTCCCTGCCTCAGTTTCCCCCGGGATTTCTCCACCTGCTCCCGGCGCGGGACCCCCGGGGCGACCCCCGGGGGGGCGAGGGGCCGGGGGCGAAGGGCGAGCGGAAGGGAGGGAGGTGTGAGGCGCTGCCGCCCCCTCCCCGAATTTCCTTCCCAGGCATTAAATGCGCTCGGGCGGCTTTGAAATTTTATTACCCATAAAATTGACGACACGCTGGGGTTTTCCTCCCCGGGCCTCGGGCCCCCCCTCCCCGCCCCTTTGGCAGCTCGGGGGCCCCCCAAAATAAAGGGCAGAGCCCCTCCTCCCCCCGGGGGTCCCGCGGGCCCGGACCCCCGGCCGGATGCGCCCCAGGGAGGGGAGTGGGGGGCTCCTCTCCGTTATTATTTTGATTTTTTTTCCCCCTCCCCGCTCGCCCCCCCCGGGCAATTGCGGGGTTTTTATGGCTCCTGAACAGAAGGAGGGGAAGGCGCTTTATGGGCGCAGCAGAGCCATAAAGATCTCGGGTTCCCCCCGGCCGCCCCCCCGGGACGAGCCGCGAGGGTTAATTGGCTCCTAAACCCCCCGAGGGGCTACCCGTGACCCCCGCGACCCGCGGGGGGTGGGGGAGCTTAATGAGGCCCTGGGGGGGGGTCCGCCCGACCCCCCCCCCACCGCGCCCGGTGTCCCCCGGCACGGGCAGCGCGGGGACAGCGACAGCGGGGTCCCCAAGGAGGGGCTTTGGGGGCTCTGCAGGAGCGGCCCCGGCGGCACCTGGAGCCCCAAAACCCCACCTGGAGCCCGAAATCTCCACCTGAACCCACACATCCCCACCTGGAGCCCCCAAATCTCCATCTGGAATCCCAAATTCCCACCTGGACACCCCATCCCCGCCCGGGTGACAAAGCCCCCCCGAGCTGCTGGGGGGTGTGAGGGGGGGTCCCCGCGGCCCCCAGCCCCATTTGCGAGCTGGCCCGGGGAGGGGAGGCGACATTCCCGGTGTCGTGACCCCCGCGGGGCCGGCGCAGCAAATGGCCCCGCGCTGCAGCTGGGCGCTATTAAACCTGACCGGTGCGGGCAGGGGGCGGGGGCTGCGCCGGGGGGGGGCAAATTCCCAGCTCAATTCGACACAGATGTGGGGCCGGGCCGGGGGGACCCCCGGAATGCTCGGGGGTGTCACCGCCCCCGCGCTGGTGGCGCTGCGTTTTGTCACCTGCCGGGTTTGGGGGGGCTGCGGGAGCCTCCCCCCCACCTCGAGGTGTGGGGTGCGGGGTTCGGGGGGTGGGAGGTGCTGGGACCCCCACCCCGCGGATCCCTGGGGAGGAAGGGCGGCCCCGAGCAGGTGCTGCGGGCCCGGAGCCCCCCGCCCCACACAGGCCGGGACCCCCCCGCGGGGGGCTCGCTCCGGGCCCCTCCCGAGCCCCCCGGGGCCGCGGGTCAGGGGGCAGGGGGGGACCTCCTCGCGGGCGACCCCCGGGGCGGCCTCTGACCCGACCTTCACCTCCGCAGGGCCGGGGAGGGGCTGCCCCGACCCCGAGAGCTCGGGGGTCCCGCAGCGGGGCCGGGGGGGTCCGGAGTGCGGCTCGGGGGTCCCGGTGTGGGGCTGGGGATTCCAGAGAGCGGCTTGGCTGGGCCGGGGGCTTCCCGGAGAGGGTCTCTGGCCCCGGAGTGGTGCTGAGGGGTCCCAGAGAGGGTCTCTGGTCCCGGTGTGGGGCTGGGGGTCCCGGAGTGGTGCTCAGGGGTCCCAGAGAGGCTCTCGGGGGTCCCGGAGTGCTGCTGAGGGGTCCCAGAGAGGGTTTCTGGTCCCGGTGTGGGGCTGGGGGTCCCAGAGAGGCTCTCGGGGGTCCCGGAGAGCTGCTCAGGGGTCCCAGAGGGTCTCCGCTCACGGTGCAGGGCCGGGGGTCCCGCAGCCAGTCCCGGCTGTCCCGCAGCGCGCTGCGGGGGTCCCACCGGGGGTCCCGAGCCCAAACCTGACCCCTCCTCTCCCCGCTCCCCCCGCAGCGGACCCGGCGGTGCAGATCGAGGGCAACCCGCACTGCTGCTTCTTCAACTTCAGCCCCAAGATCATGTTCACCAAGGTGGTGAAGGCGCAGCTCTGGGTGTACCTGCGGCCGGTGCAGCACACCTCCACCGTGTACCTGCAGATCCTGCGCCTCAAGCCCGTCACGGACGAGGGCAGCCGCCACATCCGCATCCGCTCGCTCAAGATCGAGCTCAACTCGCGCTCCGGCCACTGGCAGAGCATCGACTTCAAGCACGTCCTGCAGAACTGGTTCAAGCAGCCCCACAACAATTGGGGCATCGAGATCAACGCCTTCGACCCCAACGGCAACGACCTGGCTGTCACCTCGCTGGGGCCCGGCGCTGAGGGGCTGGTGGGTGGCACTGCCCGCGGGGTGGGGCTCAGGGGGTCCCCAGAGCGGGGACAGGGGCTTTGGGGTGTCCCCAGAGGGGGGACAGGGGGTTTGGGGTGTCCCCAGAGGGACGCCAAGGGGCTGGTGGGTGGCAGTGCCCACCCGGGGGGACACGGGGGGTTTGGGGTGTCCCCAGAGAGGGGACAGGGGGTTTGGGGTGTCCCCAGAGGGACGCCAAGGGGCTGGTGGGTGGCAGTGCCCACCCGGGGGGACACGGGGGGTTTGGGGTGTCCCCAGAGAGGGGACAGGGGGTTTGGGGTGTCCCCAGGGGTCACTGGGTGGGTGGTGGGATGGGACTGGGGGATGGTGACAGCTCCGAGGGGTGGTGGCAGTTTAGGAAGGGGGGTCACAGGTGAGGACAGTGACAGCTCTGGGACAGTGACAGCTCCGTGGGGCTGGTCACAGCTTTGTGGGGACAGCAACAGCTCCATGGGGACAGTGACACTCTCGTGGGGTGGGTGGCAGCTCTCTGGGGCTGGGGACTGCCTGGAGTCACAGGAGTGGGGACAGTGACAGCTCCGTGCGGACAGTGACAGCTCCGTGGGGACAGTGACAGCTCCGTGGGGCTGGGGACGCCTCCAGGGCATGCCACCACCCCCTGGCACAGCGCAGCCGGGCTGGGTGGAGCAGTGTGCAGTGGGGCAGTGTGTCACCATTGTCCCCACCATTGTCCCCTGTGTCCCCTCACCACTGTCCCCTCACCACTGTCCCCTCACCACTGTCCCTTCACCACTGTCCCTTCACCACTGTCCCTGTCCCCTCTCGCCTGTCCCCTCACCTCTGTCCCCTTTGTCCCCTCCCTGCTGTCTCCGTCCCCTCACCCCTGTCCCCCATGTCCCCTCTCCACTGTCCCTGTCCCCTCCTGGCTGTGCCCCGTGTCCCCTCACATCTATCCCTTGTCTCCTCACCCCTGTCTCCCGTGTCCCCTCCTGGCTATCCCCCCGTGTCCCTCCCCGCTGTCCCTGTCCCCTCCTGGCTGTCCCCCCTGTCCCCTCCTGGCTGTCCCTTGTGTCCTCTCACCCCTGTCCCCTATGTCCCTCCTCGCTGTCCCCGTCCCCTCGCTGTCCCCAGCACCCCTTCATGGAGCTGCGCGTCCTGGAGAACAACAAGCGCTCCCGGCGGAACCTGGGGCTGGACTGCGACGAGCACTCCACGGAGTCGCGCTGCTGCCGCTACCCGCTCACCGTGGACTTCGAGGCGTTCGGCTGGGACTGGATCATCGCCCCCAAGCGCTACAAGGCCAACTACTGCTCGGGCCAGTGCGAGTACATGTTCATGCAGAAGTACCCGCACACGCACCTGGTGCAGCAGGCCAACCCGCGCGGCTCGGCCGGGCCCTGCTGCACGCCCACCAAGATGTCCCCCATCAACATGCTCTACTTCAACGACAAGCAGCAGATCATCTACGGCAAGATCCCCGGCATGGTGGTGGATCGCTGCGGCTGCTCCTAGAGCCGCGCTGCCTCCCCGCTGCCCCTCCGAGCGAGCCCCCGCTGCCCCCCGCGGGCTCCTCAGCATTTTTTCCGCTCTTTTTTTTTTTTTTTTTTTTTCCTTTTTTTTTTTTTCCTTGTATTTTTTTGTTGTTGGTTCGGGGCGGGGCGGGAAGCGCCAAGTGACAAAGGCCAAGCGTTGAAATCGGTTTGGATGGTGGAGGAGAGAGGAGGAGAATGGCACGGAGCAGCGAGCCCGCGATCCCACGCGCATTGTGCAATAAAGCGACCGGACGGAGAAGGGAAGGGGGGGCCGGGACCCCCACGCCGCGGTGGCGACACGGGGACACCGCGGGGACACGGCCCCGGGTGGCGGCTCCCCCGGGCCAGCCCAGCAGGACGAGGACGAGGAGGAGGAGGAGGAGGAGGAGGAGGAAGAGCGAGCGCGCCCCGCGTCTCCCCGAGCTCCTGGAGCAGCGCTGGGGACAGCGCTGGTGACACCGGGGGGGGTGACCCCGTCCCCGCGGCCGCAGCGAGGTCCGGCCGCGGGACCCCCGGCACCGGGAGGAAACCGCCTCCCTTCTTTAATTTATTTATTTATTAATCGCCCTCCCGGCCGGCGCTCGCCCCGCTCCCTCCCCTCTCAGCCGGGGCCGGCTCCGGAGGGGCCGCTCCAGCCCCGAGACCCCCGGGGACCCCCGGGCAAGGGCGGCTGCAGCGCCCGGAGCCTCCGCCCGGGCTTTGGCTCCAGCCCTGGCACCGGCCCCGGGCTCCGCCGGGGGTGAGGGCGGCCCGGGGGTCACCCGGAGGCGACACCAGAATTGTTGGGAGGCTCCGGCTGGGGCTGAAATTCCGCTTACGCCGCACATTCGCCTCTCGCTGCCCTCGGCCCTTTTTGGTTGGGTTTGTTTTTTTTGTTTTTTTTTTTTGGTTTGTTTTATTTTTTTTTTTATTTTTTTTTTCTGTTGTTGGTGTTTGTTTCACGTGAGAACGAACCCCCCGCGTGTCCCGAGGCTCCGCCGCGGCTCCTGCGGTTCCCTGCCGGCCCCGGCGCCGGGGGAGGCTCCGGGAGGGGGAGAAGCCCCCGCGGCCCCCCAGCACTTATCCCCCGGGTGCCGCAGCCCGGGGGGCTCCGGGCGGGAGCAGCACTTAGGGGGACTCCAGGGCCACCCGGGATCTTTAGCACTTGTCGCCGGCTCCGCCGCAGCCCCGCGGAGCCCCGGAGCGCTTACGGGGCCGAGGCGGCCCCCCCGGGCCCCCCCTCCTGGCGCCGCAGCACTTAAGGGGCCCCTGGTGCCAGGCTGGTGCCACCGCCCGATGTCACCGCCCTGGTGGCGCCGGCGGGGGCCGAGGCGAGGGGACGGGGACAGCCGGGGGGGGCAGGAAGGGGAGGAACAGCCCCCCGCGCCCCCCAAAAGGGGCACAGCCTGGCCCGGTGGCCACCAGCCCCCCGTGGCGGTCACCAGCCCCTCGTGGTGGCCGCAGCCCCCCGTGGTGGTCACAAACCCCTCGTGGTGGTCACAAACCCCCCGTGGTGGTCACCAGCCCCTCGTGGTGGTCACAAGCCCCTCGTGGTAGCCGCAGCCCCCCGTGGCGGTCCCCAGCCCCCCCCGGCGGGCCCCAGCCCCCCCCGGGGGCCCCCCGCCCCCCGGGCAAGGGCGGCTGCAGCGCCCGGAGCCTCCGCCCGGGCTTTGGCTCCAGCCCTGGCACCGGCCCCGGGCTCCGCCGGGGGTGAGGGCGGCCCGGGGGTCACCCGGAGGCGACACCAGAATTGTTGGGAGGCTCCGGCTGGGGCTGAAATTCCGCTTACGCCGCACATTCGCCTCTCGCTGCCCTCGGAGGGTTTTGGTTGGGTTTGTTTTTTTTGTTTTTTTTTTTTGGTTTGTTTTATTTTTTTTTTATTTTTTTTTTCTGTTGTTGGTGTTTGTTTCACGTGAGAACGAACCCCCCGCGTGTCCCGAGGCTCCGCCGCGGCTCCTGCGGTTCCCTGCCGGCCCCGGCGCCGGGGGAGGCTCCGGGAGGGGGAGAAGCCCCCGCGGCCCCCCAGCACTTATCCCCCGGGTGCCGCAGCCCGGGGGGCTCCGGGCGGGAGCAGCACTTAGGGGGACTCCAGGGCCACCCGGGATCTTTAGCACTTGTCGCCGGCTCCGCCGCAGCCCCGCGGAGCCCCGGAGCGCTTACGGGGCCGAGGCGGCCCCCCCGGGCCCCCCCTCCTGGCGCCGCAGCACTTAAGGGGCCCCTGGTGCCAGGCTGGTGCCACCGCCCGATGTCACCGCCCTGGTGGCGCCGGCGGGGGCCGAGGCGAGGGGACGGGGACAGCCGGGAGGGGCAGGAAGGGGAGGAACAGCCCCCCGCGCCCCCCAAAAGGGGCACAGCCTGGCCCGGTGGCCACCAGCCCCTCGTGGTGGCCGCAGCCCCCCGTGGTGGTCACCAGCCCCTCGTGGTGGCCGCAGCCCCCCGTGGTGGTCACAAACCCCTCGTGGTGGTCACAAACCCCCCGTGGTGGTCACCAGCCCCTCGTGGTGGTCACCAGCCCCTCGTGGTGGTCACAAGCCCCTCGTGGTAGCCGCAGCCCCCCGTGGCGGTCACAAGCCCCCCGTGGCGGTCACAAGCCCCCCGTGGTGGTCACCAGCCCCCCGAGGTGGCCGGGGGTGCCAGCCCGGGCTCGGGGCTCCCCCGGCCCTGCCCGTCCGTGCCCGGGGGGCTCCGGGGCCGGCGGGGGGCAGGGGACACCCCCCGTGCCCAGCGCTGCCCGCACCGGGAAAGGTGTTTTATCGCTGGGAGGGACTGGGAGGGACTGGGAGAGACTGGGAGGGACTGGGAGGGGCCCTGGAGCCCCAAAGCCGCGGTGCCCAAAAACCCCTGCGAGGCCCCGGGGCTGGTGGCACCGAAGGGCACAGGACGGGCAGGGCGGGCACTGGGACCAGTCAGAGCTGGAAACTGGGACCAGTTATCCCCGGGCACTGAACCAGTCCCCACCGTAGGCACCACTGGTGCCAGTGCCCGGGATTAACTGGTGCCAGTGCCCAGCTCTGACTGGTGCCATTGCCCGGTTCTGACTGGTCCCAGTGCCCAGGACTAACTGGTTCCAGTGCTCGGGATTAACTGGTCCCAGTACCCAGCTCTGACTGGTCCCAGTGCCCGGGATTAACTGGTTCCAGTGCCCGGGATTAACTGGTTCCAGTGCCCGGGATTAACTGGTCCCAGTGCCCAGCTCTGACTGGTTCCAGTGCCTGGGATTAACTGGTTCCAGTGCCCAGTTCTGACTGGTCCCAGTGCCCGGGATTAACTGGTCCCAGTGCCCAGGACTAACTGGTCCCAGTGCCCAGGATTAACTGGTCCCAGTGCCCAGGATTAACTGGTCCCAGTGCCCGGCTCTGACTGGTCCCAGTGCCGGGGAGGTCCCAGGATGTTCTGGGGGGTCCGGGGTGTTCCAGGGGGTCCCGGGATGTTCCAGGGTGTCCCGGGGGGGGTCCCGGCACGGATCCAAGGGGAATCCCGGGGATGTCCCCCGGGGGGGTCCCGGGGGGGGTCCCGGGGGAGGGGGGGCGGGGCCGAACTCAGCACTTGAACAGCAAAAATATAAAAAGAAAGAATAAAAAAAAAATTCCAAAAAAAAAAATTTAAAACGTTTTTAAAAAAATAGATAAATAATCTGAGAGTTCCGAGGTTTCAGCTCCACCCCCCGCGCTCCGGGGGTGGCGATGTCCCCAATGTCACCTTTGTCACCTCCGGGGGGCAGGGGAAGGATTTGGGCTCTGGAAGGTTCCACAGGGGACCTTGGGGGTGACACTGGGGACAGAGGGGGACAGTCCGAGGCTGGCATGGGGACAAATCCCCACTGCTGACCCCTGGGTCCTTGGGGACACCGGGCATGGGGACATTGCCATGGGGACATTCAGGACAGGGCTGGGGACCTTTGGGACAGGGTTGGGGACAGCCGGGACAAGGCTGGGGACACTTGGGGTCCCAGCCAGGCCCCCCAGCTGTAAAAGGGGATTTTAGGGGGGGATTTTTAATTTTTAATGGGGGGATTTTAATGGGATTTTTAAGGAGGATTTTTAATGGGGGATTTTTAAAGAGGAGGATTTTATGGGGGGTTTTAAGGGGGGATTTCAAGGGGGGAGTTTAAGGGGGGATTTTACGAGCAGCCCCAGGAGCCGGCCGGGCTTTATGGAGCCTCATTAGGGGCTGCAGCTATGCCGGGAATGTCCCCGGCTAATTAGGGCTGGCCAGGGGACTGGGAGGTGTCACCGCGGGGGGGGGGACACGGCAGGCAGGGGGTGTCACCAGGGGAGGGGACAGGGTGGGCAGGGACCCCCAGCGTGCAAGTGAGGACTGGACACGAGGACTGGACACAAGGACGGGGCTGCAGCTGGGTCAGCGGCTCCTGCTGGGTTGGTGGCCCCATGGCCACTGGCCCTGTCCCCTCTGTCCACTCTGGCCATGTCCCCACTGTCCACTCTGGCCATGTCCCCTCTGCCCACTCTGGCCATGTCCCCATTGTCCACTCTGGCCATGTCCCTACTGTCCACTCTGGTCATATCCCCTCTGTCCACTCTGGCCATGTCCCCAGTGTCCATCTGGCCATGTCCCCTCTGTCCACTCTGGACATGTCCCCAGTGTCCATCTGGCCAGAGCCTCCAGGACACCTCAGAGGCCTCCCCGGCCCCTCCCATGCAGCTGCAGTCACCTCAGAGTGACCAGAGTGGCCACTGCCCCTGTCCCCAGAGTGGCCACTGCCCCTGTCCCCAGAGTGACCACTGCCCCTGCCACTGTCCCCAAGTGACCACTGCCCCTGTCCCCAGAGTGACCACTGCCCCTGTCACTGTCCCTGTCCTGTCCCCTTGGCCAAACCCCCAAGGGCGAGCTCGGGGAGCGCTGGAGTGACCCTGGAGTGACCCTGCGGGGACACCCCCGGTGTGGAGCGAGCCCGGGACCCCCGTGGCTGAGCCCGAGGGGGCTCTGGGGGGCACTGGGGCCGTGCCAGGGCCGGGGGACACTGGGGGGTTTTGGTTTCTCCACTCGAGGACTTGAACAAGCGCTCGCTTTTGTTCCGTTCCCCGTTCCCAGCCCCATTCCCTGCCCTGTTCCGTTCCCATTCCCTGATCCCGGCCCCGTCTCTGTTCCCCTTCTCTCATTCCTGTTCTCGTTCCCATTCCCCTTTTCATCCTCTCTTCCCATTCCCACTCCCCCATCCCTGCCCCATTCCCATTCCCCATTCCCTGTTCCCTTTTCTCATTCCCATTCCTGTTCTTGTTCCCATTCCCCTTTTCCTATTCCCACTCCTCCATTCCTTTTACCCTTTCCTCCCATTCCCTTTTCCCATTCCCCTTTTCCCTTTCCCCCATTCCCTCTCCCCATTCCCATTCCCTCTCCCCCATTCCCATTTCTGTTCCCTTTTCTCATTCCCATTCCTGTTCTTGTTCCCATTCCCTTTTCCCATTCCCATTCCCCCATTCCCTTTCCCTATTCCCTTTCCCCATCCCCTCTCCCCATTCCTATTCCCCATTCCCATTCCCCTTTTCCCATTCCCTCTCCCCACTCCCATCCCCTCTCCCCATTCCCATTCCCCATTCCCATCCCCTCTCCCCATTCCCATTCCCCTTTCCCCCACTCCCATCCCCTCTCCCCTCTCCCCATTCCCCATTCCCGGTTCCCCGTTCCCGGCCCCGCTCCCCCTGACCTAATTCGCATCCCCGGGGGGGTGACGGTGACACAAATGAGGCCCGGGGACATCCGGGGCCACCCACGGCGACAGCGGCTCCCGGGGCGGCCGCGGCCGCGGGCGACATCGGCGCTAATGAACGCAATTAACGCAATTAACGCCGGGAACGCGGCCGCGGGGCTTGGCCGCGCTCCACCCGCCTGGCCCGGGGCCACCAGAGCTGGCCCGGAGGGGACAGCGAGGGGACGGGAATTCCTGGAAAACCTCGGGAATTCCTGGATAAGCTCACTAAAAACCTTGAGACAACCTGGATTTAACACCAGGAATTCCTGGATAATCTCAGGAGCGGCTGGAAAACCCCAGGAATTCCTGGAAAACCCCAGGAATTCCTGGAAAACCTTAGGAAAACCTGGATTTAACACCAGGAATTCCTGGAAAATCTCAGGAATAGCCCAGGAAAGGAGGGAATTCCCACAGTTCCAGCCTGGCATGCAAACCCCTGGAATAAAATGGGATTTCCTTGGAAAAGGGAAGATTTTTATTGGGAAATGTGGGATGAGGGGCAGAGCCCGACCCTTCCGAGGGAAAAACCGGGAAAATAGAAAAAACTGGGAATACAAAACCCGGGAAAAACCGGGAAAAAACTGGGAGAAAACTGGGAAAAACTGAGGATTTTTGGGAAGGGAAGGAACATCCCAGGAACTTCCCGGAGTCTCCGATGTTCCCAAGGGTGGAAAAGGAGAATTCCCAAAAAAATAGAATCTCTTGGGCTGGGAATGGCCCCGGAATTCCGGGAATGGCCCCGGCCCCGCTGCTCCCAAGGCTCCGGGATGAGATTCCCGAAATTCCAAATCCTGGGAGCTCAAGTCTTCAACAGGGGAAGGGTTCAGGCAAGGCCCACCTGGAAATCCAAGAAATCCCTGGAATTCCTGCTTGGATTCCACGGGAAACTCCTAAAATTCCCATGGGATTGGGATGCCGTGATTCCCATGGGAGCTGCTCCATGAATCCCCCCAAATTCCTGGAAAAATGGCCACAAATCCCTGGAAAAACATCCCCAAAATCCCTGGAAAAACACCCCTAAATCCGTGGAAAAATAACCTCAAATCCCTGGAAAAACATCCCCAAAATCCCTGGAAAAACACCCCTAAATCCGTGGAAAAATAACCTCAAATCCCTGGGAAAACATCCCCAAAATCCCTGGAAAAACACCCCTAAATCCACAGAAAACCACCCCAAATCCATGGAAAACCCCGACATTTTGGGAATTGTGCCCCGGATTTGGGAACTCCCTCCCTCCCAAGCCCAGCTCCTCCTTCTCCCTTCGATTTTTTTGGGGAAAAATTCAAAAACTGAGCAGAAAAATCCTCCAAGGAAAGGGGAATTCCCTGGGTGGGGCTGGGAATTCCATGGAAAATTGGGAATGAGGGAAAAGGGGATCCTGACCTGAGGAGAGGCTGCAGCAGCTCAGACGATCCCGAACCTTTCTGCCCTTTTCCGCTTCTTTGCCTGGATTTGGGAAGGGCCAAAAAGAGGGAAAATTCCAGAAATCCACAGGGAGAATCCCGGGAAAGAGAGGGAGAGGGAGGGGAGTGGGAATGGGGAAATTCCTGATCCCAAAGGGCAGGAAAATCCTGGGATTTGGGGGGGTTTTCCTGAGGAAAAATGGTCCAAAGCACAGAGAATTCCAGCCCCCAAATTCCTGGGGAAAAGACCCCAAAATTCCTGGGAAAACAGTCCTGAAATCCCTGGAAAACTGGCCCTGAATTTCTGGAAAAACAGCCCCAAAATCCCTGGGAAATGAGTCCTGAAATTCCTACAAAAAATGGCCCCAAATCCCTGGGGAAAGAGTCTCAAAATCCCTGGAAAATGCCCCATAATCAATGGAAAACTCCCCTCAAATCCAGGGAAAACCCCCCAAAATCCAGGGAAAACCTCCCCACATCCCTGGATCCCTCAAGGGTTGGGAACTGGGAGATGGTTTTGGGATGAGCAAGGAAAGGGGAATTCCCTGGGTGGGGCTGGGAATTCCATGCCAGCCCCAAATCCTGGGAATTCTGGCCCCAAATCCAGGAATTCCGGCCCCAAATCCAGGAATTCTGGCCCCAAATCCAGGAATCCTGGCCCCAAATCCAGGAATTCTGGCCCCCAAAAACCCCAATTCCCAAAAACCCCAATTCCCAAAAGCTCCAATTCCCAAAAAAACAGAATTCCCAAAAACCCCAAATTCCCAAAAACCCAAAATTCCCAAAAAAACAAAATTAAAAAAACCCCAATTCCCAAAAACCCCAACTCCCAAAACCCAAAATTCCCAGAAACCCCAAATTCCCAAAAACCAGGGAAGGATGGAGCCAGCAGAGCTGGAAAATTTGGAATTTTGGGATAATCCTGGTTTGGGGAGAGTGCCCTGGCATTCCCAGAATTCCCAAAATTCCTGGAATTCCCAAATCTCACCTTCTTGGAGAGGGAGGAGACGTTGAGGCCAAACCTCTGAGCCCTTTCCTTGAGCTTTTCCAGGTTTATCTGGGAAAAGGAAATTTGGGATTCGGGATCCTCGGGATTTCCAAAGGGGAAAATTCCGGAATAAAAATTCCCAAAATTCCTCAGCTCGGGGCTTTTCCAGAGGGGCTGATCCCGGGAAAACTCCGGGGGTTTTTGGGGAATTGAAACCCAAAATTCCAGCTGGGATCCCAAAATTCCAGCTCCTCATCTCAAAATTCCACCTTAATTCCCACCCATTCCAACTGAATTCTCCAAAATTCCACCCAAATTCCCAAAATTCCACCCAAGTTCCCACGGGAATCCCCCAGAACTCCACCCAAATTCCCAAAATTTCAACCAAATTCCCACTGGAATTACCCAAAACTCCACTCAAATTCCCAAAATTCCCTGGGAATCCCAGATTTCCTCACCGTGGGTTTGGAGTCTGCTGAGAGCCCTGGAAAAGGAGAAAATTCCCATCAGGAATTGGAAAAAATTCCTGGATTTCAGCCCAGAACTGGGAATTCCGAGGAATTCCAGGAAAATCCCAAGCCTGGATTTTTCAGGATGAGAAATCCCAGGAAAATCCAGGATAATTTGGGGTCTTTTCCCACCAAATCCCGAATTTCCCCCTCCCAGAAATGAGGGAAAAGGGGAATTTGCAATGCCAGGGAATTCCCAGAATTCCAGAAATTCCCAGAATCCCCACTCCAGGAATTCCCTCTCCTCACCTTTTGTGGGAACCGTGGCCAAGCCAAACCTGTGGGAATGAAAAAATCAGGAATTAGGGCTGGAATTTTGGGAATTAGGGCTGGAATTTTGGGAATCAGGGCTGGAATTTTGGGAATCAGGGCTGGAATTTTGGGAATCAGGGCTCCTGGGATAGGAGGGATTTGGAATCCTCTGGGAATTCCATCCCAGGCAGGAATTCCTTCCCAAAATTCCCACAAAATCCCAAAAAAATTCCCACAAATTCACTTTACCCAGAGTTCCCTGATCCAGGGATTTGGAATCCTCTGGGAATTCCAGCCCAGCCCCACCCCCAGGCAGGGATCCCCCCCAGAATTCCCAAATTCCCGCGGAATTTCCCCCGGAAATTCCCAAATTCCTCCCAGAATTCCCAAATTTCCAGGCTCACCGTGCTGCCCTCGCTGCCTTTTTGCTCTCCAGGCTGACGAGGACGTTGAACCTCTCGGCCCTTTTCTGCATCCTCTGGAAAAATGGGAAAGGAAAAAGGGAATTCTGGGAATTGCCAGGGGAAAACTGGGAATTTACAGCTGGAAACTGGGATTTTCCAGGGAAAAATGACAATTTTCTAGCAAAAAAATGGGACTTTACAGGGGAAAATTGGGATTTTCCAGGCGAAAATGGGGATTTTCTAGTGAAAAACTGGGATTCTCCAGAAAAAAACTTGGGATTTCCAGAATAAAATTGGGATTTTTCAGGGAAAAATAGGATTTCCAGCAGGAAAGAGGGATTTTTCAGAAAAAAATTGGGATTTTCCAGGGGATTTTACCTCCATCTGGGAGATTTCTGAGGAGATTTTCACCACTTTCTTCTCCTGGATTCTGAGAAAAGTTTGGGAAGAAGAAGGAAAAGGTCAGGGATGCTCCAGGTGGGATCTGCCCCCATTCCCAAAAATCCCTGATCCCCCAGCCCCTTTCCCAGCCCCCCATTCCCAGATTTTTCTGGGAATTCTCCTCACACGTCGGGCGACTTCACCGGCGCCTCCTCCACCTTCACGGGCGGCTCCGGGGCCTTGGGCTCCTCCTCCTGGAAATCCATGGGAAATATGGAAAATCCACTGAAAATCCATTGAAAATACGGAAAATCCATGGGAAACTCATGAAAAATCCATGGGAAATCCATGGAAAATGTGGAAAATCCATGGGAAATATGGAAAATCCATGGGAAATTCATGGGAAATCCATGAGAAATCCACGGGAAATGTGGAAAATCCATGGGAAAACCACAGGAAATATAGAAAATCCATTTGAGAAATCCATGAAAAATGTGGAAAATCCATGGGAAAACCACGGGAAATATAGAAAATCCATTAAAAACCCATGGGAAATGTGGAAAATTCATGGGGAATCCATGGGGAATCCACAGGAAATCCACGGGAAAGCCATTGGAAATCCATAAAAAATCCATAAAATTCATGGAAAAACCATGGGAAATCCACGGGAAATGTGGAAAATCCATGGGAAATCCACTAAAAACCCATAAAATCCATGGGAAATCCATGGGAAATGTGGAAAATTCATGGAAAATCCATGGGAAACCCATGGGAAATCCATTAAAAACCCATAAAAATCAAGGAAAATCCATGGGAAATCCACTAAAAACCCATGAAATCCATGGAAAATCCAAAGAAAACCCATAAAATCCATGGGAAATCCATAAAACCCATGGAAAACCCCTGGGAAATCCACAGAAAATCCATAAAATTAATGGAAAATATTTGGGAAATTCATGGGGAAAATCCACAAAATCCACAAGATCCACAGAAAGTCTTTAAAATCTGTAAAAACCATGGGAAATCCATGGGAAATGCATAAAACCCACTAAATCCATGGAAAATCCACGGAAAACCCATAAAATCCACCCCGGCCCGTGGCCATTCCCAAGGAAAAATCCCCAGATTTCCACAAAATCCCCCAAAATGTCCCAAATCCCCCCTTTTCCCAGCATTCCCCCATCCCGGGACGGCATCAATCCCAAAACCCGAGATCCCAAAACTCAGGATCCCCCCCAATCCCAAATTCCCGGCATCTGGAGCATGCCAGGCGCCAAACCCAGCGGATTTAGCCCCAAAAAAAAGCTGGGAAAAGGGTTGGGATTGTGGAATGCTGCCTCATTCCCAGCCCAACACCCCGAAAAGCGGGATGACCCCAGCAGTGCCCACCTCGATCTCCTCTCCCAGCACGTCCTCCTCGTTGGGCTCCTCCTCGGCTGGGGGGAAACAGGGAAAGGTCAGGGCGGGGGAATTCCCAGAACAAGGAGGGTGGGGGAGTTCGGGGGGATTCCAGGCGGGGGCTGTGCGGGGTTTGGGTCTGGGGGCGCCCACCGTGCTCCTCCAGGTAGGCCTGCAGCCGATGGATCAGGTCCTGCTTGTTGCCTTTGGCCTCCAGCCCCCGCGCCAGGCACTCCTGCTTCAGCTCGGCCAGCTGCACGGGGGGCAGGGAACGAGGGGCATTTGGGAATGAGGGGGATGACCCCCCCGGAGCCCCCTCAGAGCCCCGGCCCGTTTCCCGCCGTTCCCCCGCGCGCTCCCTCAGCCCCAGCCGCCGTCCCCGCGCTCGCCCCGGGGCTGTCCCGCCTGCCGCGCTCTGTCCCCGCTGTCCCCGCGCTGTCCCCGCCGTTCTCCCGGCGCCGTTCCCGCTCCCAGCGGCACCTTCAGCTTGTGCAGCTCCACCGGCTCCGCCGCCATCTTGTCACCCCCGCGCCGGCCCCGCCCCTCACGCCGCACTGACCAATCAGCGCCGCGCGTCCTCTGCCGCACCGCCCAAACCCGCCGCTCGCCATTGGCCGGCGCGGCAGGCAGCGCCCGCCGCTGATTGGCCTGTCTTGAGCTGGGGGCGGGACCATATTGACTGACGTGCAGATGAACCAATAGGAATACGGAGATGCCGAGCGGCGGCCAATGGAAAGAGAGGGTGGGAAACGCGGACTTCCGGGAGGTGAGGCCGGGACCGGAGCGGGGTCATTGAGGGACTCGGGTGTAATTAATTATTGCTCATTATCTCACTCCATTAGGCTATTAATATGCCTAGATAGAGTCAGATATTTATTTTTTCCTGCTCAGATTATTGCATATTTATTGCTTATACTATTGCTATATTTCTTACTATGTTGTTTTTAATGAAAATACGCTATTTGCTATGATTTAAGCTTTTTATTATGTAGGTGTTAAGTAAAAGTTCTTTACATTGTGGTTATTTAATTGCACTCTTGTGTATTAAGTACTTTGTATTAATTTTTTATTATAAATTACCTCATTAATTCTCCTCCTTCACCCAGGGGTGCAAAGCACGAATTTGGGGTCATTTTCCAGAACATTCCAGAGTTTCCCACTCCCTTCCCCTCTCCAGGTGCTGCTCCCAAGGGCTAATGTTTTTTTCTGTTATTAAGTTGATTACAACTTAATTGATTAATAATCTTACTTAGTAGTACTGTATATCTTTCCATTTGTTATTATAACCACTTCGAGTCTCCACAACAGCCCATTTCCCGCAGCTCTCGAGCCACAACCACCTCTTATTATCATTTAAAAAAGTAAACAATTTAAATAATTAAACTAATTAGAATTATTTCAATAATCTCCCCTATGGATATGGCAGCCGGCATGATGGGTGTGGCGGCCGCCATGATGGGTGTGGAAGCTGACCCGCCACAACCCCGGTAACGGCGCCTGAAGCGGCACCAGCGCGGCCCTGCCCACACTCAAGATGGCGCCGCACGCTGAGGCCTCACCGGTACCGCCAACATGGCGGCGCCCACTGCGGGGGTCAGTGACGTCATTCTATTTCCGGTGAGAGCCGGAAGTGGTGCTGCCACGGCGGCCCGGAGCTCCCGGGGGGTTGGTGAGGCTGGGGGAGCTTTGGGGACACCGGGGGGGGCCTTGGGGACCCCCAAACCAACCCCTATTTCCACACCTCCCTTATTAAATCAACCTCCGCCTTTTTTTATTTTTTAACACAAAAACCACCACTCGATTTTCTTTAAAAAACCCAAATAAAAAGAAAAAAAAATAGATTTTTTTATTCCAAGCCCTTTTTTTTTTTTTTTTTGGGGTGGGGATCGGGGGTCTCCTCAGCGCGGCAGCGGCCGCCGCCCCTTCTTCCTCCTCTTGTGCTTCGTGTCCCCTCTGGGGGGGCCCCCCTGGGCCTGGGGGGGTCCCTGGGGGGGTCCCGCAGCCCCGTGGGGGGCGGGGAAAGCCCCCCCGGCCTCGCCCGGGACCGGATTCCCCTGGAAAACGCGGGCCAGGAAATCCTGGAGGTCAGCGGGGGAGGGGGGGCTGCCCTTGGGGGGGGCCCTGGGGGGAGAGAAAAGGGGGTTGGGGCACAGCTGGAGCTACCTGGGCACACCTGGATGCACCTGGGCACACCTGGATGTACCTAGACAACCCTTGGGCACACCTGGGTAGACTTTGACACACCTGGGCACACCTGGACACACCTGGGCACACCTGGGCACCCTTGGAGCCTCCTCCCCCAGGACTGACCGCTGGCATCCAGACCCTGGACACCCCCAGGACATCCCAGGACCCCCCTGGGGACAACCCCCAACACTGACCACTGGTGTCCAGCCCCTGGACACCCCTGGGGACCCCCCCAGCACTGACCGCTGGCGTCCGGCGGGCGTGGCTGTCCTGGCGCCGAAGGACAGGTGGTAGGGGACACGGTGACTGTCCGGGGAGATGGCCACGCGCTGGCAGCCCGCCCACTCTGGGGACAGACAGGGGACACGGTCACGGTGACAGCAGAGAGACCCCTGGGGTGGGCATGGTCACCCCCCTGAGTGACCTGGGCATGTTGACATCAGAGACCCCAGGGATGGTCATGGTGTCCCCTTGGTCATGGTGACATCAGAGAGACCTTGGGGTGGGCATGTGTCCCCTTGGTCATGGTGTCCCTCTGGTCATAGTGTCCCCCCAGTCACGGTGACAGCAGAGAGACCCCTGGGATGGTCATGGTGTCCCCTTGGTCATGGTGTCCCTCTGGTCATGGTGACACCAGAGAGACCCCTGGGATGGTCATGGTGTTCCCCAAGAGGGACCTGGTCATGGTGTCCCCTTGGTCATGGTGTCCCCCCAGTCATGGTGACACCAGGGACACCTCCGTGGTCATGGTGACACCAAGGACACCCCAGGATGGTAATAGTGTGCCCTTGGTCACGGTGTCCCCTTGCTCATGGTGACATGAGGGACCCCCAGAGATGGTCATGGTGTCTGTCCCCTGGTCATGCTGTCCCCTGGCCATGGTGACACCAGGGACACCACGGGACCTGTCACCCCCTGGGTGGGTGTGGCCACCCCTGTCTCTGGGGCTGTGTCACCGCCAGGTGTGTCCGTGTCCCTCACCGGTGACGTCGTAGATGTGGCCGTCCATGCGGGCCAGGTAGGTGACCTTGAGGCCGAGCAGGCTGGACTCTGCCCACAGGTCACCCTCTTCGGCCGCGTGCCACGCCCCGCACGGGGCACAGTACCGGCCCCCGCGGGGGTCCCTGTCCAGCTGGAACCGCCTGTGGGGACATTGGGGACACTGTGACACCCCCAGGGCACAGTACCAGCCCCCGCGGGGGTCCCTGTCCAGCTGGAACCGCCTGTGGGGACATTGGGGACACTGTGACACCCCCCAGGGACACACGTGAGACCCCCAAGAGAGGATGTCACCCCCCAAGCCCCCCCCCAGAACACAAGGTCACCCAAGCCCCCCAGGACACGATGTGCCCCCCACTGCTGTCCCCATTGTCCCCAGTGTCTCCACAGTGTCCCTGCAGTGTCCCCACTGTCCCCACAGCGTCCCAGGTGTCCTCACTGTCCCGTGTCCCTGCTGACCCCACTGTCCATGCAGTGTCCCCACTGTCCCTATAGTCCCTGGTGTGCATGGTGTCCCCACTGTCTGCAGTGTCCCTGCAGTGTCCCCACAGTGTCCCTGCTGTCCTCCTTGTCCCCACTGTCCCCATTGTCCCTGCAGTGTCCACTGTCCCTGGTGTCCCTGCTGTCCCCGCAGTGTCCCAGGTGTCCTCACTATCCCTGCAGTGTCCCCGCTGTCCCCCCAGTGTCCCCGCTGTCCCAGTGTCCCCGCAGTGTCCCTGGTGTCTGTGGTGTCCCCGCTGTCCCCATTGTCCCTGCAGTATCTCAGGTGCCCCACAGTGTCCCAGCTGTCCCCACCGTCCCTGGTGTCCCCGCTGTCCCCCCAGTGTCCCCGCTGTCCCTGGTGTCCCAGCTGTCCCCACTGTCCCCGCAGTCCCTACAGTGTCCCAGTTGTCCCCGTTGTCCCCCCAGTGTCCCCGCTGTCCCCACCTGTGGCGTCCCCCGCAGCGGGTGCAGCCCATGGCGTCCATGGCGTCCCTGAGCTCCTCCTGCAGCCGGCCCAGGAACGCGCCCAGCGCCCGCGCCAGCTCCCTCCGCGCCAGCTGCTTCCTGCGCCCAAAAAACGGGAATTAGGACCCAAAATATGGGATTGGCCCCCCAAAATATGGGATTGGCACCCCAAAATATGGGATTGGCACCCTGAAAAATGGCATTGGCACCCCAAAAATGGGATATACGGCACCAAAAACGCGCCCAGCGCCCGCGCCAGCTCCCCCCGCGCCAGCTGCTTCCTGCGCCCAAAAAACGGGAATTAGGACCCAAAATATGGGATTGGCACCCCAAAATATGGGATTGGCACCCCAAAATATGGGATTGGCACCCTGAAAAATGGGATTGGCACCCCAAAAATGGGATATACGGCACCAAAAACGCGCCCAGCGCCCGCGCCAGCTCCCTCCGCGCCAGCTGCTTCCTGCGCCCAAAAAATGGGAATTAGAACCCAAAATATGGGATTGGAACCCCAAAAAATGGCATTGGCACCCCAAAATATAGGATTGACCCCCAAAAATGGGATATATGGCACTAAAAACGTGCCCAGTGCCCGTGCCAGCTCCCCCTGAGCCAGCTGCTTCCTGGGACCCAAAAAATGGGAATTAGAACCCAAAATACGGGAATTAATACTCAAAATATGGCATTGGCACCCTGGAAAATGGGATTGGCACCCCAAAAATGGGATATACGGCACCAAAAACGCGCCCAGCGCCCGCGCCAGCTCCCTCCGCGCCAGCTGCTTCCTGCGCCCAAAAAATGGGAATTAGAACCCAAAATATGGGATTGGAACCCCAAAAAATGGCATTGGCACCCCAAAATATAGGATTGACCCCCAAAAATGGGATATATGGCACTAAAAACGTGCCCAGTGCCCGTGCCAGCTCCCCCTGAGCCAGCTGCTTCCTGCACCCGAAAAATGGGAATTAATACCCAAAATATGGGAGTGGCACCCCAAACCCAGGATTCCCACCCCAATACCTGGGATTCTGCACCCAAAACGGGAGGTCTCGCAGCCCCAAAACCACAATTCCCACCCCAAAACATGGGATTCCCACCCAAAAACCTGGGATTGCCACCCCTAAATATGGGATTCCCACCCCAAAATATGGGATTCCCACCCCAAAATATGGGATTCCCACCCCAAAATATGGGATTCCCACCCCAAAATATGGGATTCCCACCCCAAAATATGGGATTCCCACCCCAAAAATTGGGATTTACACCCCAAAATGTGGGATTCACGCCCCAAAATTTAGAATTCACTCCCCAAACTCACGCCTGGTACTCGCGCCGCCTCTCGGGGCTGCTCACCCGCTCCCAGCCCACCCCAAAAACTGGGATTAACACCCCAAAAATTGGGATTTACACCCCAAAACGCGGGATTGACCCCCCAAACTCACGCCTGGTACTCGCGCCGCCTCTCGGGGCTGCTCACCCGCTCCCAGCCCGCCCGCAGCACCTTGAACGCCGCCTCCGCCCGGGGGTCGCGGCTCTTGTCGGGGTGCACCTGCCAAGGCACGATGGGATTGGTCCCCAGCGTGTCCCCAAGGTGTCCCCAGGATGTCCCCAAGGTGTCCCCAAGACCCACCAGCACCGCCAGCCTGCGGTACGCCCGCCGCAGCTCGGTGTCGCTGGCCGTGGGCTCCACCCCGAGCACCCGGAACGGGTCCAGCTCCTCCTCGGCCACCTCGGCCATGGCCACCAAACGTGTCACCTCCTCGTCACCGCCGCCGCCGCCACCTCGCTGGCTCGCCCGCCGCCGGAGCCACTCGGCCAGCAGCTCCCGGGAACGGCGGAGCCCCGCGGAGCCGCCGCGCAGGAAGGAGCGGAGCCCGCCAAGGAGGAGGAGGAGGAGGAGGAAGAGCAGCGCCAGGAGAGCCCCGAGCAGGCGCAGGCACAGCGCGACCCCCGCCCGGGCCACCCGCAGGGTCCCCCGCTGTCCCCCGGCGGTGTCGCCGAGCTGCTGGTCGGGCTCGTCGTGGCGTTGTCGCCGCCGAGCCCCGCGGGGGTCGCCGTTGTCCCGCGGGGGTCCCCGGTGGCGGCAGCCGAGACCGCACGGGAGGTCCCGGGAGGGGCTCGGGGGAGCGGCCGGGGGACCCCGGCAGCCACAGCGACCCCCGGGGGAGGGGACACCCTCAGGGCTGGGGACATCCTCGGTGGTGGGGACACTCCCGGGGCTGGTGACATTGCTGGGGCTGGGGACACTCCCGGGGCTGGTGACACTCCCGGGGTTGGGGACACTCCCGGGGTTGGGGACACTCCTGGGAGTCTCAGGTTTGGGGACACGGCCGGAGTTGGGGACACTTCTGGAGCTGGGGATGCCCTCAGGGTTGGGGACACTCCCAGGGCTGGTGACACCCCGAGGACCGGGGATGCCACCGGAGCTGAGGACACTCCCGGGGTTGGGGACAGTCCCAGTGTTGGGGACATCCTCAGGAGTGGGGACACCCCCGGGGCTGGTGACACCCTCAGAGTTGGGGACAGTCCTGGGGTTGGGGACACTGCCAGAACTGGGGACACCCTCAGGGACACCCTCAGGGTTGGGGACACCCGGGGGTTTGGGGACACTGCCAGAACTGGGGACACCCTCAGGGACACCCTCAGGGTTGGGGACACCCGGGGGTTTGGGGACACTCCCAGAGTTGGGGACACCCTCAGAACTGGGGACACCCCCGGGGTTGGGGACACTCCCGGGGGGTTTGGGGACAGGAGTGTCGCGCTCTCCGCTCTCGTCCTCGCCGCCCCCCGCCGTGCCGGTGCCGGTGGCGGTGCCGGTGCCGGTGGCGCGG
The DNA here is from genome assembly GCF_017590135.1 of Pyrgilauda ruficollis. Classification (NCBI taxonomy): domain Eukaryota; kingdom Metazoa; phylum Chordata; class Aves; order Passeriformes; family Passeridae; genus Pyrgilauda; species Pyrgilauda ruficollis. The sequence continues at coordinate 20,755 of NW_024526022.1, read as the reverse complement.
GGGTGGCCGCAGCTCCCGCTCCGGGCGGCTCCGGAGCCCCCCCCGGGCCCGCTGCCCCCGGGGGTCGCCTCCCGGTACCGGGGCCGCTCCATCGCTGCGGGCTCAGGTCACGGCCATCCCTGGGGGACACACAGGGGACAGCGGGGTCAGCACCCCCGGCACCGGCACGGCGGAGAGCCCCGGAGGGACCCCTGAGCCGCACCGGGACCCCCAGAACGGCCCCGGGACCCCCAGAACGGCCCCGGGACCCCCAGAACGGCCCCGGGACCCCCAAAATGGGCCCGAGACCCCCGAACCGAGCACCGGGATCCCCCAGAATGGACCCGGGGACCCCCAAAACGGCCCCGGGACCACCTACCAGGGCTCTCTTGACGTACTCCTCCTGGGCCGCCTTGGTGTTGTCCCTGTCCCCAATGTCCCCAATGTCCCCAAGACTCCAATGTCCCCACCTCACCCTCTGAACCCACCTCAGATGTGGTTCCCACCTCTCCGTGGCTGACCCAACTCAAGGAACACCCAACGTCCCTCATGTCCCCAAGTCCCCTCAATGTCCCCAATGTCTCTGAGGTGTGCCCAAGGTCCCTGAAGTGTCCTTGAGGTCCCCAAGGTGTCCCCAAGACCCCCAAGTGTCCCCACCTCACCATCTGAACCCACCTCAGATGTGGCTCCTCTGCTCCCTGCTCTCTCCATGCTTGGCCCAACTCAAGGAACACCCAACATCCCTCAATGTCCCCAAGTCCCTGAGGTGTCCTCAAGGTCCCCAAGGTGTCCCCAAGGTGTCCCCAAGACCCACCAGCACCGCCAGCCTGCGGTACGCCCGCCGCAGCTCGGTGTCGCTGGCCGTGGGCTCCACCCCGAGCACCCGGAACGGGTCCAGCTCCTCCTCGGCCACCTCGGCCATGGCCACCAAACGTGTCACCTCCTCGTCACCGCCGCCGCCGCCACCTCGCTGGCTCGCCCGCCGCCGGAGCCACTCGGCCAGCAGCTCCCGGGAACGGCGGAGCCCCGCGGAGCCGCCGCGCAGGAAGGAGCGGAGCCCGCCGAGGAGGAGGAGGAGGAGGAGGAAGAGCAGCGCCAGGAGAGCTCCGAGCAGGCGCAGGCACAGCGCGACCCCCGCCCGGGCCACCCGCAGGGTCCCCCGCTGTCCCCCGGCGGTGTCGCCGAGCTGCTGGTCGGGCTCGTCGTGGCGTTGTCGCCGCCGAGCCCCGCGGGGGTCGCCGTTGTCCCGCGGGGGTCCCCGGTGGCGGCAGCCGAGACCGCACGGGAGGTCCCGGGAGGGGCTCGGGGGAGCGGCCGGGGGACCCCGGCAGCCACAGCGACCCCCGGGGGAGGGGACACCCTCAGGGCTGGGGACATCCTCGGTGGTGGGGACACTCCCGGGGCTGGTGACATTGCTGGGGCTGGGGACACTCCCGGGGCTGGTGACACTCCCGGGGTTGGGGACACTCCCGGGGTTGGGGACACTCCTGGGAGTCTCAGGTTTGGGGACACGGCCGGAGTTGGGGACACTTCTGGAGCTGGGGATGCCCTCAGGGTTGGGGACACTCCCAGGGCTGGTGACACCCCGAGGACCGGGGATGCCACCGGAGCTGAGGACACTCCCGGGGTTGGGGACAGTCCCAGTGTTGGGGACATCCTCAGGAGTGGGGACACCCCCGGGGCTGGTGACACCCTCAGAGTTGGGGACAGTCCTGGGGTTGGGGACACTGCCAGAACTGGGGACACCCTCAGGGACACCCTCAGGGTTGGGGACACCCGGGGGTTTGGGGACACTGCCAGAACTGGGGACACCCTCAGGGACACCCTCAGGGTTGGGGACACCCGGGGGTTTGGGGACACTCCCAGAGTTGGGGACACCCTCAGAACTGGGGACACCCCCGGGGTTGGGGACACTCCCGGGGGGTTTGGGGACAGGAGTGTCGCGCTCTCCGCTCTCGTCCTCGCCGCCCCCCGCCGTGCCGGTGCCGGTGGCGGTGCCGGTGCCGGTGGCGCGGGGGTGGCCGCAGCTCCCGCTCCGGGCGGCTCCGGAGCCCCCCCCGGGCCCGCTGCCCCCGGGGGTCGCCTCCCGGTACCGGGGCCGCTCCATCGCTGCGGGCTCAGGTCACGGCCATCCCTGGGGGACACACAGGGGACAGCGGGGTCAGCACCCCCGGCACCGGCACGGCGGAGAGCCCCGGAGGGACCCCTGAGCCGCACCGGGACCCCCAGAACGGCCCCGGGACCCCCAGAACGGCCCCGGGACCCCCAAAATGGGCCCGAGACCCCCGAACCGAGCACCGGGATCCCCCAGAATGGACCCGGGGACCCCCAAAACGGCCCCGGGACCCCCAGAATGGGCCCGGGACCCCCGAACCGAGCTCCGGCACTCCCCACAACGGCCCCGGGACCCCCAAAATGGACCCGGGGACCCCCAGAACGGCCCCGGGACCCCCAAAATGGGCCCGAGACCCCCGAACCGAGCTCCGGCACTCCCCACAACGGCCCCGGGACCCCCAAAATGGACACGGGGACCCCCAGGATGGCCCCGGGATACCTGAACCGAGGCCTGGGACCCCCAGAACGAATCCGGGACCCCCCAAAATGGATCCGGGGACCCCTGAACCGAGCACCGGGACCCCCAGAACGGCCCCGGGACCCCCAAAAATGGAGCCGGGACCCCCAGAACGGCCCCGGGACCCCCAAAAATGGAGCCGGGACCCCCAGAACGGCCCCGGGACGCCCCGAGCGACTCCCGGGACCCGGGGATCCCCCGATCAACCCCCGCGACGGCCCCGGGAACCCCGAAATCCGGTCCCGGGGAACACCCTGACCCCCCCTGAATAGAACCGGGACCCCCTGAACCGGGCCCGGGACCCCCAAACCGACGCCCGGGATCCCATAAACCGGCCCTGGGAGCCCCGGGCGCTCGGAGCGGCACTCGGAGCGCCGGTACCGGGGGGTTCGGGAGCGGCTCCGGGGGGTTCGGGACTCACCACGCCGGTACCGGCGGGGGGGGGGGGGGGGGGGGGTCGCGCCGCCGCCCCCCCCGAGTCCCCTCACGGCCGCACTTCCGCTTTCCGCCCGCCGCCGCGCTGGCCACGCCCACTTCCGGGGTGGGGCAGAACGCGAGAGGGGCGCGCGGCGCGGTCCTTAAAAGGCAATGGCCACGCCCCCTTACGGCCACGAGCCTGCCCTTATATGGCTATAATCACGCCCATTAACGTATTGGCAACGCCCTTTAAATCTGCATAGCCACGCCTCTTAGTTGGCTAGAGACACGCCCCTTACGGGGCAAGGGTTCTTAAAGAGGCAACGCTTCTTAAAGGGGCAACGCCGCGGTGCCCTGTCCCTGGCCCCCCCGCTCACGAGTCCAGCTCGAGCGCGCGCAGCTCCTCCTCGAGCTCGCGGCGCCGCCGCAGCTTCTGCAGCTGCTCGGGGCTGGGCCGGGGCAGCGCGCCGCGCTCCAGCCGCAGCCGCAGCTCCTCCACCTGCCGCAGCTTCTTCCGCAGGCTCTTCATGCGCCGCCCGCGCTCCGCGCCCCCCGCGCCGCCCCCCGGCTCCGCTCCTGGCTCATCCCCCGCGGGACTCCCGGCGTTCACCCCGCAGGCGCTGCCGGAATCATTCGCGGTGTTGCCGCTTGAATTCTTCACCGGATTGCTTCCTGGGTTATTGTTCCCTAAGTTATTCCCTAAATTATTATTCCCTAAATTATTATTCCCCAAATTATTATTCCCCAAATTATTACTCCCCAAATTATTACCCCCCAAATTATTACTCCCCAAATTATTACCTCCCAAATCATTACCCCCCAAATCATTACCCCCCAAATCATTACCCCTCAAATCATTACCCCCCAAATTATTACCCCCCAAACTATAATAAAATAAAATAAAAAATAAAAAATAAAGTAAAATAAAATAAAATTAAACAAAAGTAAAATGAAAAATGAAACAAAAACTAAAATAAGATGAAACAAAAAGAAAATTAAACAAAAATAGAATGAAAAAACCGAAACAAAATGATTCAAAACAAAACCAACCCAAAAAAAAAAATCAAAAATAAGTTCTAAAAAAATAAAAAAAAAAAACAAAACAAAAAACAAAAAAAACCAAAAAAAATTTAAAAAAAAACAAAAACAAAAAAAAAACCAAAAAAAAAACCACAAAAAAAATTTTAAAAAACCTAAAAAAACCAAACAAAAAATAAAAAAAAAAAAAAAAACCACGAAAAAAATCCCAAAAAAACACAAAAAAACCCAAAAAATCCCAAAAAAATCCAAAAAACCAAAAAAAAACCCCAAAAAATCCCAAAAAAATTTAAAAAAAAATCCGAAAAAAATCCCAAAAAAACCCAAAAAAATCCGAAAAAAATAAAAATAAAACCACAAAAAAACCCCCAAAAAAACCCCAAAAAAATCCGAAAAAATTAAAAATAAAACCACAAAAAAACCCCAAAAAACCCCCAAAAAACCCGAAAAAATTAAAAATAAAACCCCCAAAAACCCCCCAAAAAACCCGAAAAAAATTAAAACCAAGCCCCCCGCACCCGCTCACGAGTCCAGCTCGAGCGCGCGCAGCTCCTCCTCGAGCTCGCGGCGCCGCCGCAGCTTCTGCAGCTGCTCGGGGCTGGGCCGGGGCAGCGCGCCGCGCTCCAGCCGCAGCCGCAGCTCCTCCACCTGCCGCAGCTTCTTCCGCAGGCTCTTCATGCGCCGCCCGCGCTCCGCGCCCCCCGCGCCGCCCCCCGGCTCCGCTCCTGGCTCATCCCCCGCGGGATTCCCGGCGTTCACCCCGCAGGCGCTGCCGGAATCATTCGCGGTGTTGCCGCTTGAATTCTTCACCGGATTGCTTCCTGGGTTATTGTTCCCTAAGTTATTCCCTAAATTATTATTCCCTAAATTATTATTCCCTAAATTATTATTCCCTAAATTATTACTTCCCAAATCATTACCTCCCAAATCATTACCCCCCAAATCATTACCCCCCAAATTATTACCCCCCAAACTATTATTTCCCGAATTATTACTCCCCAAATTATTATTTCCCAAATTAGCGTTGCCCAAATTAGCGTTCCCTAAATTATTCCCCGAATTATTGTCGCTCCCAGAATTATTCCCGTTTTTAACCCCGGGATTCGCTGAATTCTTCTGGGGATTTTTGGCGGGATTCTTGTTGGAATTTGATGAATTTTTCTCGGAATTCTTGGCGGGATTTTTGCCCGAATTCCCAGGGTTTTCCACGTTTTTCTCCCCCGCTGTCCCTCCTCCTCCTCCTCCGTTGTGGCCGTCCCCTGTTCTTCCTCCTCCTCCTGCTCTTCCTCCTCCTCCGGCGCTGTTCCTGTCCCCTCCTCCTCCTCCTCCTCCTCCTCCTCCTCCTCCCATCCCGATTTTTTCCAGCGCCTGGCTCAGTCCGTCCCCGTGGTTTTCCCGATCTTTTTCCTGCTGCTGTTTCCTTTTCTCTTTGCGTTTCAGGTTCCTCCGGGCGCTTTTGGATAAAGTTGGGGAGGGGTCGCAGCCCTCGGGCCGCCCGGGGGTCCCTCGGCTCGGTGGGGAGGGGGTGGGCTCGGGGTTTAAACCCGGGGGCAGTTCGGGTTTGCTCCGGAAGAATTTCACGTATTTGTTCTCGTAGCTGTGGGGAGGGGAAGAAAGGAAAATAAAAAGGAAATAAAAATTNGGGCTCGGGGTTTAAACCCGGGGGGAGTTCGGGTTTGCTCCGGAAGAATTTCACGTATTTGTTCTCGTAGCTGTGGGGAGGGGAAGAAAGGAAAATAAAAAGGAAATAAAAATT
>NW_024526022.1:613-13713 GCF_017590135.1 Pyrgilauda ruficollis | reverse complement strand
GCCCCCGGGAGCCCCGCGCGGGTTTGGGGGGGGTCCCGGGGGTCCCGGGGCAGCCCCGGGGGGGTCCGGGAGCCCCCCCAGCCCGCGGGGCCCCCCCGCGCTCACCGGTCTCGTCCGTCAGCCCCCGGGAGCCCCGCGCGGGTTTGGGGGGGGTCCCGGGGGTCCCGGGGCAGCCCCGGGGGGGTCCGGGAGCCCCCCCAGCCCGCGGGGCCCCCCCGCGCTCACCGGTCTCGTCCGTCACATAGGGCGTCGCCATCTTTGCGCGCGCGCCGCGGGGCCGCCCCGGAAGTGACGCAAAGGCGGCGGCGCGCGCGGGCATCGGGGGCGTGGCCAAAAGGGGGCGTGACCACATATCACATATGGAAATTAGGGGCGGGGCTAACAGTGAAAGGGATCTTTATATGGTAATTACGCTACGTGGTCAACCATTTATATGCAAATAAGTGGGCGTGGTCATAGGTGATGTGGACACTACATTGAAATTAGGGGGCGTGGTCGAGTATTTAAATAGGAAATTTGGCCAATAGTCGTTGAGGGGGCGTGACCATTGGTGGGTATGGAAATTAGAGGGCGGGGCTAACACCGGAAATGGGCTTAATTCATAGGGTAATTAAAGGGCTTAGTAATTTATTTGTATGCAAATCAGTGGGCGTGTCTGCATACTATAGCTAAATAATATGCAAATTAATGGGCGTGGTCATTCATTAGAATGTAACGTGTGTGATTGCTGAGGGGGCGTGGCCCTTGGTGGATATGGAAATTAGAGGGCATGGCCAAAATGAGGAGATGACCATTAATTAATATGCAAACTAGAGGGCGTGGTCACTTGATGATATCCAGACTAGTGGGCGTGGTCAAATGGCAGAGATTATATTTACTTAATATGGAAATTAAGGGGCGTGGCCACTGCTGTGGAAATTGAGGGGAGCGGCCAAAATGCTGAAATTAACTGTAATTAATATGTAAAATAGGGGGCGTGGCCCCAGAAAGGGGCGTGGTCTTTAATAAATATGGAGATTGGAAGATTTGGTGGAAGAGATCTTTAATTAATATGTAAATTAGGGGGCGTGGTCGCTGATTTGGGGCGGGGCTCTCTGCACAGAGGGGCCCTGGGGGAGGGGGCCCTCCGGGATCCCCCAAAATCCACTCAGGACACCCCCAGACCCGGGGGGGACACGGTGTCACCTCCTGGCTGGGGGGTGTCCCCAGTGTCTCCAACCCCACGGTGTCACCTCCTCCCCACGGTGTCACCTCCACCCCATAGAGTGTCCCCAACCCCACGGTGTCACCTCCACCCCATAGAGTGTCCCCAGCCCCACAGGAGTGTCCCCATCCCCACGGTGTCACCTGCACCCCTTGAGGTGTCCCTGATGTCCCCAAACCCACAGTGTCCCCAACCCCACGGTGTCACACACCCCACAGAGAATGTCCCTGATGTCCCCTGTGTCCCCGATGCCCCCAGTGTCTGCAATGTCCCCACTGTCCCCCCTGCCCCCCGTGTACTGTCCCCAATGCCCCCAGTGTCCCCCCTGTCCCCAGTGTCCCCACTGTCCCAAATGTCCCCACTGTCCCCACTGTCCCCACTGTCCCCAATGCCCCCCGTGTCCCCAATGCCCCCGGTGTCCCCACTGTCACCTGTAGGTGTACGCGGCCGTGCCCAGGGCGGCCGCCACCAGCACGAGTCCCACGAACAGCGTGGTGCGCCCGGTGGCCGGGGCGGCTCCTGGGGACAGCGACAGCTCAGTGCCACCAGGGGACACTGGGGACATCCCCGGGACCTGTCCCTGTCACCTCCGGCAGGGCAGGGACAGCTCAGTACCACCAGGGGGACCTTGGGCAGTGCCACCAGGGGGACCTTGGGGACATCCCCGGACCCTGTCCCCGTGTCCCTGTCACCTCCTCAGAGCAGGAACCGCCCAGCCCCACCCAGGGGACATCCCCAGTCCCTGTCCCTGTCACCTCCCCAGAGCAGGAACCGCCCAGCCCCACCCAGGGGACATTGAGGACATCCCTGGGACCCTGTCCCCGTGTCGCACCTCCCACGGCCACCCGGGTGCTGGCCACAGCCAGGTGCCACCTCCTCTGGGGCAGGAACCGTCCAGCCCCACCCAGGGGACATCCCCAGGACCATGTGCCACCTCCTCCGAGGATGGGGACAGCCCAGCCCCACCCAGGGGACCCTCAGGACCCTGTCCCCGTGTCGCACCTCCCACGGCCAGCCGGGTGGTGGCCACGGCCAGCCCGTTGCCGTTGGCCAGGGACAGCTCAATCCCACCCAGGGGACACTGAGGACATCCCCGGGACCCTGTCCCCGTGTCGCACCTCCCACGGCCACGCGGGTGGTGGCCACAGCCAGGTGCCACCTCCTCTGGGGCAGGAACCGTCCAGCCCCACCCAGGGGACATTGAGGACATCCCCAGTCCCTGTCCCCGTGTCACTGTCACCTCCGGGAGCAGGAACCGCCCAGCCCCACCCAGGGGACCCTCCAGTCCCTGTCCCCGTGTCACTGTCACCTCCGGGAGCAGGAACCGCCCAGCCCCGCCCAGGGGACATTGAGGACATCCCCGGGACCCTGTCCCCGTGTCACTGTCACCTCCTCAGAGCAGGAACCACCCAGCCCCACCCAGGGGACATTGAAGACATCCCCGGGACCCTATCCCCGTGTCCCTGTCACCTCCCCGGGGCAGGAACCGCCCAGCCCCACCCAGGGGACACCCAGGGGACCTCAGGGACCCTGTCCCCGTGTCGCACCTCCCCGGCCACCCCGTTGCCGTTGGCCAGGGACACGTTGAGGCAGAAGAGGCCGGAGCGGTTGAAGTCCTGGCGCAGCACGAGCTCGCAGCCGGGCGACGGCGACACCGCCGAGCACGACTCCGCCTCCGCCGTGCGACACTCGGCGTCCGCCACCACCGTGCACACCTCCTCGGGCACCCTGCGGGCACGGCCCGTCAGCGCCGGGGACCCCGCGCTGCCGTCCCCGGCGGTGTCGCCGCTGTCGCCGCTGTCGCCGCTGTCGCCACTCACCCGCCCTCGCACGTCACCGTCAGCTCCACGCTGCTGCCGCCGCCCTCGGGCACCACCTGCACGATGGCCACGCTCTCGATGCCCTCTGCGGGGAGCCAGGGGGGGTCAGCGGGGTCGGGCAGCCCCGGCTGGACCCTCGGGACCCCCCCGGGACCCCCCCGGGACCCCCGGACTCACGGACGATGTCCAGCTGGGTGGCGAAGGTGCCGTAGCGGAACAGGACGCAGCCGGGCGAGTCCTCGGCCGGGGCCTGGCGCTTGACCAGTGCCAGCGGCTGGGCCGTGCTGCCAGCTGTGCTGCCAGCTGTGCTGCCAGCTGTGGCGCCGGATGTGGCGCCAGATGTGGCCGCAGCTGTGGCAGCGGCCAGGGACGCGGCAGTGGCTCCCACGGTGGCTCCTGTGGTGGCGTCCGCCGTGACACCGAGCGTGGCTGCGGCGGTGGCATCGAGGGCAGATCCAGCTGTAGCCGATCCAGCGGTGGCCGATCCAGCTGTGGCAGATCCAGCTGTGGCAGATCCATCTGTGGCCGATCCAGCGGTGGCCGATCCAGCGGTGGCCGCAGCTGTGACATCACCCGCGCCTCCGTCTGTCGCCGCGTCTGCAGGGACACACGGGAAACGCTGGGCGAGGACAAGGGGACAGCGAGCCCTTGGGGACAGCCCCGACGTGTCCCCTCCCCGCCGCCACCGCCACCCCGTGCCAGCACCCACCTGCAGCCGCTGTCCCTTCCAGGGGCACCGCGGGGACAGAGGTGTCCCCAGCCGCGGTGGCGACAGCGGGGGACACGGAGGAGGCGACAGCCGCGGTGCTGGCAGCCGCAGCGGCGGCGGTGGCGGAGGGGACAGAGAGCTCGGTGACAGCGGCGACAGAGGGCTCGACGACAGCGGCGGTGCCAGCGGGATCGGTGGCGGAGGGGACAGAGGGCTCGGTGACAACGGGGACAGAGGGCTCGGTGACAACGGGGACAGAGGGCTCGGTGACAGCGGGGTCCGAGGGTTCCGCCGCCGAGCCCCCCGTGGGCTCCGCCGGCTCCCCGGAGGCTGCGGGGGCTGCGGGGACAGCGGGGCTGGGGTCACCGGGAGCCCCGGAGACCGGGCTGGGGTCACCCGGGACACCCCCAGAGACCGGGCTGGGGTCACCCGGGGACGCCTCCAGTCTGGGTTGGGGTCACAGGGGACACCCCCAGCTGCGGTGTTGGGGGTGCTCCGTGTCCCCTTAGGTGACACTGGGGGGATCTGGTGGCTCTGTGGGGTGGGGGGGACACGGGGGACACTCAGTCTGCTGGGGACACAAATTACAGGCCGGGGGGCCACCGGGCTGTCCCACACACCCCATCCAACACCACAAACACCGCGACCACCCCCACCACGACACCCCCTCCCCTTACCGGTGCTGGCCGCCGCCGTGCTCTGTCCCACGGGCGGGGTGGTGGCCGCGGGCTCGGTGGCCGTGGTGGCCGCGGGCGCGGTGGCCGGCGCGGTGCTGGGCCCGCAGGGGCTGAGCGGGATGGCGGCCTGGAGCACCAGGCGGGCCGAGAAGGTGCCGGTGTCGCGGTAGGTGTGGGTGACGGTGGCGCTGCGCGAGATCAGCGTGCCGCTCTGGTCGCCGAAGTCCCACGAGTAGGACACGTCGGCGTGGCGCAGGTAGCGGCTGGGGTCGTGCAGGCGCACGGCGAAGGCCACGGCGCGGTTCCGCACGAAGCGGCCGTCGCTCGTCACCGCGTCCTGCAGCTGCGACACGTCCACGGTGAGCGGGACTTGGTCTGCGGGGACAGCGGGGACAGCGGGGGACAGGCAGAGGGCGGGGTGGTAGATGAAGTGGTGGTGCGTGGTGTCACCTGCGCCCGGTGTCACCTGCAGCCAGTGTCACCTATAGCCAGTGTCACCTGCACTGTCACCTACAGCCAGTGTCACTTACAGCCAGTGTCACCTGCACCTGGTGTCACCTGCAGCCAGTGTCACCTGCGCCCGGTGTCACCTGCACCATCACCTACAGTCAGTGTCACTTACAGCCAGTGTCACAGCCAGTGTCACCTGCACCTGGTGTCACCTACAGCCAGTGTCACCTGCGCCCGGTGTCACTGCAGCCAGTGTCACCTGCACCCGGTGTCACCTGCACCGTCACCTACAGCCAGTGTCACTTACAGCCAGTGTCACTTACAAACAGTGTCACCTGCACTGTCACCTGCGCCCGGTGTCACCTACAGCCAGTGTCATCTACAGCCAGTGTCACCTGCACCCAGTGTCACCTCCAGCACCCAGTGCCACTTACTGCCCCCAAAATCCACTGTCACCTGCAATGCCAACACACAGTGTCACCTAAATCAGGAGTCACCTGTACTCGGTGTCACCTGCACACAGTGTCACCTACTGTCCCCAAAATGCAGTGTCACAGTCCTGAAACCCAGCGTCACCCGCACCCAATGTCACCTGCACACAGTGTCACCCACACCCAGTGTCACCCACACCTGGTGTCACCCATACCCAGTGTCACTCACACCCACCACCATAGGAGGTGGGTGCCACCACGGCAGGCTCAGTGCCACCACAGCAGTGTCAGTGCCACCACAGGAGGTGGGTGCCACCACGGCAGGGTCCGTGCCACCCCGGGGACAGCGGTGCCAGCTCACCCCATGTCCACCAGACGTAGACGAACTTGCCGCGCCTGTCCCTGGGCAGGGGCTGCCCGTCCGGGAAGGTCCCGCTGGCGTCCGGCTGCTCCGGGAACACCGGGTCCCCGCGTGCCACCCGCGTGCCTGAGGGGACAGCGCCGGTCAGGGGACACCGGGGACACCGGGGGTGAAGGGACACCGGGGACACCGGGGACACCGGGGGTGAAGGGACACCGGGGACACCGGGGACACACGGGGTAAGGGAATGCTGGGGACACCAGGGACACATGGGATGAGGGGACACTGTGGGGACAGCTGGGGTGAGGGGACACCAGGGACACTGAGGGGACAGCTGGGGTCAGGGGACACCAGGGACACTGAGGGGACAGCTGGGGTGAGGGGACACCGGGGACACTGGGGACACCAGGGGTCAGGGGACACCAGGGGGACACGCAGGTGAGGGGACACCGGGGATACTGGGGACACCACAGGGTGAGGGGACACCGTAGGGAGACAGGGGTGGGGGGGACACTGGGGACACCGTGGGGACACACAGGGTTAGGGGACAGTGGGGACACCAGGGACACTAGGGGTGAGGGTGACAGGGACATACCACAGTGGGCTCAGTGCCACCATGGTGGGGTCAGTGCCACCACAGTGGGCTCAGTGCCACCATGGTGGGCTCAGTGCCACCACGGTGGGGTCAGTGCCACCATGGCAGGCTCAGTGCCACCACAGTGGGCTCAGTGCCACCATGGCAGGCTCAGTGCCACCACAGTGGGCTCAGTGCCACCATGGCAGGCTCAGTGCCACCACAGTGGGCTCAGTGCCACCATGGCAGGCTCAGTGCCACCACAGTGGGCTCAGTGCCACCATGGCAGGCTCAGTGCCACCACAGTGGGCTCAGTGCCACCATGGCAGGCTCAGTGCCACCACAGTGGGCTCAGTGCCACCATGGCAGGCTCAGTGCCACCACAGTGGGCTCAGTGCCACCATGGCAGGCTCAGTGCCACCACAGTGGGCTCAGTGCCACCATGGCAGGCTCAGTGCCACCATAGGAGGTGGGTGCCACCACAGCAGTGTCAGTGCCACCACAGGAGGTGGGTGCCACCACGGCAGGGTCCGTGCCACCCCGGGGACAGCAGTGCCAGCTCACCCCATGTCCACCAGACGTAGACGAACTTGCCGCGCCTGTCCCTGGGCAGGGGCTGCCCGTCCGGGAAGGTCCCGCTGGCGTCCGGCTGCTCCGGGAACACCGGGTCCCCGCGTGCCACCCGCGTGCCTGAGGGGACAGCGCCGGTCAGGGGACACCGGGGACACCGGGGGTGAAGGGACACCGGGGACACCGGGGACACCGGGGGTGAAGGGACACCGGGGACACCGGGGACACACGGGGTAAGGGAATGCTGGGGACACCAGGGACACATGGGATGAGGGGACACTGTGGGGACAGCTGGGGTGAGGGGACACCGGGGACACTGGGGACACCAGGGGTCAGGGGACACCAGGGGGACACGCAGGTGAGGGGACACCGGGGATACTGGGGACACCACAGGGTGAGGGGACACCGTAGGGAGACAGGGGTGGGGGGGACACTGGGGACACCGTGGGGACACACAGGGTTAGGGGACAGTGGGGACACCAGGGACACTAGGGGTGAGGGTGACAGGGACACTGGGGACACCATGGGGACACTGGGGACTCCATGGGGACACCAGGGGTGAGGGGACACCAGGGGCGGTCCAAGGGGTTTCAGGGTGGTTTTGGGGTGGTTCTGAAGGTTTAAGGGATTTTTGGGGTTTCAGGGTGGTTTTGAGGTGGTTTTGGGGGGTTTTGGGTGGTTGCAGGGTGGTTTTGGGTGGTTTGGGATGGTTTTGGGGTGATTTTGGGGGTTTAAAGGGTTTTGGGATGGTTTCAGGCTGTTTCTGGGTTGTGTGGGGTAATTTCAGGGTGGTTTGGGGTGGTTTCAGGATGGTTTTTTGGGTGGGTTTGGGGTGGTTTTGGAGATTTAAGGGGTTTCAGGATGGTTTTGGCGTGGTTTGGGATGGTTTTGGGATGGTTTCAGGGTGGTTTGGGGTGGTTTCAGGATGTTTTTGGGTTGTTTCGGGGTGTTTTCGTGGTGTTTTTGGGGTGTTTCCGGGGTGTTTTCGGGGTGTTTTCGGGGTGTTTTTGGGGTGTTTTCGGGGTGTTTTTGGGGTGGTTTTGGGGTGTTTTTGGGGTACCTCGGGGCTGCCTGTCGGGGTGCAGCAGCAGCACGGCCTCGGGGCTGAAGAGCTCCTGAGCCACCACCTGGGGGGGGGAGGGGCGGCCGGAGCCCCCCCCGAGCCCCGCGACCACCAGGGACCCCCGGGGGGGGTCGGTCCAGACCAGCCAGTCCTGGGGGAGGGGCAGGGGTCACCGTGTTTCAGGGTGTTTTCTGGGTGTTTTTGGGGTGTTTCCGGGGTGTTTTTGGGGTGTTTCCGGGGTGTTTTTGGGGTGTTTTCGGGGTGTTTTCGGGGTGTTTTCGGGGTGGTTTTGGGGTGTTTCCGGGGTGTTTTTGGGGTGGTTTGGGGTGTTTCGGGGTGTTTTTGGGGTGTTTCCGGGGTGTTTCCGGGGTGTTTTTGGGGTGGTTTGGGGGGGTTTGGGGTGTTTCCGGGGTGTTTCCGGGGTGTTTTTGGGGTGTTTTCGGGGTGTTTCGGGGTGTTTCGGGGTGTTTGGGGGTGTTTCAGGGTGTTTTCGGGGTGTTTGGGGCGCTGACCGTTGACGGTGCAGTCCTGCCCCCACACCACGCGGCCGTCGGGCAGCGCGCGCTGGGTGCCCGTACCACAGTGGGCTCAGTGCCACCATGGTGGGGTCAGTGCCACCACAGTGGGCTCAGTGCCACCATGGTGGGCTCAGTGCCACCACGGTGGGGTCAGTGCCACCATGGCAGGCTCAGTGCCACCACAGTGGGCTCAGTGCCACCATGGCAGGCTCAGTGCCACCACAGTGGGCTCAGTGCCACCATGGCAGGCTCAGTGCCACCACAGTGGGCTCAGTGCCACCATGGCAGGCTCAGTGCCACCACAGTGGGCTCAGTGCCACCATGGCAGGCTCAGTGCCACCACAGTGGGCTCAGTGCCACCATGGCAGGCTCAGTGCCACCATGGCAGGCTCAGTGCCACCATGGCAGGCTCAGTGCCACCATAGGAGGTGGGTGCCACCACGGCAGGCTCAGTGCCACCACAGCAGTGTCAGTGCCACCACAGGAGGTGGGTGCCACCACGGCAGGGTCCGTGCCACCCCGGGGACAGCAGTGCCAGCTCACCCCATGTCCACCAGACGTAGACGAACTTGCCGCGCCTGTCCCTGGGCAGGGGCTGCCCGTCCGGGAAGGTCCCGCTGGCGTCCGGCTGCTCCGGGAACACCGGGTCCCCGCGTGCCACCCGCGTGCCTGAGGGGACACCGCCGGTCAGGGGACACCGGGGACACCGGGGGTGAAGGGACACCAGGGACACCGGGGGTGAAGGGACACCAGGGACACCGGGGGTGAAGGGACACCAGGGACACCGGGGGTGAAGGGACACCAGGGACACCGGGGGTGAAGGGACACCGGGGACACCGGGGACACCGGGGGTGAAGGGACACCGGGGACACCGGGGACACCGGGGGTGAAGGGACACCGGGGACACACGGGGTGAGGGAATGCTGGGGACACCAGGGACACATGGGATGAGGGGACACTGCGGGGACAGCTGGGGTGAGGGGACACCGGGGACACTGGGGACACCAGGGGTCAGGGGACACCAGGGGGACACGCAGGTGAGGGGACACCGGGGATACTGGGGACACCACAGGGTGAGGGGACACCGTAGGGAGACAGGGGTGGGGGGGACACTGGGGACACCGTGGGGACACACAGGGTTAGGGGACAGTGGGGACACCAGGGACACTAGGGGTGAGGGTGACAGGGACACTGGGGACACCATGGGGACACTGGGGACTCCATGGGGACACCAGGGGTGAGGGGACACCAGGGGCGGTCCAAGGGGTTTCAGGGTGGTTTTGGGGAGGTTCTGAAGGTTTAAGGGATTTTTGGGGTTTCAGGGTGGTTTTGAGGTGGTTTTGGGGGGGTTTGGGGTGATTTTGGGGGTTTAAAGGGTTTTGGGATGGTTTCAGGCTGTTTCTGGGTTGTGTGGGGTAATTTCAGGGTGGTTTGGGGTGGTTTCAGGATGGTTTTTTGGGTGGGTTTGGGGTGGTTTTGGAGATTTAAGGGGTTTCAGGATGGTTTTGGCGTGGTTTGGGATGGTTTTGGGATGGTTTCAGGGTAGTTTGGGGTTGTTTGGGATGGTTCCAGGATGGTTTTGGGGTGATTCTGGGATGGTTTCGGGGTAGTTTGGGGTGGTTTCAGGGTAGTTTGGGGTGGTTTGGGATGGTTTCAGGGTGGTTTGGGGTGGTTTCAGGATGTTTTTGGGTTGTTTTGGGGTGTTTTTGTGGTGTTTTTGGGGTGGTTTGCGGGTGTTTTTATTGTCAGTCCCCCGTGTCCCCCATTTTTGGGGGCTGTCATGTCCCCCGTGTCCCCGCTTTCAAGAGTGTGTCAGTCCCCCGTGTCCCCCATTTTTGGGGGCTGTCATGTCCCCCGTGTCCCCCCTTCTCGAGGGCTGCCATGTCCCCCGTGTCCCACATTTTTGGGGGCTGTCATGTCCCCCGTGTCCCCCTTTCCCGAGGGATGTCACGTCCCCAACATGTCCCTTACGCTCAGGGGGATGAAGGGTCCCACGTGTCCCCCATGTCCCCATTTTTGGGGGGCTGCTGGGTCTCCCATGTCCCCCGCTCCCAGGACAGGGCCAGGTCCCCCGTGTCCCCAATTTTCGGGGGTCAGTGAGGTCCCCAATGTCCCCAATGCCCCCCACTCCCAGGGGTCTGACAGGTCCCCAATGTCCCCCATGTCCCCAGTTCTTGGGGGTCAGTGAGGTCCCCAATGTCCCCCACTCCCAGGACACTGCCAGGTCCCCAATGTCCCCAACTCTCGGCGCTCAGTGAGCTCCCCAATGTCCCCCCCACAGGACCCCAGTGTCTCCTCCCCGGGGGGGTTTTGGGGGGGGGGGGGGACATGGAGACCCCCCCCCAGATCGCAGAGGGGGTTTGGGGGGGGCCGCCCCCCCATCCCGGCACGCGGAGACCCCAGGGATGGGATTTAGGATTATTTTTTGGGATTTTTTTGGGTTTTTTTGGGGTTTTTTGGGGTTTTGGGGGTCGGGGCTTGACAGCCATGGGGGGAGCAAAATGGGGAGGGGTCCCCAGTTCTGCACACAGGGGGAGACCCCGGTTTGGGACTCAAGGGGGTCCCCGAACTCGAGGGGATCCCGAATGAGAGTGGGGGGACCCCCAGTGCGGCACCGAGTGTGGTGGGGACCCCAATCCCGGGGGGTGACACTGGGGGGACCCCGATCCTGGGGGGGGACCCCGATGGCACAGGGGGACCCCGACCCCTGTAGGTGACACACGAGGGGAGCCCGATCATGGACAAAGGGGGTGGTCCCCAATTCTGCACACGCAGGGGGATCCCGATCCCGGTGAGTGACACGGGGTGGGACCCCAAATTGGGGGGGATCCACACAGGGGGACCCCAATCCCGGTGTGTGACACGGAGGGACCCCCGATCCCGGTGTGTGACACATGAGGGGACCCCGATCCTGGTGGGACACACGAGGGGGACCCCGATTGAGGGGGGGGACCCCGATCCTGGTGGGTGACATGGGGGGGGGGACCCCGATGACACAGGGGGACTCCGACTCCTGTAGGTGACTCACGGGGGGACCCCGATCCCGGTGTGTGACACATGAGGGGACCCCGATGACACGGGGGGACCCCCGATCCCGGTGTGTGACACGGGGGACTCCCGATCCCGGTGTGTGACACATGAGGGGACCCCGATGACACGGGGGGACCCCCGATCCCGGTGTGTGACATGGGGGACCCCTGATCCCGGTGTGTGACACGGGGGACCCCCGATCTCTCCAGCTCCGGCCGTTTCCGTGCCCCGGGGCTGTCCCGGTGCGTGTGGCCTCCGTGCCCGTGGGGCCACGTGTGCGGCGAGCCCCGTGACCCCCGGAGAGCCCCGTGACCCCCGTGTGTCCCCCGGGCTGCTCCCCGTGACCCCCGTGTGTCCCCCGGGCTGCTCCCCGTGACCCCCGTGTGCCCGGTTGCGGTCCGGCCGCGGCCCGCGGGGCGGTCCCGGTCCCGGTCCCGGCACCGGCCGAGCATCGCGGGCGGAGCCTGCGGAGTCTGCGGGGTCCCGGGCCCGACCCCGGCCCCATCCTCATCCCAGATCCCGATCTCAGTCCTGGTCCCAATCCCGATCCCAATCCCAATCCCAACCCCATCTCATCCCGGATCCCGATCTCAGTCCTGGTCCCGATCCCGATCCCAATCCCAATCCCGGTCCCAGTTCCGGTCCCTGTCACTGTTCCAATCCCTGATCCCAATCCCGGTCTCAGTCCTGGTCCCGGTCTCAGTCCTGATCCCAATCCCAGTCCTTGGTCCCGATCTCAATCCCAACCCCGATCCCGGTCCCGGTTCCTGTCCCCGTTCCAATCCCCGGTCCCATTCTCGGTGCTTGTCCCTGTTTCAATCCCAAATCTTGGTCCCTGATCCCAATCCCCGGCCCCTGTCCCCAAAATCCTAATCCCACTCCCCAGTTTTGGTCCCAGTCCCTGTCCCCAGTGTCCCAGTTCCAGTCCCCAGTTCCTGTCCCCAATGTCCCTGTCCCAATTCCCAGTCTCTATTGCTGTCCCCAATGTCCCGATCCCAATCCCCTGTCCCTGTCCCCAATGTCCCAGTCCCTGTCCCCGGTGTCCCAATTCCAATCCCCTGTCCCCTGTCCCTGTCCCCAATGTCCCAGTCCCAGTCCCTGTCCCCGGTGTCCCAATTCCAATCCTCTGTCCCTGTCCCTGTCCCCAATGTCCCGATCCCAATCCCTGATCCCAATCCCCTGTCCCCTGTCCCTGTCCCCGGTGTCCCAATCCCAATCCCAATCCATGTCCCTGTCCCCAGTGTCCCAATCCCAATCCGTGTCCCTGTCCCCAGTGTCCAATTCCCAGTCTCTATCGCTCTCCCCAGTGTCCCGATCCCAATCCCCGATCCCTGTCCCTGTCCCCAGTGTCCCAATCCCAATCCCAATCCGTGTCCCTGTCCCCAATGTCCCAATCCCGGTCCCCGCCGCCGGTTCCCGGTAGTGTCACTATCACTTTAAGGGATCTCCCGCGTCGCCCGTGACGTCACGCCGCGCTCAGCCAACGGGCTGCGGCGCGGGGGGCGTGGCCGGCGGAAAGGCGGGAAGCGGCGCGGGCGGGGCCGCCGCGGCTTTGGCGCGCTCGGGGGGGACGCGGCGGCCGCGCTCGGGACCCCCAGGGACCCCCCAGGGACCCCCGGGGACACCCAGACCCCCCCCGGGACACCCCGGGACCCCCAAGGACACCCCCGGGCCCGGGGACACCCCCGGAGCC
>NW_024526022.1:0-390 GCF_017590135.1 Pyrgilauda ruficollis | reverse complement strand
CCCCCACTGCGGTGTCCCCTCCCCCGCGGCGGTGTCCCCCGTCGCGGTGTCCCCTCCCCCGTGCCGGGGTCCCCCCGGTGTCGCCCCCCGTGTCCCCCCCATGGAGAACTTCCAGAAGGTGGAGAAGATCGGCGAGGGCACCTACGGCGTGGTCTACAAGGCGCGCAACAAGGTGACGGGAGAGGTGGTGGCACTCAAGAAGATCCGCCTGGACACGTGAGTGGGGGTCCCGGGGGTCCCCCGGGGGGTCCCCCAGGGGGTCCCGGGGCTCAGCCGCCCCCTCCCCACGTGGTTGTCGCCGCAGGGAGACCGAGGGTGTCCCCAGCACGGCCATCAGGGAGATCTCGCTGCTCAAGGAGCTCAACCACCCCAACATCGTCAAGTGGGTCT
>NW_024526021.1:0-1230 GCF_017590135.1 Pyrgilauda ruficollis | reverse complement strand
AGGGACTTCAGATCCTCATGGGGGGACATCGCATCCTCGTGGGGGGACTTCACACCCTCCTGGGGGGACTTCACACCCTCCTGGGGTGACATCAGATCCAGCTTTGGTGGGACATCACATCCTCATGGAGGGACATCACATCCTCATGGTGGGACATCAGATCCAACTTTGGTGGGACATCACCTCCTCCTGGGGGGACATCAGATCCCCACGGTGGGACACCACACCGTCCTTTGGTGGGACATCACACCTTTCCTTGGTGGGACCACGTGGCTGCCAAGTGTGTCTGGAGCCAGGGGCTGAGCCCGTTCCCAGCCCTCGGTGACAGACACCCCAAGGGACAGCAGCCAGTGTCCCCACCCAGCCCCTGGTCTGCAGCTCCCAGAGCCACGCTGCCTGCAGGGACTGAGGGGGGAAGGACTGGCAGAGATAAATAATGCTGTGATTTTTCAAGATACAGTCTCCAAGCATGTTTTTGGTTCCAGGGTTTTTGAGGGTGGATTTATGCATAACTGCAGTGGAAGTAGGGTTTTTTAAGCAAACTACACATTAAAAGTAAATCAATATTAATTTCTGGAGCTTTTTATTTCCAGCCTCCAGCTGGCTGCTGTGTTTGCTTCAGCACTGTGAAATCTGGTAGGAAAGCTGTTGAGGAAGGAGAAGCTGCAGAAGAAGGCCTGAGAACCTGTGTCAGAGGAATGTGACACTCAGGGCCATCACTGTGACAGCTGCTCTGGGTCGTGTCCTCCCTGTAAGAGATTTCAAGGAAATGAAGATGAGGAATGCAAAAGGTGAAGACGGGGATCTCTGTGTTTAATCAAACAAACCCAGCCCAGGTGAAACCCGGGTGGGCTCTCCAAGGGTCAGCCCGGATGGAGCCGGAGCCTTTCCCCACCAGGAGCCATCGACTCCTGGAACGGTTTGGGTTGGAAAGGACCTTAAAGGACTGAAAGGTCCAGTGCCATCCATCCAGTGCCACCTCCTGTCCCTCCATGGGCAGGGACACCTTCCACTATCCCAAGCTGCTCCAAGCCCCGTCCAAGCTGGGGACACTTCCAGGGATCCAGGGGCAGCCACGGCTTCTCTGGACACGCAGTGCCACCGGGATCCAGCAGATCGCCGCTGCTGGGAGGGTTTTGGCCCCGGGGCTCCATCAGCCGCTGGTGTCGGTCTCGGTCGCGGTGCCGGTGTCGGTCTCGGTCGCGGTGCCGGTCTCGGTGTCGGTCTCGG
>NW_024526020.1:0-1231 GCF_017590135.1 Pyrgilauda ruficollis | reverse complement strand
CTAGGGATAAAAATAAAGCCACTCTTTCTTATTAACCTTCATTTGAATTTTAATCATAGTATTTTTCAGTTGAGAATTTGACTCCTACTTTTTACTTTATCTTTTATGGGTATGAGATGATGTATATACAACTTTTTAAAAAAATGTATAGTTTGATTATGTTTATCATTTTACACCTTCATGTGCTAGAAACTTTATTTTGTGCAACTTGGGAATGAAATCTATATTAGTAAGCAATCTGTATCTTGGGGTTTTTTTCTCTTTTATAGAATGTGGCTTGGTGATATACCTTTCTAATAAACAAACGTGTCCAAATGTCCTCCTACATTTTAGCAGCCTATGTCTTGCAGGGAATGGAAAGAAGGAAGACAGAGATAAAAGAGAACTTGTTCTACACTTGAGCAATTCACAGTTCAACCACTAAGGACAAAAAAGTAACTGTGTTACTCTTGTATGGTGTAACTTGTCTTAATAGGAGTTTTTAATAAACAGACCATTATAATTGTTAACCTTTTAAATTCTGCCTTAAGTCTTGGGATGTTCAGGTGCAGTAGCCCATGTGGAAATGCAGATTCCCTTTCCATTGCCTCCTGAGTGGCTATGTATTGGATTTTTCAAGTAATAATGGGAAGTATGTAACAAACATCTCTCAGGTACTGGCAGTTTCCCAGGAAAACAAAATTAGGACACTGATAATTGCACCAGAAGTGCAAACAGGGAAAAACATTTGGTATGTCAGTGAAAATATGTGAAAAGGTTTAAGACTGTGAAGGCTGTTTGGCAATAACTTCACTGAAAGCAATAAAATGCTTTCCTTGCCGATAAAAGATACAATTTCAGCCTAATTCTATGCGCCATGATTTTGGTATTGCCCTGATGGCAAACAATTCTTCAGTTTTCTTAGTGTTTCTTTTCTGAAACAATATGTAGAAGAGGCCCTGCATTCAGCTTCCTCCAAAGGCAGGTTGTTATAGGTCATTGAATTCATGTACACACACTGCAGCAGTTATAACTCTGCAAGTCATTGCTAAGAAAAATCCTGCGCTCAGCAACATAGATCAAAATGAACAGGAGCTGGAAGCTACATGATGTGTATTTTTCTGAGGATGCATGCAAAGTTGCAAGGAGAGAGGGTTAAGGTGTGGGAACTGAAAATAAAAAGTGGATGAAAAGAAGGAACTGCTTCTTCAATGTCCAGTGAAGAGATAAATTTTTTGTCTTTTGGTCTTTT
>NW_024526019.1:0-1231 GCF_017590135.1 Pyrgilauda ruficollis | reverse complement strand
TACTGTGGCAGCTCCTCGTTTGCCTCCCTGCAAATGTATGGGGAAGCAGCAGGACAAGAGGATTTTAGGACGTCCCTTCTCACAGCATTTACTGAGCTCTGGTCCAGAGGAGCCCCCCAGCACCGCCATGTGTTGTCTGTGGCAGTCAGAGGATGGAGATGGGTGTGAAACACTCTCTTTCAGCACTGAGCAGTGGATTTATTGCACAGAACAGCTGGCTAAGCCAAGGTGCTGCCCAGCACCATGTCTTCTTTTCCCTCCTTTCTGATCTCTTCCTGCCCTCCTGCCTCCTGGCATGTGCAACTAGAATATACGTGAGGAAGGCAAGATGTGTGAATTGTTTTCCTTTTAGAGCAGCCTGCCTTTATTGAGATGCATTTGTTACCCTGGACTCCTGAGAAACACCTTGCCCTTTTCCTGCTCTATTTTCCATTTCTGTCTCTTCCTCATCCCTAACTTTATTTTCTCTTTATTTTCCTTCTCCACTTTTCTTTTTCTTTACATCTCCTTCCTTTCTCTGCCCGCTCTCATCCTTCTCATCACTCACTTGATTTAGGGTAAGGAGAGCACATGCGAAGAGAATTGCCATGTACAAAAGTTAAGGATATATATGGGATCCTTCATAATGTGCTTCACTCAGGCTGGGGATAGTGAAAAGGTACGTTTTCCCTGAGCTTGCCAGCAGTGTAAACCATTCAATTGGTAACATAATACGTTTTTATGGTCTCTGTATAGCGATTTTCCATTTAAGTGTAAGTTAAATTGATGAATTCACATAGAGGCATAGAGGAAAGTTTTTCCTTTTTCTTTTGTAGTATAAATTCTCCATGAACACTCCTGCCCTCCATTGTGAGTGGGTTTTCCTCCCAGCCATGCATGAAATGTGCCCTTAGGTTCTGTTACAAATAGGTTTACACTGATGTGTATGGCTGCTACGAGCATTACGGTCTTGATCCTGCACTCATTGAAATCAATGGCCACATTCCCCCTCCCTGCAGGACTGGGAGATCAGAGCCTGTGGGTCGCTTTGGGAATACAAAAGACCTCATGGCTTTGTTTTTGGAGGCTTTTGCATCCCTTCTGTGACAATTGGGTTTTAGCTGGATCGATTCTACCTGACAGGAGATTGTAGGAAGGTGGGGATGGGCCTCCTCTCCCAGGAAACAAGGAACAGGACAAGAGGAAATGGCTTCAGACAGCACCAGGAGAGGTTCAGGTTGGACGTCAGGAA
>NW_024526018.1:0-1232 GCF_017590135.1 Pyrgilauda ruficollis | reverse complement strand
ACATTTGCTGTGGGCACTCAATAAAAGATGCATTTGCTTTAATTAATACTGAGATTTTTCATGGGTTGGCTCCGGTTTGCTTGGGGGGTTCTCTCTGGGGTTTGGGATGCACAGCTCCCCCCACACGCACCAGTGGTATGGGGGAGGTCGTTTCCGGAGATGCTACTCTGATCCTGAGACCTGAGGGGATGGGGATGGTGCTGCTGATCACAGGGCTGGGCAACACTCATTTGTATCTTGAGGGAGACAGGCGCAGCAGGGAGCGGACGACACTTGCTTGTCCTGGGTGAGTGGGGACCTCAAATCCATCATGGGGATTCAAATTCCTGAGAAAGTTTCTCCTTCCCAGCTGCCGACATGGGCCGCTGGTTCTGGGGAGAGGGGGAAGAAGCATTTGGCCACTTCTGTGGCCGAGACCCTCGCAGCCTGGTGGGGCCGGGCTGTGAGACCACAGACCCTGCCCCGTGGGCTGTGTCTGGGCTGCTCAGCCCGCCCCCACCAGGTTTGGGGGGCTGTGACCCCCCCACCTGGGCCTGGCCCACTGCTCCATGGGCCAGGTCTGGTTTCCTTGGCCTGACCACCAAGCCCAGGACTCCACCCCGCACGGCAGCACAGGGTCCAAGTAGCCTCTGCTGCTGTTGGTCTTTTTAAAAAGAAAAAAGGGGGGAAAGGGCTACTAGCTTAGTGGACTTCTGAATTTTCTAAATAGTTATTAGTGACTTTCTTTAGCACTTGTCTGTTTCAGGATTCTGCAGGTCTGTTTCAGAACCAGGAAGGACCTTCAGGCATGTCAAAGAACAACATCTCCAAAGAATGGACCTTCTCCTGAAACTCAGCTGTTTGGACTTGAAACAATGAATTTTCCTTGCATGGTGTTTGAGTTTCTGATATTGTAAACCTTGTGTCAATAATACAAGTAGATATTCTACAGGTAAAGAATATTCGTGATCATTCTACGCCAGCACTTGATTGAGATTTTGATTGGCCATGGATGAACATCTAGAGATGTGTTTGTTCTCTCTTCTGCAAGGGTCTGGCAGAAGAATTACAAATGCAATCTTCTTTTCTTTTTATTATAATAAGAGGGGTGAGATGTTGCCATATTTCTCTTCACAGAGAAAAGCAAGGCACAATTCTTCCCAAGAATATTTCTGGGTTTCACATTCTCTGAACATCAGAGAAAGAGAAAACATAATTCTTATCAGTTGCTGTGCCTGTGTTGTGCCAAAGTA
>NW_024526017.1:0-1232 GCF_017590135.1 Pyrgilauda ruficollis | reverse complement strand
AATTGTGCTAACACAGGGCTGGTGTTCAGGATAAATCTGTTTTCATTAAACGAAATAGTTTACTGTAGAGTACTAGACTCCGAAAAAGTTTCAATTCCATTAATATACCAAAAGCTTTGCTTCGATCCCTTCCATTCTGTTCATGCTGGGTGTGATCAGTGTGACTTCCTTCAACCAAAGCAGAGTTTGGTTGATCCATTTTCCAGCTGATTGTCACTTCTCTCAGATCTCTGTGCTTTCCAGGGAACATTGAGGCCCTTGAGTGTTCATGTAGGAGCCATTTCTGATTCAGAAACCACTGCATTTCTCACACAGCTTCTCTTTGGACTTGTCTCATGTACAGTGAAGAAACTTTGCATCAGAGCTGTTATCATTGTTCCGTGACAAAGAGGGACAATTCCTTCACATAGCTTCGTCTCTTGAGTCTCACAAATTTGTGTGAAGGTTCTTGCCCTGTAAACATACTAGGTAGAAATGTGAAAATCCTGGCAATGTCTTAAATTTTGTTTCAAGTTCTTTAGTAGCTCTTCAATCTATAGGTTAGGCTTGCCCATTTATCCTTCTAAGTGATTATTGTGGAGCCTTTGCCCTTCCATGCAGGGGTTTTCAGGGTTAAGAAGCTCAGGACAACTGGAGGACAGATCTTGAAGAGATAGGTAAGATCCTCTGTGGGATTACAGACAGCTGCAAGCTGAATGAGAGTAAGGCCAAGAAGATTCAAATACAATTCTATATCTCCCAAGTGTGGTTCTCTTACCACTGTTCCTTAATTTAAAAAAAACAATAATTCGGTATTCTTATTTTGGTTGTATTGGAACTTTTGTATAATTTTTTTCAGATTCTTTTGAAGGGAGTATTCCATGTATTTATTTTATTTCAGTGTAAACACCTAAGGCTTGATTTTTTTCTAATTAGGCCTAAATGTCTGCTTTTGTAGATCCAAGCATGAAATAAAACAGGAAAGACAAAAGGGAGTGTGTAGATTTTGTGAAATAGATATTATTATGAATACTTGAACCCATACTAAAAAAAGTATTTGGCAAGCAGATGTTTCATTCATGTTCACTCTAGGTACATGGCTATATTCTAAGCTGAAAATAAATTAGAAAAAATGAGTCTCATTAAGCATTGCTGTGCTGCCACCTGTGGATGTTTCCCAAGTATTACTTTCCTATTTCAGTGGGATATTACAGATTAGAGCTCTGTGGAAATGTTTGGGTTTGTTCTTTTTT
>NW_024526016.1:0-1232 GCF_017590135.1 Pyrgilauda ruficollis | reverse complement strand
TGAGATGGGCTTTGAGGTCCCTTCCCAAACCATTCCATCATTGCATGACTGCAAATGCCAGGAATCAACAGCAGGAAGAGATTTCCCTGGACCTGCCTGGGCTGGTTCCACCCCAAATCTCACCTGTGCCCTGGGAAGGGACCCCAGGCACCACCAGGACATTGGGATTTGTCCTGCCCATTACCACGAGCCCTTCCCACAGGGCTCAGCCACCCCATGGCATGGAGCTGCCCCTCCAGGGCACTGTCCTGCCCACAGGAGCATTTCCCTGATAAACCTGGATCAATTCCTGACAAAATGCACCTGACAGGGACACCCTCCACCTCCACTAAATAACTGCTGCCTCATCCAAGGCTCCCAAAGGTCGTTTTTGGCCAAACCTTGGGCAGAGGATTCCTGCTGCAGTCCATGCTGCCAAGGACACTGCTCTGGACACAATGAGGGATGGTTATCCCACACATTTGGGATATTCAGCACCTGAGGGTGCTTTTCCATGCAGATATTACTCGGGATTGGGCTTTCCAGGGCTGTGCACACACAGCCTGCGCTATCCCAGCTTTATTCCAGGTGGGAATTCCCTGCTGGTGGACAGCAAACCCCAGTTTTGGGAGTGGGATGATCACCTTTAAGCACTCCCCACAGCCAGGGACAGACAGGTGACGGGGATCAGGGGAAAATGCAGCTAACCCTGCTGTTCTCACTGCTCCCATCCCAGCCCAGAGCCCCGGGAAGGTCGGGACTGGGACAGGCTGGAGGCCCAGGGAAGTCCTGGGCTCTGTGCACCCAAACCAGCTGGGCTGCAAGCACCAAATTCCCACAAAATTCTCACAAAATTCCCCACAAAAATTCCCACCTGCCAGAGCTCAGGACACGCAGCAGAGCCTGGCCAGCCTTGCCCAGGCTCAGGTTCCCTGGTTTTCCCAGCACACTCTGAAGCTTCCTGGCTTTTCCTTCTCCAGGAGCTCAGCCCAGCCCCAGCCCAGCTTTCATGCCTGGGATCTCCAGTGGGAGAAGTGGGAAATTCCCAATTTACTGGCTCTTGGAAGTTTTAGACCACTTCAGTTCCCCACAGCTGAGGTGTGATCCTCATTCCCAGGGGACTGGAGCCTGAGAAAATCCAGGGAGGGACAAATCCACCCCTCCCTTGGCAAAGGCCAGCGGGGTTAAGCTGGGATCAATCCAGTGCTTTAAGCTGGAACCAAAAAATGGCTCAGCCTGGAGAGGAGAAGGAT
>NW_024526015.1:0-1232 GCF_017590135.1 Pyrgilauda ruficollis | reverse complement strand
TAGGTGGTGGATTAGTGGGTGATGGACACCGGGATGGATCAGTGGTCCTTGGATGGCTCCACACCTGCTGAGGTGAGAAGCAGACAGCTGCATTCCTTGGTGAAGTGGAAATGAGCTGCTGTCTCTTAAGTCACCTTTGCAGCCCTTAAGGCCGTGCTGCTGTTTTGTTTTCACCTTTGTCTTGAATCGTTTTGGTACAGAGCAGCCTACTGTCCTTGGGAGATCAGGATGCAGTAAAAAACCCAGTAAATAAATAATAACAGTAAATAAATCTTCCTGTTGGACGTGAAAGTCTTGAATACCCAGGCAAGTCCATGCCTAGGGTGGGTTTAGAAGCAGGTTGTCTTTCCCAGGGTCTGTGTGAGGTTGCCACAGGCTCCAGTGGTTCTTGGTCTGTTCCAAGGAAGTTTTGCAGGTGGTGGGGAGCATTAGGAATGCTGCTGGAGGAGCAGTCAGAATTCAGTGGGTGCATTCTTTGGAGTGAAGGAGAACATCATTTTCTCCTTTCTCTTCTTTGGCCTGGTGAGCCAAAACCTGCCTGGAGCTGTGCAGTGCACAGAGTGCAGAGCAAAGAGCCATGGTTGTGGTGGGGAATGACAGTGACCTGTCCCTGCAAGGGGGCAGGTATTTGGGAGAGATCTCAGACCTGCTGCTGCTTTTTGGGCAAGCTGAGATGACAGAGGGAAGTGCTGTCACAAAGAGCCAATTCACAAAAGGGGCTGTGGCTTTAGTCCTGTCCCTCCACGGGGGACAGAGCACAGCTGACAACACAGAGCAGAAGGGAAAGAGTTCAAATGCAGGAAGGACACAACGGCTGTGTTTGTTTTCCTGATTTGTTTGTTTTCAGAGCTCTGATGGGTGGTGATAATGTGGAGGTTTCTGGGAGAATTGGTTTGTTTTGGGGTACGGGGCAAAAAGCTTCACTAGACCCAACGTGTGTGCCAAAGGCAGCCAGGCATCCTAATCTATTGGGAGAGGCTTTTAGGAGGATCAAAGGCTCTCTGACACCAGCCTGTGGCTGACAGCTGCCTCTAACACTGCTCCCATCTTCTCACAGACCACCCATTAAGCTGTTGCCTGCCAGAGAGCAGAGATTCCTCTCTCCAAAATCTCCACAGGCTCTGCTGGGTGTGCTTCCACATAACCTTCCTGGCTCCCTCTTCCTGCCTTCCCTCCGTGCAGTTCCTGCTGGTTTGGCTCTCTCTGCTTGCTCTCCTCATCCCTGCAACCTC
>NW_024526014.1:0-1232 GCF_017590135.1 Pyrgilauda ruficollis | reverse complement strand
ACATTCCCCAAAATTCTTCCAAAATCTTCCTAAAAACCCCAAAAAATCATCCAAAAATCCCTGAAAAATCCTTAAAAAGTCCCTAAAATCCGCCCAAAAATCCGCCCAAAAATCCCCCAAATTTCTCCAATTTCATTCCCTAAAATTTCCCCCCAAAATTCCCTAAAAATCCCCGAAATTAAAAAAAAATTCCCAAAAAATGCCCAAAAATTCCGTAAAAAAACCCCCAAATCCATAAAAAATCCCTCAAAATTTCCAAAAAACTCCCAAAAATTCTGCCAAAAATTCTGCCAAAAATTCCCCAAAAACATTCCCCAAAATTCTTCCAAAATCTTCCTAAAAACCCCAAAAAATCATCCAAAAATCCCTGAAAAATCCTTAAAAAGTCCCTAAAATCCGCCCAAAAATCCGCCCAAAAATCCCCCAAATTTCTCCAATTTCATTCCCTAAAATTTCCCCCCAAAATTCCCTAAAAATCCCCGAAATTAAAAAAAAATTCCCAAAAAATGCCCAAAAATTCCGTAAAAAAACCCCCAAATCCATAAAAAATCCCTCAAAATTTCCAAAAAACTCCCAAAAATTCTGCCAAAAATTCTGCCAAAAATTCCCCAAAATTTCCCAAAAACATTCCCCAAAATTCTTCCAAAAGACACCCAAAAATCCCTGAAAAATCCTTAAAAATTCCCCAAAATCCACCCAAAAATCCCCAAAAAATGCCCCGAAGAGTCCCCAAATTTCCCCAAAACTCCCCAAAACTCCCAAAATCCCCCAAATTTCCCCAAAATCCGCAGATCCAGCCGGACCTGCGCGAGCTGATGGAGACGATGACGCGGATGAGCTCGCTGCCCCCCGACTTCGAGGGGCGCCACAAGGTCAACTCGTGGTGAGAGAGGAAAAAATTCGGGGATTTTGGGGAATTTTGGGGAATTTCGGATTTTTTTGGGGAAATTTTGGGAAGATTTTTTTGGGGATTTTTGGGGGTTTTTAGGGGATTTTTTTGAATTTCAGGGGGAATTTTGGGAAGATTTTTTTGGGGATTTTTGGGGGTTTTTAGGGGATTTTTTTGAATTTCAGGGGGAATTTTGGGAAGATTTTTTTGGGGATTTTTGGGGGTTTTTAGGGGATTTTTTTGAATTTCAGGGGGAATTTTGGGAAGATTTTTTTGGGGATTTTTGGGGGTTTTTAGGGGATTTTTTTGAATTTCAGGGGGAATTTTGGGAAGATTTTTTTGG
>NW_024526013.1:0-1234 GCF_017590135.1 Pyrgilauda ruficollis | reverse complement strand
ATGGAGACCCCTCCCCAAATTGGGACTCTGAGATGGTCCAGGGGATCCCACCTGGGGGGGCACAGGTGAGACCCCTCCCCAAATTCCCAAATCCCAAAAAAACCCAAAAAAATCCCAAAAAAAATCCGAAAAAAAACCCCAAAAAACCCCAAAATTCAAAGGAAATCCCCCAAAATAATGGGGACCCCTCCCCAAATTGAGACCCTGTGAGGGTTCAGAGGGTCCCGGTGGGGGAGGGGCACCGTTGAGACCCCTCCCCAAATTCCCAAATCCCAAAAAAAAATCCCAAAAATCCCAAAAAAATCAAAATTCCCTAAAAAAAATCCCAAAAAATCAATGGAAAATCCCCCGAAATGGGGACCCCTCCCCAAATTGGGACTCCGGGAGGGTTCAGAGTGTCCCGGTGGGGGAGGGGCACCGGTGAGACCCCTCCCCAAATTCCCAAATCCCAAAAAAAACCCCAAAAAATCCCCCAAAAAATCCGAAAAAAAAAATGAAAAAAACCCCAAAATTCAAAGGAAATCCCCCAAAAATCCCATTGGGACCCCTCCCCAAATTGGGACCCCGGGAGGGTTCAGAGGGTCCCGGCTGGGGGAGGGGCACCGGTGAGACCCCTCCCCAAATTCCCAAATCCCAAAAAAAATCCCCAAAAAATCCCCAAAAAAAACCAAAAAATTCCCCAAAAAAACCAAAATTCCCCAAAAAAATCAATGGAAAATCCCCCCAAATGGGGACCCCTCCCCAAATTAAGACCCTGGGAGGGTTCAGAGGGTCCCGGTGGGGGTGGGGCACAGCTGAGACCCCTCCCCAAATTCCCAAAACCCAAAAAAAACCCAAAAAACCCTTAAAAAAATACCCTCAAAAACCCCCAAAATCCAAAGGAAATCTCCCCAAAATCATGGAGACCCCTCCCCAAATTGGGACTCTGAGATGGTCCAGGGGATCCCACCTGGGGGGGCACAGGTGAGACCCCTCCCCAAATTCCACAAACCCCAAAAAACCCCAAAATTCTCAAAAAAAAAAAAAAACCAAAATTCCCAAAATCCAATGGAAATCCCCCAAAATCACTGAGACCCCTCCCCAAATTGGGACCCCTGGGGGGCTCAGCTCATCCAGATGGGGGGGCACAGATGAGACCCCTCCCCAAATTCCACAAACCTCAAAAAAACCCCACAAAATCCATGGGGAACCCAAAGGTTTTGGGGGGTTTTGGGTCGTTTTTGGGGGATTTTTG
>NW_024526012.1:0-1224 GCF_017590135.1 Pyrgilauda ruficollis | reverse complement strand
TGGAGTCACCATCCCTGGAGGGATTTCAAAACCAATTAGATGTGGTGCTTGGGGGCATGGTTCAGTGGTGGGCCTGGCAGTGCCCGGTTACCAGCTGGGCTCTCTGACCTCAAGGGTCCTTTCCACCCTGAACAGTTCTATGGTGCATGCTTCATGCTCCTCAACTGCACTTCTGTTTCCCTGTTTAGCTTATCTGGTAATTCTTATCTGGTAGTTTATAATGGGCTTTAATCCCTCCCAGTTCATCCACCCTTATAGAGATCAGCACAACCTTAACATACTGGAAGTCTTTTTTCATTTCTGCCATCACCCTTTACTGCCACAAGAGCAAACTCCAGAGTCTGAGGTAGGACAATATTTTAGTTGCTTTTCCCATCTGATAACTGGAGAACTGCTTAAAGGAGAGGGAAATGGCAGTGCTTTCTTCCCTCTAGCTACAATCAGTACTCTTCTAGAACTCAAAATCTGTCTCTACAGTAGCTCAACACACGTTAGTTTCTTCTGTCTCTCCCTATTTCCTTATCTTTACAATGGGAAAAAAATCCCTTTTTTTTTTTTTTTTTTTTTTTTTTTTTTTTCTCCCTGGTGTTTTTTCCCTTCGTTGGTTTGCAATTTTTTATCATAGAATATACTCCTCTGCCACATCCATCTACATCTATACATCACTTCCAGATTACTTAAATAATGTTATTAGGAAAAATGACCAAATGGGGGGAAAAAAAGCAGCCTGGGAAACTTTACTCTGAACATGGAAGGAATAAAGTGGTGGGTGAAACGGCTCGGAGGAGGAGGTTTCATGAGGAAGACAATTGATGGAGAGGCTGCTTTGCATGAGGTTGAAGAATTTTGGTTGTTCCTTCAGATTCTCTGAAGACCCTGATTTAAACTGCTGCTGTTCGTAGTCTGTCACTAAGAAGCTGTAATCAAGTAGGACTCAGATACTTCCCTCCCCCATGCTCTTTTGTAGCTGCTGCTGTTAGACAGGAAAAATCTTAGTTCAACTCTAGCATTGCTAAGAAAAATGTGACCTCTGAGCTGGAAGTGCCGTGCTTCTGAAGGGAATGTTCTGTAACATAGGAAGATAGAATCTTTTTATATATCACTGCTTAAACAGTGATCCAAAATAGTCTGGAACTGTCCTGGCTTACACTAAGTCCAAAGTCTTGCCTGTTTGGAAGGCTTCAATGCACTGTATTATCAAACCCAATCTGTTGCAATTAAATT
>NW_024526011.1:37092-49106 GCF_017590135.1 Pyrgilauda ruficollis | reverse complement strand
AGATTTCCCCTAATTTATCCTAAACCAAGACACCTATGTACTTTTAGAATCCCTTCTTGTTATTCTTCACATCCCTTGCTAAGTTCCATTCCAGTTTAGCCTCAGCTTTCCTGACCCCATTCCTACTCATCCAAACCCTGTCCTTGTACTCTCCCCAGGTCACCTGTCCCTGCTCCTACTGGCTGTGCATTTCCTTCTAACTCCTCAGTTTAAGGAACAGATCCTTGCTCAGCCATGCCAGTGACCAGCCTGCCTTGCTCAATTTCCTACAGACTGGGATCGGGAGCTC
This sequence comes from Pyrgilauda ruficollis, assembly GCF_017590135.1. Classification (NCBI taxonomy): domain Eukaryota; kingdom Metazoa; phylum Chordata; class Aves; order Passeriformes; family Passeridae; genus Pyrgilauda; species Pyrgilauda ruficollis. The sequence continues at coordinate 48,817 of NW_024526011.1, read as the reverse complement.
TTACACTCTGAAGTAAAGTGGTCTTAGGGAGTTGCAAGCTCTGGTCAGCCCCTCTGTCCTTATGGACAGTTACCCAGGTTATCTCATTCACCAACTCCTTAAACAGCTGGAAGTTCTCACTTGCAAAGTTCAGGGTCTTTGCTTCTCACCAGGCTCCCACTCCTTGAGATCACAAACTCAACCAGGGCATGGTTGCTACAGCCCAGGCTGCCTCCAGTCTTAACCTCTTTGATGGGCTCATCTGCAGTGGTGAGCACCAGGTTCAGTAATGCCTCACCTCTGGTTGGTTTATCTAATACCTAGACCAGGAAGTTGTCCTCTACACACCCCAGGAGTCTCCTGGATTGCTTACAGCCATCTGTATTCGTTTCCCAGTCTGGGTCCTTGAAATCTAAAATCCCCCATTAGGATGAGAGCTTGCAAGTGTGATGCTTCTTGTAGCTGAAATAAGAAGGCCTGGTCGACAAGATCCCCCGATCAGTTGGCTTTTAGTAGACTCCCACCACCAGGTGTCCTTTTTTGGTCTGGTTCTTGATTTTTACCCACAGACTCTCAGCCTTTTTAAGCCAATCTTTGGCTTACCAACAGGTCTGTAGTAGGTATCTCCTTCTGTCCTAAGTTACAATATGTATTCTATCCCCATCTTCAAGAGCTGTTGAAACCAGGAGGGGCATTGTTTTTCCTTATCTTCTGTTAATGGGCCCATCAATGCCTTGCCACATGACTCAGAGACAACTCCCTCCTGGAGCCATTTCTGTTTAATGGGCAATCAAGGACCCACTGCATGACTCATTAGAATGATAACAGCCCATTGTGAGATGCTTCGCCCAGGGGGGAGGAGCTAAGCATCCCCACCTGGATATAATCTGGGGTTTGGGGCAGAACAAGCTCTTCTTACCCACTGGTTTCCAGAGGACAAGAGCTACCAGATTTTTTCTACAGGATTACCACTTCAACAAGACCGTTTCATCTGGACTGCTATCGCCACCCTAACTAGCAGGGTGTGAGGTTGTATTCTGACTCTGTCAGTGTTTTTTCTTTTGTATTATTGCATATATTGTGGGGTTTTTTTCCCTTTTCCTAATAAATTGTATTTCTGACTTAAGAGTCTCTCACTGGTTTTGCTTTCAAACCAGAACACCTTCCCATATTGATTCTAGTTTAAAGTTCTCCTGATTAGTCCCATCAGCTTAAGCCCACAGACCCATTTGTCCCATCCAGGATGGGTAGATCCCATCAGGCCCCAGCATACATTGTCTTCAATGGTTTAAAACCCCAAAGTTTGGTACAGGCACCAGTCCTGGAGCCAGGTATTGATATCCTGGGCTTGCCTGATTCTTCCAAAGTCTCCTTCCATTACTGGAAGGATTGAGTAAAACACTACCTGTGCTCCTGAACTTTTTAGGATTCTTCCCTGGGCTCTAAAGTCGCTTTTGATTTACCTTACTTTTTTTTTTTTTTTTTTTTTGGTGACAATTTGTACATTGTTGAAAGAGTAGGAATGGCTAATAGTCTAAAGGTTGAATTAGGCTCTTCAGTCTTGTGGCAACATTCCTAATTCAGGCCTGGGGAGGCAGCAAGCTTCCCTGGAAAGATGGTCTGGTCTGAGAACAGGTGCTTCTGCTCCACACAGGAGGGAATCAATGACCATAACTCGATGTTGTTTCTTCTTGGTGCTGGTCTTAATGCAGGTTTTGTTGCGAGGGCTTGGGCTCTCTGACCTTGACAAAACTGCTTGCACAGGTTCCTCCTCTTTCTCATTATGAGCTTCATTTACTGTACCCATGACTTTGTACCTGTTCTATAAGGGTATGTGAAAGAGTAACTTAGAGGGTAAGGAGGTTACTTTCTCTTTCTGCTCCATGCTGCAACTTTCTTCTACCTTTTTTTATCCCTTGTGATACTGCCTTCCCTCTGGCAGAAAGCAGATCCTGGACCTGCCTCCATAGTGGCCATGTTGAGTTGGCTTCTATACATCATAGATGGCAGAGTATAGCTCCAGTGATGGAGCGTCAATCTCCCTCTTAGACTCTCAAATACTCTTCAGTCTGCTGCTCACCTCCTCCTGAAGCTCAGCCACCAAGAAGAGCAGTTCATCAGTCTGGTCACAGCTCCCACAGTCTTGCTTCCAATCACTTTCCATCTCTAGGAATATCCCTTCAGACATCCCACAGCCAGAAACCTGGGTAGTTGCATCCTTGAATAGGAGCTCTCTCTATGGCTCCATTGGTTTTCCCAGATGCTAGAAGCTCAGGAAAAGCAGAGGACACTGCTTTTTGCCAGGTGGCCATCATGCTGCTGCTGCTGTGTGCCTGCCTACTAGAAATATATATGCTTGTTTGTTGCAGTCAGCTGGACTGATTATTTTTGCCTGCTTAAATCTCCTGTACTGCCTGGTGCAGGCTCTGCCCCTTGCTGTCTCTTTCAGTGGGTCTGGGGTCAGTTGCTTGGGGAACACCCTCTGTTCAAGACAAACTTCTACTTGTCCATATGTATCTCTCGTGGATTTTTAAAAATTATATGAGTAGCACACTAATCCAAAGGTGTGTTTACTCAGAGACTTTTAAAGAAAAATATTGTGGTTTCCTAGATGTTTTCTAGATGCACAGAACATTCACAAGATGGTTGGAAGAACTTTTTAAAAGTCAACATTGAATGTTAATTTATACCTCCACAAGCAAGCATATATCAGTCCTCTTTTCCCTATGAATCATGCACCCTTAATGTTTATGATGAGGCTGTAATTTAACCCTATATGTAATATACAAGAATAACTGTCATCAGGGAACAAATAAGTTTAAACCATATATCTCAAATAGTGACCAGAACATTGAATTAATATATACTGTTACACAAATATTTTTACCCTGTGAAAAAGCAGAAAAGTAAAGTTTAAGAAGGAATATTGGTGTTGTTTTGCACTAATTAGTTTATTTAGTCGTTGTTTTACACTGGGTTTTGTATTTTGCACTGAATAGTATGTTTGTATCCTCATGGGATTCCCCTCTCATATCACATGGTCTTCTCCTCTCCTCTAAGCCCCATTGGTGGTGGTTTCTACCTTGTCTACTCCTCCCCTCACCCTCTCCTCACTTGTATCCCATTGGCTGTGGCCCCTCTCCTCCGCCCCCCTTTCCCGGGCTTAAAATCTCTGGGGAAGAGACCTCTGATCTCTTTTTGCTTCCCTTGGACCTCCCTGGAGTGGTTCCACAATAAAGTGGAATGATCGTCCCAAGAGGAAAGAGCGCCTCTAGTCTTTTACTTTTGTCCTTGTAAGACTGCGAGGGGCCAGGGTCCAAATATCTAGAAACTTCAGTGATAGCATTTTCAAAACTAGATTTGTACATTTAAATTTATCTTTCCAAACTCTGGATTCTCAGAGCACAGATTTCAAAGTCATTACAAGGCAGGCTTAGGGCAAGCAGCTATTGGAGAATTAAACATGATTGAGATCCTTCTCTGCTCAGAGAGCTCTGAGAAAGAAGCTATATATTGGTATATTCAGCTGTTTTAAGCTTTAAATGCATGTAGGAATTAGCATAATGTGTATATTCAATACTTTTTTTAAATCAAAAAGCTAAAAAAATTACTAAAAAAATAAAAACTTCAACAACAATATCTACACTACAATCACAGAATTGTTAGGTTTAGAAGGGACCTCTGGAGGTTATCTAGTCCAAAACTGCCAAGGCAGGGTCATCTAGAGCAGGTTACACAGGAACACATCTGGGCGGGTTTTGAATGTCTTCAGAGAGGAAGACTCCATGCCCTCCCTGGGCAGCCTGTTCCAGTGCTCTGCCATCCTCGATGGAAAGAGGTTCTTCCTCATGTTGAGGTGGAACTCCTTGTGCTTTAGTTTATGGCCATTGCTTCTTGTCCTGTAGCTGGGCACCACTGAACAATCTGGCACCATCCCCTTGGCACCTGCCTTTGAGATATTTATATGCATTAATGAGATCCCCTCTCAGTTTTCTCCAGACTAACCAGGCCCAGCTTCTGCAGTATCTCCATAAGAGAGATGCTCCACACCTCTAATCTAACGTGGGGCCGAGAAAGTAAAAAAAAACCTTTATTAATTACATGTTTGTTGTGCTTGCTCTGTAGTGGGTTAAAGCAGTCAGTAGCCATGTTGCTTAAATTCATAATGTCTCTTGGGGTAGAAGGCTTCATATAGTTCTAGTCTCTAGGCTTTTTTGAGGTTTTAATACCTTTTTAGTCACTAAGATTATTGTCCCTAACACGTAGTTTTTACAGTAAAGGGGCACGGATTAAAATAACTATTGTGCTGGGCTCGGTGATAATGATTTATAGGGCATTTACAAAAATACTAGAGTCTGTTCAAGATATGTATAGTTTATAGTTTCTTCATCCTACCCCGTGTCCCAGTTCCAATAGTATGTTTTGGGGATTTATTAGTAATTGTACCCAGTTTGTTAGAAGAGCAAAAGATGAGGCTTTCCAGCTTTTCCTTTCCTTCTTCTCCTTTGAATCTCTTATGTCACTTTTTAAGCCCCATGCATTTTAAGCATAAACTTCCTCCAAAGTAGATATTTCAAAAACCAAAAAAACTCAGATAAACATTTAGAATTGCTGCTATAAAGACAGAAGGCATCAAACAATTAAACACCTTACCTAGACTATCTGAAAACCCATCTGCTATAAGACTCCTAAAAGTAGAAGAGCAACGAGTGCCGATTGCCACCTCAACAGTACACCGCCAGCAGTACCAAACAAATCAAGATGCCGTAATCCCCATCCACAAATTAATCCATAAGCTAGAAAGCCAAGAAGTAGTCAACAAAACCCATTCACCCTTCAACAGCCCCATTTAGCCTATACATAAATCTAAAAGAGAATAGAGATTAACTGTAGACTACCGTGCATTAAATGAAATTACTCCACCACTAAACGCTGCTGTGCCGGACATGCTATAATTCCAATACGAGCTAGAGTTCAAAACAACAAAGTAATACACCACTACTGATATTACCAATACATTTTTCTCCATTCCTCTGGCAGCAGAATGCAAACCTCAGTTTACCTTCACCTAAAGAAGCATACAATACACCTAAAACCAACTACCCCAAGAGTAGAAACACAACCCCACCATCCACCATAAACTGATCCAGACTACACTAAAAAAGAATGAAGCTCCAGAACATCTACAATATATTAATGACATCATTGTGTAAAGAAAGACAGCAGCAAAAGTGTTTGAAAAAAGAGAAAAAAATCATCCAAATTCTCCTAAAAACCAGCTTCGCCATCAAGAAAAACAAAGTCAAGAGACCTGCTCAAAAAATCCATTTTCTAAGAGTAAAATAGCAAGACAGACAACGTCAGATTCCCACCAATGTCATCAACAAGATCACAGCAATGTCTCCACCATCCAACAAAAAAGAAACACAAGCTTTCCTAGGCACCATAAGTTTTTAGAGAATGCACATTCCTGAGTACAGCCAAATTGTGAGCTCTCTCTACCTAATCACCCACAAGAAAAACACTTTCCACTGAAGCCCTAAACAACAACAAACCTTTGCCCAAATCAAGCAGGAGATCGCTCATACAGTAACCCTTGGCCCAGTCAAGACAAGACCAGATGTGAAGAACGTGCTCTACTCTACAACCAAGAGCCATAGTTTGTCCTAAAGCCTTTAGCAAAAAGTACCTAGTAAGACTCAAGGCCGACCACTAAAATTTTTAAGTCGAAGCTACAGAACATCTAAAGCCAACTATACTCCAACAGAAAAGAACATTTTAACAGCCTATAAAAAAAGTCCAAACCACCTCAAAAGTAATAAGCACTAAAACAAAACTCCTCCTAACACCCTGACTACCAGTGCTGGAGTAGATGTTTAAACAGACAGCAGACAGCAAACAGACAGACAGACAGCAGGACAGAGCTCTCCTTTATTTTAGTTAATTTTAGCTATCTAAGGCAAAGAAGTTCCCTAGACTATGGTTGTTGTTTCCTTTTCTTTAGCAAAAAGTACCTAGTAAGACTCAAGGCCGACCACTAAAATTTTTAAGTCGAAGCTACAGAACATCTAAAGCCAACTATACTCCAACAGAAAAGAACATTTTAACAGCCTATAAAAAAAGTCCAAACCACCTCAAAAGTAATAAGCACTAAAACAAAACTCCTCCTAACACCCTGACTACCAGTGCTGGAGTAGATGTTTAAACAGACAGCAGACAGCAAACAGACAGACAGACAGCAGGACAGAGCTCTCCTTTATTTTAGTTAATTTTAGCTATCTAAGGCAAAGAAGTTCCCTAGACTATGGTTGTTGTTTCCTTTTCTTTTAGACCTGTTTAAACCTGCTCTGGACTGAACACCCAGAAGAGCACCAGCAACTCGCCTGCTGAGCCTGAGCTGCAACATTTCCAATGCCAGAAGGACTGATGAGAGACGGAATAAGCCAAACTGCAACCCAAAAAAGAGATTTTTCTGAATTTATCATCTCTTTTAGAGCAGCAAAAGGTTTTATTGCTTAATATAGTTTAAGTTTTATTGTTTAATAAACAGTTTTTTTCCACTTTTCTCCAAAGAAGTATTTTTTTCCTGAGCCAGTTAGAAGAAAGGCCAATTAAATCTGCTTTTCTAGAAAAACCCCTTTCAGGGTTCTCTCCCAAATTTGCCCTGAACCAAGACAGCCTTGTAGGCTTAAAACCGATATATGAAGAAGTAAGCATCCAATGTTTTAAATGCAAAGATTTGCTATGAAAGTATCTCCTGAATTATAACACTCGTTATAAATATGATGGGATAGAAATGACTCAGGGGAAAAAAACCAGTAGTTTAGAGGACTACTTCCTAGCCCTTGCCACTAGTCTTCCACATTCAGTACAGCCTACCACGCTTGCTGCATTAACAACCCCTGATGTAATTACAAAACAACATTTTCCCTAAACTCTCACTATTATTTCTCTTTTTCACCATGGTACTTTCTGATAGAACATATTGAGGGAAGGAGGGGTGGGTGCATGTAGTTTTGTTGCACCTTTTGAATTGAAAGTTAATTTAGGAGCAATCCTTTTTATCAGATAGCTATCTTATAGCCTGATAATGTGCTGTGTGCCAAAACACTTAATCCAAAAGAATAAAACATATTTCATATGCTAGAACCAAAGACAGAACAAGCATTTTATCAGGAGACAGGAATTTGCTATGATTTTCAGCATGCTATTTGGATAGGAAAAAGTTCCCAAGTAGTGAAATAAAATACAAGTTTTTAACTACTGTAAACAGCTTTAATATAAATTAAATTATTACTTACCAAAATCTACTCTTGTTAGTATGCACTGCATTGGATGGTCAGTTGTATGCCTTGTTGTTGTTGCACCACTCTCATAACAAGTTGCACACAAATCGTAATCGTAGCAAATTAAACACTTGTATCTGCGACCTCGAAAATTTCCTTTTAAACATGCATCACAGCTGACACCTGTGAACAAAGAAAATTGCTTGAAAACAACAATAATTTCACATTGGCCTAATGATACAGATTTGTTGCTATAGCTCCCAACAACGAAAGGAATTCAACCAAGAAGCTTTTATGGAGCTGATGTACAATAAGACTCAATTTTAAGCATATTTATATCTTTAAAAAGGCAGTAATCATCCAAAGTGAAAGTTAAAGTAAAATAAAATCCAGTCAAGCACTCAAAATGGTAATTTGTTAGGATATAAATTCTTCTTAATCACTTTTTTCCACTGTTCGAAAGCTTGGTTCAAAACATTCTCAATGTTAAATAGTATAGTTTGCGAAAACAACAAAGTCCACAGCAGACCATCCCACAAGTCACACAAAACCACACACCACCACCAACACATAACACCACCCCTCCCTGGCTTTTCTGTTTATTTTTATAGTTTCTAATAATTAAATTCTGAAGAATACCAGAACCATTTTTCACAACATAAACATATCCAAGAGCAGAAATTTAGGTCTTCTATTTTGAAGTACAGAATAACTTTGAATATATCTTAATTTTATGTTGCATCATCTCTTCAGCTTCTTCCTTTTGGAAGTTCAAACTTTGTACTGTAAATCAATCAGTCACACTGCCTGGGTCAGGAGAAACCTTCATTATCTTCTAAAGGTTTTGGCAATTTTCTCTGTGTCATTTCGGTACTCTGCTGTTAATTTAGATAAGGGCATCATCATCTTTTCATCTGTCAAGGCCCACAAGAACTTCCATCACTGCAGTAGTAAATTAAAGGCCTTCATGATAATATCTAGTGTGTACAACACATGCAATATTTTGATTGAAGTCCTCCTTTAGGATCAATTTAAACAAGGTTTTCATAGTTCAGTGCAAATGCAGAAAATTTCATAGAAACAATGTTATTGAAAGAAAGCACTGACATTGACTCCAAGAGGATTAGTAGCGGAAGATCATCACGATCTCAAAACTGCAAATATCCCAATGGTAATTTCCTAATTATAAACTCTATTATCAGATAAAAATCTAGTATTAACACAACTCACCACTACTGCTTGTGATGTCAGGTCCAGGGAGAAAAGTTAAATTACATAAAAAGAATTCTCACAACATCTCTCTAAGCTAGTATTTCTTCATATCATTCTAAAATACCATGTTTTCATTTTGATAACCTGACAGCAAGTGGCATAACACACTACTTTCATACCCTTTTATGTAACAGGAGAGAAAAGCATCAAGAAAAAAAAAAAAAGCATCAGTTCTGTTTTTTAAAATCCATATACTACATCAATTAAAATTACATAGGATTAATTAAAATTTTAGAAGTTTACCCCTCTACACCTTAAAAACAAAAGAAACCCCAAACCCCAGAACACTGAAAGATAAAAAAATGCCAAAGTGAATTTAATGCATCCTAATTAATCTCTGGTTTTGAGGAAAAACACTCAGGAGGGGTTCAATTATAAGCAGGGAACAAAAAGAGCAATCCAATAAACAAGTTGTGAAAAGAATTCACCTTTTTCATGAAGTTCTGATTTACATGATGTGACAATGACTTTTTAAAAGCTTTTAAAATTATTTCCTATTCAGTGGAAACAGTTTCCCTGCACCTTCTTCAGAATGGTCTCATGGAAATGATCAGAAAAGAAAAACAACCTGTCTCATTTTTAAATAAAGTTTTTGATGCATTTTACATTAGAAAATAGCAAGGAGACTTTTTCAGTTTTTCTACTGTTAATTGCCAATACACAACTACATATGTGGACTGATAAACAGACCCAAATAAAGACATTTATACCAGTGTACCCTCTCTTCACTATCAGAATAAATATGGCTACCAGGTTTTGTTATAAAACTTGCTGCTTGTTGTCCTGGGTAACCCAAAATGTTATTATATTCCATTTCTATCTGTGCGCAAAAATTGTTACTGTCTCTTTAAGACCCTGTGGCCAGAAAGAGACTCGCGGGGCAAGCAAGGGGTCCCTTTTTTAAAGTCGGGTTGCCCAAGCAGACCTTTTTTTTTTTTACCCCGTGGCATTTGCTCAACGCGGAGACATTCATTTGGGTTTGTTGGTGTTTTGGGTTTTTTTGGGTTTGTTTTGGTTTGGGTTTTTTTTGTTTGTTTTTTGGGTTTTGGGGTTTTTTTGTTTGTTTGTTTGTTTGTTTGTTTTTGGGTTTTTTTGAGAGCATGTGTTTCTTGGTCTTGAACTGCCTAGGGGCAAATTCTGGGAGTGCCTGCACTCGAGGCCGGAGCCGAGTGGAGCGGAGCGCCTACTCCTCCAGTCTGAGTCACCCCAGCCTGCCAGCCAACTGCCCTACTGAGAGCAGGGCAAAGTCCCTCCACGAGTTCTAGCCCTTAACTGAGTGCCAGCCATCTGAGTATGCCAACGGCATTCGCTGACGGAGTTGCCTCCACCGGATGGCAAGGGCGGAAGGGGGGGGCTCGCGCCATTTTCCCCTTTGTCTCTTGAGCCATGCGCTCGGCTGCAAAACACCACATCTTGGGGGTGCGGGGGTGGTTGCTCCTGCAATCTAAGTTTCTCTTTTGATGCCTATATAACTTAGGTCAAAGTTACAAGGTGCTTATATAGCTCGAGTTATAAGATATCAATATAACCTGATATCAATATAAGCTGAATCATAATTTCCTATACTTATATAACCCGAAACACAACTTTTTATACCTATTATTATAAATAACAAATATACTTATTGGCTTCCACATTTATGTATTAACTTTTGTTTTGCAAGTTATTATTGATCACAAAAATCGTGATATAGTAAAATTTGTAATTACTGCTTTTGATATAGTATAATCTGTCAGTTTATGCATGCACCATATAGCTTTTATAAATAGTAGTGTAATATATACTATTTTAGACCATTGCATAATAGAGACTGTAAAATGTTGAAATGCTTTTTTGTGTAACTAACTCAGAAAATAGTGTAAAATAATTAGGTGATTTTCCATATTTGGGGACTATCTTATCTGAAAGACAAGACAGTAAACAGAAACCAGAGCACCGAAAAAAAGGAGAATTTATTAACCTTCATTATCAGGGAGTGAAAATACAACAGGATGGAACCACAAGAAGAAATAAAATATATTCGTTTAATCTACAAGATAGCATGAAGACAAGTCAAAAGGTAAAACCTGTTGGAACCCTGGATGCTGAGAGTTTTAGACTTTCTGTGCTGAAAGGCACAGACCCTCAAGAGAACACTACATTTGACCTGAGGCCATGGAAAAGGCTTCCAAAATTGAATGATAGAACTGGGATTATGGGTGTGTAGTTTGAATAGAAGTGTATAATATCACATGGTGGAAAACTTAGAGTTTACGGTTGTTATAGATAGATAATGAGATGACTGGCTCTTGCAATTAAGGGGGCTGACGCAACCCCCCCAGGAGTATAAAAGACTGAGCATCCATCTTGAAGACCAGCCAGCCACGTGGTAGGCAGCCACGTGGGCAGCTTCCAGGCCTGCTTTTCCTTATTTAGTCCTTTTGTTGTATTTTTGTTAAGGTTTAATAAACACTTTAAATTTTTTAAGTGATCAGTTGTTTCTCACAATGTTTTGGAATAGAGTAATATATATAAAGCTAAGATGGAGGTTTTTGGGGTGGTGGCTGATTGTTCTTCTTCACGGGTTTAGGTGGTATTTTGTAATTGGACAGAAAAGTCTGCATTGTGGGACACAAGTGATTAGTTATTAGGTTAAAAGTAAAAAAAATTTAGGTCTCATTTCTTAATTGAATAGTTTTTCCTTAAAAGACCTTGTAGAGATAGATATGGGACCATTTTTGTAGCTTGTTAGTAAAATAATGTAGAACTCACAGCTTGTAAGACTGTGATATAGATAAGAAATAATAAACATCTGAGTGTGAACATGAAATACCATCTCGAGCACTTTCAATCCTGACCCTGACAGAGACAGGAAAGAAGCAAAAGAACATCTAAACTCAAAAGAATGTTTGAATATGTATAAACTCATGAATATACATGTACTCCCTGTAATATAACAATATATAGAGAACACAGTTTAAGTTAAGGCCTGCTTTTGGCAAATAGCCAAGCACCCCAGCACTAGATTTTATCCCTTTTGTTATGAATAAAAAGTTATCTATTTTTGTTTAAGGTTGCAGAGTTAAAACCGGTTGGACCAGTTGCTGTTAAGTTAGCTTCATTGTTAAGAGTTCTTCTTCAATTGCCTGTTAATGGTTGGTGATTAGCCATTGTCCCCCTGGTGCTTACCAGGGAGCGACACTGGGACC
>NW_024526011.1:0-36991 GCF_017590135.1 Pyrgilauda ruficollis | reverse complement strand
CGCTGTTGGCTGCTTCGGGGCTGCCCCCCCCCATTGTCTGCCGACCCGGGGCTTACCAGGGTTCACTGGGAGGCACCCAGAGAGACGGAGACAAATAGTAAACTGTGTTTCTCACAATTTGGAGGTTCCACCGAGATAGCACCTCATTTCCATAACTCCAGGAGATCCCAAGTGTGAGGCGCCCTGCTTAGTTCAGCAGCTCAACCGAGCTTCTCCTGATGTTATCGGTGATAGCAGGTCTGACACTCAGTAGATAAAAGGGATAAAAAGAAAAGGGGAAGAAAAGGTTCCCCAAGAAACCGTGGCAATTGTCAGCCCCTAAACTGTGCATGAAGACCTACACAGGTAAGTATAGTGGGGGGAGGGGGGCTGTGAATACTGGGACAGTGAATGGTGTGTGTGTGAGATGTGGACTGGACCATCCAGATCTGCGAAGAGAGTGTGGAGTCCGTCTACCTGCAGTTCCATCTCCCTGCAAGGGGACCAGCCAGCAAAGGGACAAAGCGAAAGGGGGGGACCAAGTGAATCCCGGAAAAATTGTAAGAAATGACTATAACTCGATTCTGTGTGTAGGAGCAACAGCTCCAGTAAGTACTACACCGGGCCTGGACCTGATGTACATTGGAGCTGAAGCCTGATACTCTAAGTCGGTGCTTAAGTATACAGCTGGGTGAGTCACTGGAGTGATTAAGAATGTTTGTGTGTGAAACAGTAGTTAGAACAGCAAACTGCCAAAGATGTGACATGAAGAGGTTCTGATCCTTATTCAGGGAGACTGAAATCAAGAGTTAAGTAGAAGTTATTCCACTTAAAGAAGCATTATAAAAGAGGGGGTTCTGAAGAAATTTAAAGCATTTTAGTAGATAGGACCTATTAAAAAATATATTAACACCCTATTAAATAACAGAGGTACCTTAGTGTTGTGTCAATGTGTGAATAGAAAATGAAGAGAGTATGTTTTACATCTTGTGGAATTGATGAATGTAAAGATTTTGGGTTGTAATTTTCTGTTTAAGTTGTAGACTCAAATGTGAACTTTTGAATACAGTGTGAGTGTAAAATCTATCATAATAAATAGTACTAAACATCCACACAACAGACAGCCTGATTCCGAGAGTGTGAAAAAGTAAATTAAGAATCAGAAATCAGGCATTGAAATGTCTTAATTTCTATAAAACTGTAAAAAGTAAACAATCCAAAGATAAAAACTGCTTTGCGAGAGACAGTGACTGAGTCACAAGAAGCAAAGATAATTAAAATAGTGTGTAAAAAACAGCATTTAGTTCTCAGAGATTAGAGAATGAGACACAGGCCAAGCCATGAGGACCCCTGAGGGAAAGTAAAACATGGAAAACTGTGGAACAGTGGTTATTAGGGGGGTTGAAGAAACTACCCCATGGGCTCGGAATGCCCACGAGACATTTGCTGAACAGCAGAAGAATGGGAAGGCCCCAGCTGAGGAGCTAGAGAAATTAAAAAAAAAAAAAAAAGGCAATATTCAAATACAAATCATAAGACAGTAAGTAGACAAGCCTTACTGAAGATAACTTTCATTATTCATACTAAGCCAAGTTAATAAAACAAGAAGCTAAATGATCTATTAAAATAAGTGCAAAAAGTATATATATACAAAAAGATGAGAAGGGAGTAAGGACAGTAACAAAAATAATGGCAGCTGCTGTTATAGGGGAAAACCAACTTGTAAGAACCCACTCCCATAAAGAAGTGAGACACTAGTCAGTGCAAAAAAAAAAAAAAAGGAAAAAAAGTCTCTAGAGAGAAAAAAGAAATCCAACCACCAAAGCCCAATCTGTCATTATTGTAAAGAAAAAGGACATTTAAAACAAAACTGTCCTCAGAGGGACCTAAAAGTTTTCAGACTCAAAGAACTGACGAATAAGGATGTCAGGAGGTATTTTCAGTTTTTCTTTCCAAATTCAAAGCCCCAACTAACATCTTGAGTTTTTGCCTTTAAAGTCTTTTTATAATCCTTTAAAAATACAATAACTTAAGATAAACAACTTATTAAAAGCAATACTAATCATGAATAGTTTCAGTTACCTTCTAACAACCTGCTAAAAATTTTACAAATAAACTGCATATTGCATTAGCAGAGTGCTTTAAGAAACACACTATAGTTCCATTGAAAACAGTTCCTTTAAACCATGTTTATTACTACTTTACTTTTGTTTGTGATACTGAGTCCCGTTTAAAACAATAGTTAAAAGCTACTTATATATGACCTAACCTACCTTCTTAAGCAAACGATACAAAAATTCAACATAAGCAAATGAAATAATTTTAAATAATAGTAATATTATATAAAACTACTGTGAAAACCAAAAAGTATGCCCTATCTTTGTTAATCTTTTAAAAGAATTAGCTTACCCTTATTAGCATTACAAAAACAATCACAGCAGTTGTCAAACCCTACTATAAAGCTCAAAGATTTTATCTCCTTTCTTATTAACTTAGTCTTTGACAAGCTAACTCTTATCATCAAATAGCCTTAATGCCCTCTCTTCTAAATTCTCTTGTGAAACAAGTTTAAAAAAACCAACTTATTTTTATATAAATCACTAAAGTAAGTCACCTTTTCTTGATATAGTCTGTTTATACTCTTTCCCTTACCATGTCTTCTCCTCAGAACTAATAGTATTCTTAATGAAACAAAGTTCATGCTTCATTTAAACATTCTTTTTTAAAAAAATAAAAGAAATAAAACTATGTGAAATCCATACATTTGTGAAAAATATAGAAGTGATACAATTTTATTTGTCTTAAGCATTAGCTAGTGTTTAATATTCTGTACCAAGAAGTTTGTTATAATCTTGCCTAACATCAGTTTATTTTTTTAACTTTTTGCTTTCTTCTTACACATTCAAAAAATACCCTGAAAACATTTATAAAGTTACCTAAAATAATCATCAGTATAACAAAATACGATTTTTTTTTTCCTGAAAAACTAGTTATTTCCTTTCCTAGATGCCCATTATGGGGCATTAAAAAGGAAGTTATAGCCATCAGCATAAATTTATATTTTCAGCTTACTAATACATAATATCATTTTATTACATTACTTAAGTAATACTTTCACTATAACCAATGAGAAAATATTTAAAGCCTTATGCTGTAAGCTGTTTTCAACTGAAAAATTCTACATCCACTTTGCTTTTAGATGAAAACAACTATTTATTGTATTTTTGAAAATGTTTTTTCTCCTATAGTCTTCTTTCCCCTAGAAATATATTATTGTGCATTCCTTCCAAATTAAACTAAATAAATCAAAACTATAAGAATCAGTTTTTAAACTTTATAATTTGTAAGTTTGCGATTTGTAAATTGTTAAACACTAAGTGCTCTCAAGGTGTAAAGAGTAAAACCTTAGAAAATATTTTATAAAAGTGCTCCGAGAGAGAGACTACTCCAGTGTTTATAACTTTGATTTTGTTTAATTTAGTATAAGAAACACCTTCCCAGAGAGAGGAGTGAGACTTTTAAGAATCAACTTGCACAGAGCACCCCTAGAGATGATCACTCCAACCTTTAAAATAATATAATATACAAGCTTTATTTTCTTTATTAAATAAATTTAGTGCCAGGTCGTCTTCTACAAAGATAATCTGGGCACAAGGGTACTTGGTGTAACATTCAAGTGATTATTGCTTAGATCTCTGCCCTGCTTGCCGGGAGAGAGTTAAAAAAAAAAAACTGGGGAAAGTCATTACCTGCTGCCAAACTTGATTATCATGTCCAAGGAAAGCTTTAAAATGCAAATAAAAAAATGAAAGAAAAAAAAAGGAAAAAACCAAACCACCATACTTTGTGGGAACTGTAACAAGTTGTTGCACTTGAGCACGCTCTTTGCCCAGGTTTTTTTTGGGGAATTCCAAACATCCCTGCACTGAAGATAGGGAGAGCAAATTTAGACTGCAAGCAACAGATTTACAGCTAGATGTATGTCTTAGGTTGGAAATGGGGGTGTGTACTCTATTCCTATCTGTTAGGGGTGGGGCAGTTATCTTCTGTTAATTGGGCAGTTTTCTTTATCTCTTCCACCAACCAATCCTCCCTCCAGCAAATATCTTCTGTTAATGGGCCATTGAGTCTCACTGCATGACTAATAGAAATTCCATCATCCCCTTGTGAAAAGTTCCGCCCAGAGGGACGAGTCAAGCATTTCTACCTGGATATAATCTGAGATTTGGAAGACCACAGCCAGCCTTTTCCACTGGATTCTCATAGGAAGACCGGGCTCATCTACACCACCACTGGATCTTCAGAGAAAGACTACACCCTTCTACAGGATCACTGCTTCAACAGAACCACATCTGTCACTCCAGGAGGACTGCAGCCACCATTTCAATTGGACTGCTACCAACACCCTGATCAACAGTGTCAGGTCGTATTCTGACTCTGTCAGTGTTGTTTTGTATTACTGTGTTGTTTATTTTTTTATTTTCCTAATAAAGAACTGTAATTCCTGCTCCTATATCTTTGCCTGAGAGCCCCTTAATTTCAAAATTATAACAATTCGGAGGGAGGGGGTTTACATTTTCCATTTCAGGGGAGTCTCCTTCCTTCTTTAGTAGACACATGTCTTTTCAAACCAAGACAATGTAACATCTATTTCTTCACTTTAATCTTTGTCACATTGTGGAAACCATGAGAAGTTTTTGTTTTCTTTTGATATTAGTCTATAGTGGGTCGAATTTCATTTTTTGTGTCTATAATGCCCTACCAACAAATGAAATAGAACTATGTAAAAACAAATGAAACTTTTAGATTGTCATCATAGTTGTTTACATTGTCAAATTTGTTACCGCTTGTAATTTGCTTATATTTGCATTGCAAAAAAATCAAATATTGCTCAAAACATTTAATATATAATTAGGTTAAAATTCTTTTGCCAAGATTGTTTCATCTTTTTCTAAAAGAAGATACGATATGACAAAATGTCTTATGAAGGTACAATTTGTTTTAGCTGATTTTATTTTGAAAGTTGGTGCAGAAGTTTATACATGTAAGAAATCATACATATATATATTGACTTTCCCAATTTTACTTTAAAAAAAGTTTTATTATAATTTGGCTAAATTTCTTTTAAAAGTTATGAATTAGTGAACTGTGAAAAATCCATATTATATGATTGGCTCTTTGCAAACATTAAAATGAATACTATATGTGTTATGTTGGAAAGCTATGCTGTATTAATCTCTTTTAAAGTACTGTGATAAATATAGCTTTTAGGCTATAGCATAATATTAAAATAGAAACTATGTGATGTAAGACTTTTTGTAACTAGCTCAAGGAATGGATAAGATAATCAAGAACTTCTTCGCATAGAGATAACAGCAACAAGACACCAAAATCCCAAAAGAATTATTGCCTCCTTATCGGGAAAAGCCAGACTTCAAGGGACCAGGGGGGGGATTGAAATTAAGCAGAAACACCCTTAGTTTGAAAGGAATGTTTGAATCATGTATGAGATGTATGAATATGCAACAGGCTATTGCTTTTAAGGGTTAATCCTTTGTTAGCAAGGCATGCTTTTGTGGCAGAATGCAAAAGCACCCTGATGTCCGTAATTCTTTGGTTTTTTATTGTCTTTTATTGTCCTAACTTTGATTGTCCAAATTCTTATTGTCCTAATTTTTATTACTATTTTCAGTACTATTAAGCTTCTAAAATTTTACCAAAACTGAATGGCATTTTTCAAATGAACTAAAGAATCCTAACAGTGTAAATAAAATACAAAACCATCTTCTACCAACTCTCAAAACCACCTGAACATATTTAATATACTGTGAAGCTTCCTATTTTCTAGGGGGACATTCTAATTTTACCTCACTTCTTTTAGTTATACTAATCAATTTAGTAACCCTAGCACCCTCTACTCCACGAGAGTTGCAGAGTGTAAGAAGTCAAAAGAGAAGGAGACTTTCTTAAAGTAATACAACTGAATTTAAATAATTGATTTTTTTCACCCACAAAGCTGCAGTTTCTGTTTTGTGTCAAAATTAAAATTACTACAGTGTCAGTCTATTCCCTAAAAAATAGTCTTAATGTAAAAATATGTTTGATGAAATTTTTCCAATTATATATGAATAGTCAACCTATTTTACAACCTTTAAAATATATAAGCACACATCTTCAACAAATTTATTCACATTTGTTCCAAGGTACAATTATATTACAATACCTGAAGATCCCTTTAACTAATAGGTATTAGATTCATGATTACAATTAAATTTATATTTTTAATAATTAAAATAACTATTATATTACATTATTACTTCTATCTTTTCTCTTACTAACCACTCTCAGGCATTACTCACTGTGGGCAACCCACAAAATTAAGAAAAATCAGAAGAAAAGTCATAACAATGTTTAAGTTATGGGGTAAATTGTCAAAGACTGAAATATAATAGTTTATGGCTTAAACATTTTCATGAAGACTTTTACCTTTTATAACAGAACTGTGTTACAAAAGCTGCAGAGATGACCATCACACCCTGAGTAAAGCTCTGAGAGGCCCCACTTCATTCACTGATGAAGATAAGAAAGTAACTCAGAGCTAGAGGCATTCACAAAACACAAGCCTAATACCACAAGCCCCAAGGCAATCAGCTGCCAAGCTCACACAGACCCTCACACCAAGAGGCAGAGGTAGGGGAAGAGAGAAAGAAACTTTGAGTGTATGTTAAAAAAAAGCCTCTGATCAGAGTCATCAATGAGCACCCATCCTCCAGTGTGCAAGAAAGCCCAGCTGAAAAATCCCTTCACCCAGAAAAAAAAAAAAGACTCATCCACAGCAGAAGGGGGTGTCATAACCCATCAAAAGCTTCCCCCAAAAGAGTCCCCAGACCCTACACTAGAGCACTGCAGCATAGTACAACAGATCCATGGTATTACAGGGGACAATGTCAGACTGACCCCCTACAGAAGAGACATGCGAGCGTTCCTGCTTAGAAAAAACTAATAAAAGAAAACAAAAAGACATTCTTTAAAACACTCAGAAGGGTGATATGCTTCCACCTAACCCCTGTCACCCTCTCTGTCCCTCACCCCCACACATACTTCCTTTTTCGATTTTATTCTCCTTTTGTTTTCCTTTCTTGTTCTTTCTCTGTATTTAATACAAAAAGTTTAAGCTCAAGCCAAATAAAATAAGAAAAAAACAAAGGGGGGAAATTGTTATAAATAACAAATATAGTTATTGGCTTTCACACTTATGTATTACTTTTGTTTTGCAAGTTATTATTGTTATAAATACATATAATATTGGCTTTTTGCAAATATTAAAAATGGATTCTATATGTATAATGTTAAGATAACTTTGCTATAGATATAGCTTTTATTTCTGCTATTAACAAAACTTAGACATGTAGTGAAATTGCTGATATAGTTATGCTTGTGGTAATTCACCTGCCTGCTTGTTTAGGATAACATCCAATGAACGTATGATGAAGACCCATGCTACTATCAGCACCTACCATCTGTAGAAAGTATGGACCAAAGCCCAAGCTGGAGGTGATAATAAGAACGGACCAAAACCACAGCCAAGAAATATGCATGCTCTAAAAAGGTGGACCTGAGGAGGAGCCATGCTAAACAGTTCTTGGAACATGCAAACTAGTTTGGGGGAAAGTTTAAATATGCATAATTGTTTATGAATATGCAGTAGGTTGATGCAATAGAAAAGGTATGTAAAGGGTGTCTCCAAAATAGCAGGTGTGCTCTTGGCTGAATGCCAAGCACCCAGCTGTTAAACTTTGCTTTATTATCTTGGTCTCCTATTGTCCTTTCTTAAACTATTAAATTTTACCAGGAGAGTGAACCTCACTTTTCACATTATTGATCACAAAAATCCTGATATAGTACAATTTGTAATTACTACTTTTGATATAGTATAATCTGTCAGTTTATGTATGCACCATATAGCTTTTATAAATAGTAGTGTAATTTATACTATTTTAGACCATCGCATAATAGAGACTGAAAAATGTTGAAATGCTTTTTCATGTAACTAACTCAGAAAATAGTGCAAAATAATTAGGTGGTTTCCCACATTCGAGGACTATCTTATCTGGAAGACAAGATAACAGCAACAGAAATCCGAGCACCGAAAAAAATTTATTGACCCACGTTATCAGGGAGTGAAAATACAACAGGATGGAACCACAGGAAGAAATAAAATATATTTGTTTTATTTACAAGATAGCATGAAGACAAGTCAAAAGTTAAAACCAAGCAAAAGAACATTGAAACTCAAAAGAATGTTTGAATATGTATAAACTCTTATGAATATACATGCACCCCCTATAATATAACAATATACAGAAAACATAGTTTAAGTTAACAGTGTGCTTTTGGCAAATAGCCAAGTACCCCAGCACTAGATTTTATCCCTTTTATTGTTTAATAAACTTTTATGAAAATTTTAAATAGTAAACTGTGTTTCTCACACCTATATAACCTGACATAAATAACTTTCATATACAATGTAATGGCTAGTATATGGTTAACTAGTTGCTTAATGATGAACAGGCAAAAAAAAAAGAAGAAAAAAACCTCACCAGGTGGATAGTTTCAGAGATAGATGAGTATAGTGCTAATGAAAAATTGGCAAATGTAAAGCCAATTAGCCACAAAATATAGAATTTAGGCCAGCTAGGGCCAGACAGACCAAGGAACACTGTAACCATGCATGCTCCGAAGACCAAGTTTAAAAGTTCAGATGCGAAGACGACTTTGGAAACCTTCATCAAAGACCCCTGAATTGGGAAGGCGCAAGTGCAGTGCAAAAGAACTATGTAATAACCATGAGATCATACTATGTAAATTAGTTCTGGCACGTATATGATGTTATAATGACATAGTAACACTAAGCAATACTTATTGTATAACTATACCACAGCAGTCGACAAAGGTGGCTGAGTTAGGAGGAGAAATCCCTCTCACCTCCAGTGCTGCAATAAACAAATACCTGCTCTATAGACACCAGTCTATGGGGTTTTATTTCCAGCCTATCTTTCGGCTATCCCTTTGTTCCTGGGGAGTTTATTAGATTTAACAATTTTGTATCTAGTGATTATTCATTGTTTGTTTTTTTTTTTTTTTGTCTGTTGCTGTTTCACTTGTTAGTAAATTGTTGTTTTTTCACTTATATCTACTCATGTGCATTTCTCCTTATTGATGGAAAGGGATTGGTTAAAACTAAGGGGAGGTAACTAATTTTATAGTGTCCCCGTTAAATTGTCTTTAAACCAAGACACTTGTGGATAAAACATGCTTGCTTTTTAATGCAACAGTATTCTGCTAAAGGGTAGGATTAAGCTAAAAGCCTAAAGATTTTTGACTCATAGCAATTTTAAATGATCAAACCTCACTCCTAAAGGCATTTTCAACAGTTTTCTCTTCTCAGTAATATTACTCAATTTCTACAGGTAAGCATTTTGAATTTATGGATCAATCAAGAGATGCTTAGAAGTCCCATGATTTAGAAAAGGAAAAGGTTGTTTTGCTTCAACACATTGGACTCCCTATTCTGGTATATCACATACTTTTCACCTCTACCATGGCTGAAAATTTCAGAGAAATTATCATACAAGCATTTTATATGCAACATGCCTAATATTAACATATTAAATATATATATAGTCCAATATTTATTCTCATCTTCCCAGTCAAATATAATTTATTCTTATGCTATAACATTTGGTTTATCTCTAATAAAAATAAACAGAAATGAGGAGCTAAGTATTTATCAGACTAAGATGAACATGTGATCTGATGTCCAGAAAAGGAGACTAATGCTAAATAATATTAGGGTTCAAATATCACCTCACACTGGGATTAATTTTTAAAATTACAAACAAAACTAAGGTGTGAAATCCAATAAGATAACCTGAATACCCAAAATTAAAAAATGAGCAGCTTTACATAAGCAGAAATAACAACTTGCTTTCTCTTTTAACAGTGAAGACTTTTCCATTTGACTCCCCAATAATATTAGGAGCAGGTAAAAAATAACATTGGAAATTTCACACTTACATTTAGCTTATACAGGATACACAAGACTTCGGGGTTATGAAAAGACCTCAGGAACAGCATTTCAAGGACATCAGTCTGAGATAAAATTTTCAATAACTTGCTTCCTTTGTCAGTCTTATCCAAGACTGGCTCTATCCTGTTTCAGTTTTTCACAGGAAAAGCATGGAAATATTGACTTCCATTTAATTATTAGACAAAGCAGGAACAACATTTTAATGTAAATATAAAACAGTTAAAGAGAACATATCCACTGTAAATAAAGGACTCTTGAACACATTAAGCCACAATTATTTTCTACTCAACATATACACAAGAAAGATAACAGATTTTAATTAGAATAAGTAACAGCTGCAAAGTAGAGAGTAATAACTCATCTCTTCACAATCAAATTAAAATACATGGTCTATGGTCACCAAGACAAGCAGCTGCAGTGACAGCACAATCTTCAGCTGAGTCCTCTTGCCCACGTGCACGGGGTGGGGGGATGGTCCTGAAATAGGGAAGGGAAACCGGGGAGAGGAAAGACGTGCTAGAAGCTCACACCTTGTCCGAAAGCAGGACTAGGGGAAACAGCAGCCAAGCCCACACACTTATAAAAAGCTTCTAGGGAGCCTTAGTAATTAGGGCAGGCAAAAAGGACATGGCATGGCAGTTTGCATGGAATGGCACTGTAACACCACAGGCCTGACTAGGGAGAAATGGTATCTACCTGTCGGAAGGCCACAGCTTCTCTAAACACTGCACCTGCCTTGACTGACACAGCTCTGATGGGAAATGGGAACACACTGTTACCCAAGTGTCAGGCTGCAGGATGTGCCCTATTCTTATGCCAGACAACAGTGGTGAGAACACCTGTGGGAGATGCAACAAGATAGAGGAACTCCTCAGTTTAGTAGCAGAGCTCCAACAGGAGGTGAATAGATTGAAGAGTAGGAGTCTGAGAGATAGACTACAGGAATTGCACACTACCTTCCCTGGGATAGGCCTATAAGAAAGACAGGACATATGATACTGAGGATTCCCTATCCTCTCTCCACCTTGCAGAATGCAGTGTTTTAAGGGATATGGGGAATTGCAACAAGTTCCTGCCTGGCACAGCAGGCATGTCTCCTCCATGACTATCTCACCAAACAATAGGACCGAAAGGTGGAACCAAACAATGATGAGGACAGTAGTTTATCTAGGTTAGAGATGTCACCAAGGTTAAGTCACCCTATGAACTGTGCCAAAACCACTTCCATAAAGAAAAAAAGATGAGTTCTTGTAAGAAGATACTCTCTTCTGAGGGGAACAGAAATTCCAATTTATTAAGGAAAGTATGCTGCCTTCCCAGGGCCCAGCTTAAAGACATGGTAAGGAAACTTCCTACCCTGGTACAGCCCTCAGATTATTATCCATTATTGCTTTTTCATGTAGGCAGAGATTAAGTTGCAATAAGAAGTCCAAGGACATTCAAAAGAGACTTCACAGCCTTGGGACAACTGGTTGAAGGATCAGGAGCACAAGTAGTGTTCTCTATTTTTCCAGTTTCAGGGAAAGAGGAGTGTCTTGGGGTGATTTTATGATGATACTCTATTCCCTAATTGTCTGCTCTATGCCCAGAAATGGTTGCTGTACCTTTAAGGTGGGTCCAGGGGAGGTGGGGGAGCCTTGGGGCTCTGGTGCGGGCTTTCTCGAAACCTCACTCCTGGGCATGCTGGGTGCGGTGAGGACCAGCGTTACTTTGTTGCTTAGCTAGCTTGGTTTTTTGTTACCTTAGGCAAGAAGTTTTTTTTCCTTTTCCCTGGACTTGAAGGCAGCGACAGCAATCCTTTGGCAGCTTTTGGGGTTTTTTTCCTTGAACTGTTCAGCTTGGTTTTGGTCCTAGATCAGACAATTGACAGGAGTCCATCGGCCAGGACTGGTGGGGGAGCTGCAGGGACACCCCATCTCAACCAGACCTTGGAAAAAGCCAACACAATGAAAGACCCTAAATCCACCAGCTTCATCTGCCGTGAAGAGGAGACAAGCATCAGAGATTCACCAAGCTCCCATGTGTTTGTTTCGAGCTGTTGCGTGAACCTTTGTTTTTTTTCTTCCCTGGGACAGAAGCTGAGCACCATTTTTTTCCTCCCTGCCACGTGACCAGCTGTTTTGTTTCTTCCTTCAGCATTTTGGTTTTTTTGTTTTGCTGTGAGTGGGGGGAGGGGGGGGCTGTAAGGTTCTGACAATTCAATATCTAGCATTTATACATTTTTTTCCAGTGCTGTGCAGGCACTTTGTCAATAAACAGTTGTGGTTTTTTCCACTTTCATACACTAGTATTCATTTTCTCATTGGCAGAAAGGGGTTGTTGAAACCCTTTTCTTTAGAGGAAACACTCATTCCAGAGTGAGAAAGTGAAAAACCATAATTACATTCTGGTTTGAAACACATTGTACTGGGGTAAAGCAATCAGTGGTCACCATGCTGCTTGCTTTAATAATGGCTCTCTGGCACCTAGGCATCACTACCTATTTATATGTAGGGGCAATTTTGTCCCTGGCCTATGTCTTTTACAAATCAGGGACACAAATCAGGATTGCCATATTGATGTACTCAGTGCTAATAATTTATGGAAGTTTAGCAGAGGTACTGGGAGCTATTGAGGATGTGTATGCTCTGTTGTTTTTCTGTCCTGGTCTTGGTAGCCTTCTTTGGGGATTTATTAGTAATTACACCTAATCTATTAGGGGAAAAGTAGGGGATGATGTTTCCCAGACCTTCATCTCCTTCTTCCCCTTCAGATCTGGCACATCACCTTTGAGAATGTTCAGTTTCCCCTGGATGGTAAAGATACCACCTTTCTGGTGTTTTATATGGTAGATTTTTTCTATATGTTCTGCAGCTTGTCTAGAATGAGGGCTGAGATTTCCAGAGAGGCTGTCCAGACATCTGCCTCAGTCATGGAAAATTCTGAGAGGTGTGGGGTATGGGAGGAAACAGGCCAAACCCTGAAGAAATTCTCTGATCCGATAGAAATATCTGAAAGAAAATTGCAATGACAACTCTAATGAGAAGAAGTTCATTGCAATGTGCTGGGCCCTGACTAATGCTTACTGCACACTGCTAGATCCTGTAGGTCAGCAGATACAGACAGAGGGGCAGGAAGATAAATCAGCAGACCTCCCAGTCACTCAGACTGCAGCTAAACCAGGTGGGGAACCTAAGCCAATAGCAATTGCCCCTGTCCAGAGAAGGAAACAAAAAACCAAATCCATTCACCCAGTGGACAATGATGGGGAGCCAGGATCCTCACAGCCAGCAGAGGAATCAGAACCAGAAATCATTATTGAGTCTTTGTCCATAGAAAGCCTTCACAGCCTAAGAAAAGATTACACCTGAAGGCCTGATGAATCTATATTAAGTTGGTTGGTCCGAATCTGGGAAACCGCAAGCGATGGTGTAATTCAGGATGGCACTGAAGCAAGGCATTTGGAATCTCTGTCACATAATGTGGGTATTGACCAAGGGATGACAAGGGGGCCCAAAGCTATCAGTCTCTGAACATGGTTTTTGAGAAGCGTGAAGGAAAGATACCTGTGCCAAGAAGATCTCCAGCTACAGCAAAGCCTTTGGAAGACCATGGAACAAGGGATTCAATGCTTGAGAGAACTGGTGGTGATAGAGATTGTTTTCTTAGACGATCAAACAATTAGGAGCCCAGACATGGTAAAATGTATGCCAGTGATGTGGCTAAAACTTGCACAATTTGGGCAACAAGAATATGCCTCTGCTTTAGCAATGATGAAGTGGAATGAGGGGGACGAGACAGTGAATACAATGGTGAGGAGGCCCCGGGTATATGCAGACACTGTGCACAGCCCAACTCAAGCAAGAATTTCAACTGTGGAAACACATCTGTCAGAGCACATACAAAAACTGGAAGACAGGATTGAGGAGACTCATCAGAAACTCAGGAAGGAGATTAAAGACTACCTTCTCCAAATCTCGTCAGTACAGACCAGAGGCCCTGTTATTGGAAGCAGATGTCCCCCAGCTAGGGAGAGAGGGTATACCCCATGAGCTGAGCTGTGGTTCTTCCTGTTTGACTTTGGGAAAAATATGAAAAGGTAGTATGGAAAACCCACTTCTGCCCTGGCAGCATGGGTGTGTGAACTGAAGGAGGAAAATACTGAGTGAGGGAGTTCCACCAGAAGGAAAGTAGCTTCACTTTCCCATAGCTGAGCTGCCAAACATAAGGGAAGGGAGGATGACATGTCCAATCCCCTTAAAGATCAACTGTGGAAACACATCTGTCAGAGCACATACAAAAACTGGAAGACAGGATTGAGGAGACTCATCAGAAACTCAGGAAGGAGATTAAAGACTACCTTCTCCAAATCTCGTCAGTACAGACCAGAGGCCCTGTTATTGGAAGCAGATGTCCCCCAGCTAGGGAGAGAGGGTATACCCCATGAGCTGAGCTGTGGTTCTTCCTGTTTGACTTTGGGAAAAATATGAAAAGGTAGTATGGAAAACCCACTTCTGCCCTGGCAGCATGGGTGTGTGAACTGAAGGAGGAAAATACTGAGTGAGGGAGTTCCACCAGAAGGAAAGTAGCTTCACTTTCCCATAGCTGAGCTGCCAAACATAAGGGAAGGGAGGATGACATGTCCAATCCCCTTAAAGAAACCTCTAGAATGTATGCCCAGGGAGGGAATGATAGCCAGGGCTAGAAGGGCCCTGCCTCTAGCAAGGTAGAGGCACAGGAGAATCGTGTCTTTTGGGCAGTGTGGATCCAATGGCCTGGCACATCGGAACCACAAAAATACAAGGCCGTGGACAACACTGGTGCATAGTGCACATTAATCCCATCATTATGTGGCGGCAGAACCTGTTTCTATTGCTGGCGTGACAGGGGGAATTGCAGCAGTTGACCCTGCTGGAAGCTGAGGTGAGCCTGACTGGAAAAGAGTGGAAGAAACACCCTACTGTGATTGGTCCAGAGGTCCCATGTATTCTGGGCATAGATTTCCTGCAGAGTAGGTATTTCAAAGACCCAAAGGGACTCAGGTGGGCTTTCGGAATAGCTGCTGTGGAGACAGAGGGCATTAGGCAATTGAACACCTTGCCTGGACTGTCAGAATATCCTTCTGCAGTAGGACTTCTGAGGGTGGAGGAACAAGGAGTACAAATTACCATCTCGACAGTGCACCGCTGGCAGTATCGGACAAATCGAGATGCCGTGATCCCCATCCACAAAATGATCCGTGAACTGGAGAGCCAAGGGGTGGTCAGAAAAACCCACTCACCCTTGAACAGCCCCATTTGACCCGTGCGCAAATCTGAAGGAGAATGGAGATTGACTGTGGATTATCGTGCCTTGAATGAAGTGACTCCACCACTGAGCACTGCTGTGCTGGACATGCTGGAACTCCACAATGACCTGGAGTCCAAGGCAGTGAAGTGTTATGCCACTATTGACATCGCACATGCTTTTTTCTTCATTCCTCTAGCAGCAGAGTGCAGAGCACAGTTTGCCTTCACCTGGAGGGGTGTGCAGTACACCTGGAACCAACTACCCCAGGGGTGGAAGCACAGCCCCACCATCTGCCATGGACTGATCCAGGCTGCACTGGAAAAGGGTAAGGCTCCAGAACATCTTCAGTACAGAGTACATCATTGAGTGGGGGTACATGGCAACAGAAGTATTTGAAAAAGGAGAGAGGATCATCCAGATTCTCCTGGAAGCCAGTTTTGCCATCAAAAAGAGCCAAGTCAAGGGACCTGCTCGAGAGATCCAGTTTCTAGGAATGAAGTGACAAGATGGATGATGTCAGATACCCACAGAGGTCATCAATAAAATCACAGCAATGTTTCCACCGACCAGGCAAGAAGGAAATGCAAGCTTTCCTAGGTGCCATAGGTATCTGGAGGATGCACATTCCCTACCGATTACAGCCAGATTGTAAGCCCTCTCTACCTGGTTACCCACAAGAACGATTTCCACTGGGGTCGTAAACAGCAGCAAGCCTTTGCCCAGATCAAACAGGAGATTGCTCATGTGATAGCCCTTGGCCCAGTCAGGACAGGACCAGAGGTGCAGAATGTGCTCTCTTCTGCAGCTGGGAGCAATGATCTTTCCTGGAGCCTTTGGCAGAAGGTGCCTTGTGAGACTTGGGGTCAACCACGCGGATTCTGAAGCCTGAGTTACAGTGTCCAAAACCAACTACACCCCAACAGAGAAGGGAAACCTGGCAGCCTATGAAGGAGTCCAAGCTCCCTCAGTACTTAGACAAAAGATGTAGTGAAGGAGGAGGGGGAGGGATGCAGCTGGCTGCACTCTCATAGCTGAGAGGCTATCTCTTGAGAAGGGCAGAGGGATCATGAGATTCTGACTGGGGGGTGAGGGGCTGGACTCAGCTTCTCTCTCTTGCTCTCGGATAGAAGGGGGAGACGGCTGGTCTGCGGTTCCTGTGAGAAGAATTCGCTGCCACCATAGAGTTCCGTCTTTTATTACTTTCTACCGTGAGTGAGGCTTTCCTCGTAAGAGCAGCCATTGAACTGGGACCTTACTGAACACCCGATCTCACTAGAAAACAACCTCACCATCTACTCGGGTGTCCCGGGGAAAACCTGGGACCGCAAGACCCTCCACCATCAGAGGGAGTCTCTCCCAGCTGCTTGCAGGAGCCCGGCTGCTGCTGCCCAGCCCCACTGTCTTCTGCTGCTGCTTCGAGATTTTTGCTACACTTTACCCCATGTCTGCCCAACCCTCCCGCAGTTTCTGCTACAGCTGCGGAATCTCTGCTACATTTTGTTTGCCACCCCGGGGTCTGCTCACCTCTGCTGTTCCAGCCACCACTCCAGAGTTCCTACAACAGTCCATTATGCCATTCGAGGGAGGAACCAGGAAGGGCTGCCCCTGTGGGTTTGTAAAGAAAGCCCCTTTTCTATCTCTTCCACTGGCTTGCCCACCATTATCCACATGCAGAGAGGCAGCTGAACTCATACCACAGTGCCCCCAGCAGCTGTGGGAGAATAATCACACTTGCCCTGCCTGGCTGGGACTCAACACTGCCCCTGCCAGCTATGACCATAACTACATTGAAAGGGAAAGTGCTTGACAGCAGAGAGAAGGCTGTTGTTGGGTTTCAGGTTTTGTTTGCTGTTCCTGCTGTTGTTGTTGGTTTCCCTTGTCATATATATGTATATTCTGGTAAAGAACTATTATTACTTTTCCCATATCTTTGCCTAAAAGCCCCATAATTTCAAAGTTATAATAATTTGGAGAGAAGGGGGCCACATTTTCCATTCCAAGGGAGGTTCTCTCCGTCCTTGGCAGACACCTCTCCTTCAAACCAGGACAGTGAAGAAGAATAACAAGAAGGGATTCTAAAAGTACATAGGTCAGAAAACAAAGGCCAAGGAGAGTGTACACACCACCCCCCTACCCCCAACCCCCAATAAATGAGAAGGGAGAACTGGTTGCAATTGATAGTTCTTCACCTCAGTCTTCGCTGGCAGTCAGGTTTCTCCTGTCTCTCAAGTCCCTGAACCTCTAGGTGGGGGTTGGAGTAGCAAAGGCCCTCCCACTGTAAGCAAAGAGCACGTTTGAGACCACTTGATGAAGCCGAATAGCCGCAAGATCATGGGGCCTGATGAGATGCATTGCAGGGTCATGAGGGAACCAGCTGATGTTCTTGCCAAGCCACTCTCCATAATTTTTGAAAAGTCATGGCAGTCAGGCAAAATCCCTGGTGACTGGAAAAAGGGAACCATCACTCCTATTTTTAAAGAGGGGAGAAAGGAAGATCTGGGGAACTGCAGACCTGTGAGCCTCACGTCTGGGTGTGCCTGGAAAGATCATGGAACAGGTCCTCATGGAAGCAATGTTAAGGCACATGCAAGGCAAGGAGGGGATCCAAGACAGCCAGCATGGCTTCACTAAGGGCAGATCGTACCTGACCAATCTGGTGACCTTCTATGATGGAGTGACTGCAATGATTGACAAGGAAAGACCAAGCAATGTCACCTACCTAGAATTCTGTAAGGCCTTTGACATGGTCCTACACGACATCCTTATCTCCCAATTGTAGAGACAGGAATTTGAAGGGAGAACTACTTGGTGGATAAGGAATTGGCTGGCTGGATGCAGCCAGAGAGTTGTGGTCAATGGCTCTATGTTCAGGTGGAGGCTGGTGACAAGTAGTGTCCCTCAGGGCTCTGTCTTGGGACCAGGGCTCTTTGATATCTTCATCAATGACACAGACAGTGAGATCGAGTGCACCCTCAGCAAGTTTGCAGATGACACGAAGCTGAGCGGTGCACTTGACACAACAGAAGGATGGGATGCCATCCAGGGAGACCTGGACATGAGCCAACAGTGTGCACTCATAGCCCAGAAGGCCAACAACATCCTGCGCTGCATCAAGAGAGGTATGGCCAGCAGGTTGAGGGAGGGGATTCTCCCTCTCTACTCTGCCCTCATGAGACCCCACCTGGAGTACTGTGTCCAGGTCTGGGGTCCTCAGCACAAGAAAGACATGGACTTGTTAAAGTGGGTCCAGAGGAGGCCACAAAGATGATCTGAAGGCTGGAGCACCTCTCCTATGAAGACAGGCTGAAAAGTGCTGGGATTGTTCAGTATGAAGAAGAGAAGGCTCAGGGGAGACCTCATTGAGGCCTTCTAGTACTTGAAGGGGGCTTCTAAAAAAGAGAGAGAGTGCAACTTTTTACATGGATAGATAGTGATAGGACAAGGGGGAACAGTTTTAAACTGACAGAAGGCAGGTTTAGATTAGATGTTAGGAAGAAATTCTTTACTCAGAGGGTGGTGAGGCACTGGAATAGGTTGCCCAGAGAGGCTGTGGATGCCCCATCCCTGGAAGTGTTCAAGGCCAGGTTGGATGGGGCCTTGAGTAATCTGATCTAGTGACTGACATCCCTGTCCATGACAGGGGGGTTGGAACTAGATGATCTTTAAGTCCCTTCCTGTGGAATCCTCTGAATCCTTCCCCCTCAGGGAAATCCCCAGAGCCTTGCCTTAGAAGAATTTACTATAGAGTTTTCCCCACCTAGGTGGACAGAAAAGACTTCCCCATGGAGTCTTGCACAACACCATGAATCACTCCAGTTCCTTTTCCCATATGTTCCAAATTCTAGTAGTTTCTCCTTTCCCTGTTTCCTCATTGGTTGTGGTATCCCCAGTGGCTGGCCCCGTCTTCCCTGTAGGCCAATGGCCTTTGCCCTGCCCTTTGTACCACCCCCGTGCCCTCCCATACTTAACCTTGTGGAGACCACATGGTCTCATAATTTGTCTCTGGTTTCCCTTCGGTGTGCTGCAATAAACCTTTGCTGGAACTGACCATACAAAAGGCCCTTCCACCTCTCTTCGCTGAGCTAGCCGTGTGTCATAGTTTGACATGGGAGGAATTTAGGGAAGTGATGCAAAAGCTTTGTGTGTAACTGACAGTCTGTTGAACCACTGAGAAGCTGAACACGCCTCTGTGAAAAACACATGTTAAAGACGAAAGAAACCCGGGAACTTCCTTTTTCTTTCCCGGCCAGCAAGAAGGTAACATGCCCCGGGCCCGCTGGGCCCCATCCCGGGCCAGGCCGGGCCAGGCAGGCTCTGCCACGGGAGGCCGGGGGGTCGGGGGGACTCCGAGCCCCGTCCTGGCTGGGCTGGGGCTCCAGTAGCTACCAGGCAGGAAGGCAGGAGAGGCTGCGGAGCCCTGGCCGGAGCAGGGCTGGCCGCAGCTGTTAAGATCTTGCCATCAGGTCCCCTCCCCCCAGCGCGGCTGAGACCAGAGGCGGCCCTGCAGCCACGCAGAGTGGCCCTGCGGCTGGAATTGAATGCAGAGAAAACCAAAAACCAACCATGAAGCCGATCCTGACACAGCCCCAGCCGAAGCTCCCGCCACAAGTTACCAGTGGGTCAGGTGACCATTTGAAGGGCCCAAGCAACATGTTAACTCTTTCAGTGCTTCAATCCTCCCTCAAGTGAGAGAAAGAAACAATATGCAAACATGTGAAAGAACAACATAAGGACATCATAGTCAGTGAGAAAAAAATTAAGTCCCAGATGGGAGGGATTAGGAGATACTTTGATTTTGGAGCTGAAATCCTCTTGTAAGTTATGGAGAAAAGACTCTTTTTCCCAGAGCCAATTCCAGCTGGCTCCAAGACAGACCTGCCACTGGCCAAAGCTGAGCCAATAAGCAGTGCTGGTGGTGCCTCTGTGATAAAATATTTAAGAAATGGTAAAAAGCACTGTGCAGCAGCTGTGAGGGAAGAGTGAGAAAAATGCAAGAGGAACAACCCTGCAAACACCAAGGTCAGTGAAGAAGCAGGGGGATGAGTTACTCCAGGCTCTGGAGCAGATGTTCCCCTGCAGCCTCTAGTGGACCACATCAGAGCAGCCCTGCAGCCTGTGGAAGGCCAGGCACCAGAACAGGCTCCTGGCAGGAATTGCAGCCTGTGGAGA
Source organism: Pyrgilauda ruficollis (assembly GCF_017590135.1). Taxonomy (NCBI): domain Eukaryota; kingdom Metazoa; phylum Chordata; class Aves; order Passeriformes; family Passeridae; genus Pyrgilauda; species Pyrgilauda ruficollis. The sequence goes on along the minus strand of NW_024526011.1, from coordinate 16,485 downwards.
AATAGCCTATGTAGGAGCAGGTTTTTCTAGCAGGATGGGTTTTTCTGGCAAATGGGTGACCCATGCTAGAGCTGTCTGTTCCTGAAGGACTATACTCTGTGGAAAAGGACCCATGTTGGACCAGTTTTGTGAAGGACTGAATCCTGTGTGAGGGACCCCCCCCCCCCCCACTCTGGAGCAGGGCAAGGGTGTGAGGAAGAATTAGTGGTAGAGATGAAGTGTTTTGAATTGACTGCAACCCCTTATTCCCCATCTGCCTGCACTTGTGGGGGAAGGAGGTACAAGAATCATGAGTGAAATTGAGCCTGAGAAGGGTGGAGGGGGAATGTGTTTTTAGTTTTGTCTTTGTTCTTTGCTATCTTACACTATTTTTATTTGCAATAAATTAATTTTGCCCATGTAGGAGTCTATTTTGCCCCTGACAATAACTGGTATGCAATCTCCATGTCTTTATCTTGACCCATGAGCTTTTCCATCTTATTTCCTCCCCATGTCCCGTTGAGGAGGGGGAGAGTGAGAGCACTTGGGTGGGCACTTGGTAGCCAGCCAAGGTCAACCTGCCACACCTGATCAATTATTTTAGTGCTTAGCAGCCTTGAAATGCTGTGAAATACATACTAATGAGAGGTTACTGGAGGAGCTTTAATCATGGCCTTGAATTTTGAGACTTGGACCAGTATAGGTCACCCTAGGACAGGACTCATGTGAGACTGCTGGAAATTAATAAGAAGCACTAGTGACTTTCAGCTTTGGCTGTTGCAGCTTCTCTTTCCCCCGGCTAGCTGATGACAAGAGAGGGGGGCGGCAGATTCCCCCTGGAGCTCCGTTGAATCCCAGCTGTCAGTTGTTCCGGCGCATTATAAAACACAGGGAAGCACACGGGTCCCAGGGTAACTTTATTTGATGGTAAACTTCCCCTTTTTCCTCTCCTGGGACCCCGATCAAGGAGCAAACAAAGACTTATATGTGTGGGCAGGTCTCAGGGGAAGGTACAATCTTCAACAAATCAGGAGAATTGGGAGTAAAAAACCAGGTGGGAATCACAATGTATGAACCAATAAAATTCCAAGGGAGGAAAAACAGTTTCAGTAAACTGCTAAAGTTTGGAGAAATAGAAACTAGAAACTAGCTGACAAAATAACTGGGAAAAGGCGGAGACAAAAAGAAAACAGCATAAAGAAAACTACCAAATTACAAATCAAACCATAAACCTGCTAATAGAACAAAAAGCACGATACAACAGGCTGTGTTTGTGTTTATGAGCCTAGTTGTCTCACTTCTTCTGTAAGTCAATGCACAATCTAGTATTTCTGAATGAGGAAGGTGAAATTCTGAATGGTGACAGTTGTATTGTTTTTCAGTTCCTAGAGTGATTCTGGGAAAAGATGCCTGCTAGACATAAACTTTAAAATGCTGAATGGGCACAAACATTGGTATGCTGTCCCGGCAAAGGGCAGAAAGCATTGCAATAAGTCTATTAAAGAACAGGGATATGCATATCTAGTACTCTATAGAAATTATACTTTTTGACAGAACAGCAAAGAAATTCAGAGCAGATTTCCCAGTTTTGGTGTTTCTGAAAAAGAATTGCTGGCAGGGAGCCACAGACTCTACATACTAAGCTGAGGATGGTTTATGATTTGTATTATGTGGAAGCATATGGTTTTCTCACTGTTCCTGCCATTTTCAAGGAGTTAACTAGACAAATAAGTTAATACCATTTCCCAGGAAAATCATATTAAGAACTTATGTTACTTCTGTTTAAGTTCCCGTGGTGTAAGTTCATCTTGGGTGCTTATAAGGGTACAAGATCAAAACCCTCAAGCTACCTTTTGCAAAAATGTGAGCTGCTTACATGAAGTTAAGCTTTAAAATGCCAAGTCTGAGGTCTGGATAGATTGACTACATTTTAGCTTGAGTCTTTACTATTAGAAGATGATTAATTTAGCCAGGGATTAGCTCCCCATATTGTTAAACACTGGTTCAGCTATGGCACCAATATCAACATATGAAGTGATGGTGTCACCAAGTCATTTTGAATTACAGTATGTAACATAGATTTGCTGCGAGAGCACAATGCATCTACAGTGATTTTACCTGTAGTATAAGCTCACCTATGGTGAAAACAAGGATGGGGAGAAAAATGATGGTGCACCAGCACCATCAATATTAGTTTTCTAACATTCAGGAAGAGCCATGTTGTTTGCTAGTGTAAAAATCATGTAGTCTGTTTATTTTTTTGGATGTTGAGTCATTGAACAGCTTTATAATATTGGCATTTACACTTTGAACATAAGGAAAATATTTCTTTTGTTTAATTAGTTAATGAAATCGACAGTGATTACATGTACATAAGTGTATATATGCAGAAGTTATATGAATAATGAGCTGTCCTGCTTGAAAAGAACCATTCCTAAAATATAATCTTTTTCCAGATTTGTATTATGGTGGAGAAGCTTTCTCTGTAGAGCAGCCACAGTCCTTTACTTGTCCTTATTGTGGAAAGATGGGTTATACAGAAACATCTCTTCAGGAACATGTTGCTTCTGAACATGCAGAAACATCAACAGAGGTGGTAAGCCGCTTCAGCGTTGTTTTTAAAATATAGTGAAAGTATATTAAAATATCCAGAAAATGAGGTGGTTTTTTTCTTGAAGTATGTGGTAATTTAAATGCTGACCAGGAAGGTATGTAGCATACATACACACACACTATGTTGGTGTTTTCCTTATTGACTCCTTGAGCTATTAACAGTGCCTACATCATCACCTTTACCTCTCTAGAATTTCTCACAGCACTCTCTCATCAGTCTGAGTCAGTTATGCAGCTGAGTTCCTGGGTCCTTGGTGTGCAGGCCACTAAATCCTGGTGTTACAGAAAAGGTTAAACCTTTGTAAAAATAAAAACTTTTTAAAATATTCATGTATTGATTTTCAGTATATTGGGGGTTTTTAATAAAGTGGCCCCTGCTGTTTCCCTCAACCCTTCCACTTGATTTTTTCTGATGATTTCAACAGTGGCCATTGATGCAGAGCAATTACATACCATATAATAGCCTACTGCAACAGTTGTTTTGCTTTTGTTTTTGTCAGTAAGCGTTCTTCTCAAGTCTACATCTAGATGTTACTGTTGCTTGTGCCAGAAGGTCTAAAATTTTTCTGAAATGCAAGGCGACTTCTTTGCTATTGAAACAATAAAATAATAAATAACTTGGATTTTGATACTCTTAGAAATAGTTTGTTCTCAACCCTCATTACAGTGTTGAGAAACTACATGCTTGCACTGCTTTTTGTTCAGACAATTTTATTTTTAGGAAAGTTCATAGCCCTGTTTATAGATTTCCCTTTATGGTGCAGGTGTATGCTTTGTATTTATTTCTAACACCCACTTCACTAATTCAACAGTTATGTGTGTTATCAATCCAAAGTTAAATTCTTGACCAAGAAATTTGGGTATCTTTCCAGCAGTAGGGAATATATTCATATTTGTGTGTGAATACTGTTTATGCCTCAGGAATGTATGATTACAGAAGGACATTCAGGGAACTTTTGTCTAGTTATTTTTGTTGTAGATCCCTATAGAAATGTGCATGCTTGAAGAAAATTTTTTTTGAGAACTTATGTGGGAGAAGGACAATCTCTCCCCTTAGCACCTGCTAAGGGCCTTATATCAAGGAGTAGTAGAAGAATTAAAACTGGTGTAAGACCCCCAAAAACTCTCTTGACGAGCCTTTTAAAAGGGCTTACGGTTTTTCATGTACTCTGAGTTAGATGCACAGGAGAAATACCATCAAGATATTCTCAAGAGGTCAAAACAACAACAAAAACAAAATGTTACTGGCAACTTCACAAAATCAGAGAACTTTGGTAAAAGTTTAGAGCAACATTCAATCAACATAAAGCATTTCACAAAGCATTAACTTCAGCCCATTCAACTTAGCAAACTCCAAGCCCATTTGATTTTAAGTTACTCAAAACTCCAAGAAGAGGGAATTAGAAGAAAGAGAAAGAGAATAAATATAGAAAAGAACAGACATAGCTGCCACTCCTGGTTCCAGCAGTGTTCAGCTGATAGATATTCCAAGAGGAGGTAGGGTCAAGACATGTGCTTGCCTCATGCTTTGGTTTAAGTACTCTTTGGCTTTCCTGGGCCCTTCCCTCAGGTGGGACTTCTGGTCATCTGGCCACTCTGGGGCTAGATTGAGGCTCCAGGGATGAGATGTCGAGCATTGCCTCCAGTGTGCCAGTGATTGGCAGCCATTGTGGGGCTGGGATACAGGCCCAAGGAGAGTGGGGTGTACGGGACAGTGCATCACCTCACCAAAGGCAAGGCCCGACCTGCTCCTTCCCCTCACACACACACCGGAAATGTTTTGAGCCAGCAATGTCCTCCAGTCTCTCACAACTGGTCAGCCTGTTCTGAGACTCAAGTGTCTTGGTCTTCCCTAAAAACACATGAATTATTGGTGTATATATTTTTCATTTTTAGATTTAAAACTGGAGTAATTATTATTTCTCAATCAAGTGATTAAGGATAATGTTCAGAAATGCAAGACATATTCAGATGGGTGTGGCTGGAATTATGATGATTGTTACTGTTGATATTGGGTTTCAAAAGCAGCATTCAGGCAGAGGGGTCTTTTTTAGGGTTGCAGCTCTGAAAATGGTAAGAAATGCAATCAGATATCACCTTTGAATCAAGTTTCAGAATTAAGACATCACTTTTCTGCTACTCAGTCACACTTAGCAGATTAATTTTGTATTTAGTAAGGCAGCAACTAGACTGAAGTGAAAGGTCCAGGGTGGGGTGGGTCAACCTTGGCTGGCTGCCAGATGCCCATCAAGCTCCTCTCTCTCACCTCCCTCCCCAGCAACAGGATGGGTAGAAAATATGGCAAAATGATTATTGGTCAGGATAAAGAGGGGCATTACTCAGCTCCTCAACATTTCCTGCAGCTTTCTTCAGAGCACATCCACCTAATCTGATGTGATGTCCTTCAAGGCCTGAAGGGGGACAACCTGTGTCACCATGGTCTTCTCCACTGGCTGCAGGAGAATCTCTTCTCTACTGCCTATAGCACCTCTTCCCCCTCCTTCTCCACTGACCTTGGTGTCTGCAGGGTTATTTTTCTTATATTTCCTCACTCCTCTCTCACAGCTGCTGCTGTGAAGGTTTTTACTTTCTTAAATATATTTTTACAGAGATGCTACCACCATCACTGATTGGCTCAGCTTTAGCCAGGGACAAGTCTATCTTCGAGCTGATTGGAACTGGCTCTGTTGGCCATGGGGACAGCTCCTGTTGTCTTCTCAAGCCAAAAAGTCTTTAATGTGTACAGTAAAAATGGGAGCATGGCACAGATCAGATAAACTAACACTGAGAACAGATAAGTTAATATTATGGTCAGCAGAGGTTAAACAGCTATAATAATTTTATGTTCTCTCTAATATACTCTGGTCAAATCTGTCATTATCTCAAACCCTTTCAGTCCTAGGTTGCATGCCAAAAATACTGGTCATGGTTTAATCCCAGCTGGCAACCGGCATACACAGCTGCTTGCTCACTTCTCCCCTGCCCCTAGGGGGATGGGATGGGATGGTAGAGGGGGGAGAGAATAAGGAGGGTAAAAGTGCAAAAACCTGCGGGTAATAAGGAAAGCAAAATCTGCCTATGCAAGCAAAGCAAAATAAGGAATTAATTCATTCCTTCCTATTAGCAGACAGATGTTTAGCCATCTCCAAGAATGCAGGGCTCCATCACATGTAATGATTTCTTGGGAAGACAAACACTGAAACATCCTCCTTTCTTCCCTGTGTTTTTTATTGCTGAGCATGATGGCATATAGTATGGAATATCCCTTTGGTAAGTTTGGATCAGCTGTCTCAGCTGTGTCCCCTCCCAACTACTTGTACATCCCCAGTCTACCTGCTGTTGGAGCAGTGTGAGAGACACAAAAGGTCTTGATGATGTTTGAGAACTGTTCAGCAATAGCTAAAACATTGGTGTATTATCAGCACTCCTTTGGTCACAAAGCCAAAGCATAGCAATGTATGGGCTACTATGAAGAAATTTAACTCTATCCCAGCCAAAACCAGTGTACCTGCATACATGGGAAGGTGATGGTAATAAGGGAACAGATTCAGAAACTGTCAAGTGTGATGTTTGGAGGCTAACTAGCTAAAGGCTTTTTAATAATATCCTGGATTTCATTCCAAGTAATATGGTGATCTGTTAATTGTAAGAGATGTTAAGAGCATGGCTGCCTTATCCAGCTCAGAACTCCCTTCTGCTCAGCTGCTGAAGCCCAGCCTGGGAACATAGAGCCCATGTCCAGACTGAGGGATGCAGCTGCCACTTTCCCGTTTGCAGGTTCAGCCACTACTCAAGCCAAGCACATATTTTGGAGACCTGTACACTCACGGAGGACACTGACATATGGCCCATCACACAGATGACCACAGACACAGTGCTGCCTTCAACAGCACCTACACGTAGGACTTGCATAAAACATCAGTATAGGCCGCCAAGTTCCCTCCTTCCTCTTCATCTGGTAGAGATAAAAGGTTGCTGCTAGTGAAGGTAGATGATGCTCTCTAGATTCACAAGCACACATATGTTCACTGTGATCCCTTGAGTACTGGCATGGCCCTCTTTGTCCAGTACCCCTGCCTGGATCCCAGGCACTCTTACCTGCTTCGTAGGTCTCCTATTTGCCAGCTAGTCCAGCATGATGCTCACTAGCAAACACTCATGCACTCATCTCACAAACACTCCACATTCACAAGTCCCCCTGGGCATACTAGCACAGACTCTTGCCTGCTTAATACTCCTGCCTAGACTTGAGGCTCTTCTCTACTCATTTGCTAGGTCTAGACTGAAGTTTGCTAGCCAATACACATGCGCACCAGGTTTGGGGAAGATGCAGGCAACCACTCCCTTTTCCCCAGCAGCTGGCACCAGGCACTACATGGGCTGTGACTAGTTGTCCTGCTTCAGCTACCAGTGCTGGACCCCTCACTCATGCTGATTGCTCCCCTGTTAGCTGTGTTTTGGGATACATACTGTTCCTGCCCCAGTGGCTGGAGGCAGAGACCATGACTCACTCTGGTAGCTGATCTTAAGACCCCACTCAGTCCAGTAGCCAACACCACAGGCCAGGGGTGCCTGCACCTCTGGTCTGACTGGAGTAGTTGGCACCAAATACACTTATGACAGCTCCCCCAGTATCAGGCACTCCAGGCACAAAGTTTGTAGTACCCACCCTAGGTCTAAAGAGCTATGGCCCCTCCAACTACTGATAGTTGTTTCAGTAGCTGATACCACAGGCCACAGAGACACCTACAGCCCTAGTCTGACTCCAGTATCTGGCACCAGTTTATGTTCATACATACACAGGTCTCACCAGTAGCTGGCACTTAGTCCTTGCAGCATACATATATATGGGATAGACAGTGACATTATGCAGAGATTGTTTAAATTTAATAAGAAGATCTAGGAAGACAGGGCAGACTGTAGTGATCAGGCTCAGTCAGATAAACATACTGACCACCTCTGTTTTACATGTGACCAGTCCACTTTATACACGTTTCTGTCTACCCTCCCCTTTGTTCCTCCTGGCTCTCCCTTCCCCCTGCATTTCTCTTCATAGGTTTGTATGGTTCTATTGATTCCCTCACCCCTCCCAGTCTGGAGTCTCCCCACTAATTTACAGCCTTATCAGTTGCAAAGTCCAGGTTGATATCCTTGCAAGAGTAGTTAAGACCTAGCATATATTGTGTCAAAGTTTCTCCTTTCTGGCTTATTAACATGTGATCTGTCAAGCTTGAAGGCTGGCCTGCAAAACTGTTGCAAAGGACTTTTAAGGCATGCTTCTCAGGTGGTTGCAGTCATTGGGGGGAAAAATCAAGATAATAAATGAAGGTTGCTATGTCAGTAAGTGTCCCTAGACTTTTCTTAAATGTGGGTTTAGGCTTAAGAGAAAAACAAAACCATAATGCTATCTCTCAAAATACTTGGTAGGAATGAGGAGTTTCTCTACCAAATTTCTACTTGTGTTATTGCGGTGGGTGGTCTCAGTTGGGATACTTGAATGAATATTCACATCTGGTTTCATTCTCCTTCCTACACTTCACTGATGAGATGAATGAGAAGTCACTTGAGGATTCAAAGAGCAGTAAATGAACTTGATAATGTCATATGTAGGTACATTCAAGAAGTAATCCTGTGTAATTAGACCTACTGTCTGTTCTGGAATTGACATATAAAGACAATATTGAAAGCTGAAACATTGCAGATAGGATTTGAAAATTTTATTTTTTGGTTTCCATGGTATTATTAAAAGCATAATTACAAGGAAAAGTGAGACTTAAAAAGATGCTACAATTAACAGCTGTGTTTGAACACATTTACTGGTTTAAATTGTGTCTGTTTAGGTGTAGGATTAGAATGTGATATTTAAAGTATATGAATCCACGTCAAGTGATCAACTCTGAATTGTGTTTTGTGATTTGTGTAAATTTGGTTGTGTTTGGTTTTTTTTCTCACTTTGTTGTTTCAGATCTGTCCAATATGTGCAGCATTACCTGGAGGGGATCCTAATCATGTCACAGATGACTTTGCAGCTCATCTTACACTGGAACACAGAGCTCCTAGAGATTTAATATCCTTTCTTAAGTTGAGGGAAAAGGGATAGACTGTTCCTTATGATAGCTGTAACTACTTGTTCTGACTTATGTAGTCAAGTGGCTCCATCAGTGTAGCTTATTTTTTAGAACTGGTGTTTAGTTATAGGGGAACTATACATCTGAATTTTTAATATGTGTATATATATCTATATATATATAGATATATCTATATATATATATATATATATATCTCCATCAGACTGTGAATAGGCTTTAGGTGTTGCTTGACAATGTGGGTGTGTGTTTTCATTTTATTTCTCATAGCGAAAGCTTTTAAAGATCTTTCTGATGCCCAGCTGCTTCTTTCTGCAATTTTTACCCTTCTTGGCCATTAGTTCTGATGCCATTTTGTGTCTGGGAAAGCAGCAATCCAGATGCAGTAGTGTTTTATAGATAATTACAAGACTGAAAGCAGATTTCACCAAAAGCATATGTGTTAGAGAATGCACTGAACTTTGAAATTGAGGGATCTTAAATGTTTGATTAGTTTTATTACTATATTTCAATAGGGTAGTTGCAGCCTCTTATTTATTGACTTTTTTGAAGATATAACTAGAAGACCTATCAGGAGACTTCCTAGGGATTAGGGCTATCTTTGTTAACTGCAAATTGCAGTGCTATAACTACTGAAGAGCTCAAACTGTCAGTTTCTTTGCACTTCTAAGTACAATTTTCTTTCTGTTACTTGGTCTTAGGAATAGTAATGTGGCTTGTTTTTTTGCTGTACAAATACCTATAACATAATTTCAGAACATACTTTTACTTCATGGAAGTACAGGCCATCATTAAAAGCTCATTAAGTGATCTTTCTGTATCTAGTTTAAAAAAATGCACTCCTAGTGTAATTTGATAGTGCCCTTTTTTTTTTTCAGGGCTTCTTATAAAAAAAAAAAAAGAAGGCCTAACAACTCAAGTTCATTATATCTACTGCTAGCAACATTAGAGGAAATGGTTTCACTTTGGTTGTTTTCTGTATTTAAATTTTTTATCATTTAAATTGTCAGTCCCAATTACATAGTGAAATTGACTTCCTATTGAAGTGGATGAGGTGTTGGATTAGAATTTATGCTTCTGGAGCTTTTACTTCCCCTCCCACATCAGTAATGTCAGATAACTTTTAATTGGGAAATGTATGTTTATTACTAACTACATAAGAGCTAAAGAAATCAAAATAATCTTTTCAGTTACTGAGTAAGGCCACAGTGTCAGTCATCACAAAACTGATGGAGAGAGTCTATATAAATAATTATAGGAAATGCATGTAAGTTTCCATACATTACTTTAGAAATCAGTGTTGCCAAGTCCACAAAAATTGAGAGTTTCTGGACTAGTTGTTCCATGTTGGGTGCTATTTCACATCTTCTGACAGCTAAGACTAAAAAAAAGAAATGGGGGAGGATTTCCCCCTGCCCAGTTGCTATCAGCTTAGGAAAGGATATAGTCTTCTGTGTAGCAGTTAGGAGGGTATTTAAAGCTGTTTTAAATGGCTGCACATATTTCTTTTGAAGAATCTTGTGCAGATGCTGCAAGATACCACCTTTATCCCTGGAGACTCTGGACAGCTCTTTAAATTCCAATTTCTTTCTTAAACAATTTTCAACTGTTTTACTGTTTAAAACATGGCTTTAGTCTTGACCTTGTAAATGGTTCTAGCTTGGTTGTTTTCAGTATGTTTGCAATGAGTTAAGAGTTCCAAATGCTTTTTTTAACCCCAGCATAGTTGGGTGAGACATCAATATACTCTTGACTAGTATATTTAAATAATATTATTTTTCTTGAAAACACTTTGAAAGGTACAGTTAGCAAGCTACTATGATACTTTTCAAAATGAGACCAAGGCTTGAATTTTTCAAAGTATTTATATTAAGGATGTTCTAGTTGTCTTATTTTCCAAGTTTACTTTTAAAAAAGACCAGAATTGGGGCATTTTTCTGTCAGATGTAGCTATGGAAAGCTTCCCAAACTACCTGAGAGAAGCAGTCAATCAGTAAAATATTAGTGACAATGTTCTGTCACTACTAGTATCCAGTATCAACAGATTCAAAGGAGGAACAAACCAATCTGTGCTACACAACTATATTTTGTCCCAAGGGACATTTTCTCCCCCTCCTAAATCTTGCAAGTGAAATGTTTTATGCTCTATAGTATAATAGATTTTAAAGAGTCAATTCTTCCTGAAAGTATTTATTATAGTAATTGGATAGTCTTACTTGCCAAAAGAAATCTTAATTTTCCAGTCCTAAATTTTTAAATTCAGTGGTATTGTGAGGAAATGAATTCTACATAATAATTGTGCATTGTGGAATAAGACATTGGGCACCAGTCTGCTGCAGATAATAGATTTTATACAAGTGATAAACATGCTATTTTTGAAAATAAGAAAATTGGAGATAAGGTGAGCTAAAGCTACTAGTTTAGAAATTGGAAAAATATTATATGTATAAGTACATTATTTCCTAGCTTAGTAGTTAATTGCACTACTGCTTCTTAAGGTAAAAGGAAGCTTTATCTAGACTGTCTTGGGAGAACACATTTGTGTGGTAAGAATAGCAATAAAATTTTGTAGATCATTTTCAGTACTTAAATACCTTTCTTTCCCAATTTTGATGTTAAAATCCTTGTCTATTGAGTAATATGTTCTGCTGAATATGCATAATCAGTTGTAGCATTACCTAGTAAAAACTTTAATCCATAAGGCATAAAATCCCTCCTGAGATTTTTTAAACATGATAAAAAGCCTGGGAAAGATGAATTTGGTGCAAGGAGCCCTGGGTGCCTTGAGTTCACATCTATAGATCTGACTGGCAGCATAGCTATGATTACTTATTATTCACTTATAATGTTGAATCATTTTTTTATGAATGAAGAATGTGTTGCCAAATTATTCAATCTAGTAAATGTTCTTGCTGTTTAATAGTTGATAGCAATAGACTTTTCTTAACTGCTTGATTATGATGAATCTAGTGGTGTTCGGCACGTACGTAGAATGTTTCATCCAGGCCGAGGTTTGGGAGGCCCCCGTGCACGTAGATCAAACATGCACTTTACTAGCAGTTCCAGTAGTGGGCTTTCATCTTCTCAGAGTTCATATTCTCCAAGCAATAGAGAAACCATGGATCCTATAGCTGGTAAGAGCTGTAACCACTGATTTTAGATCAGAGTCCTTAAATAGACTTTGAAACAAAGTCCACGATGAAAATGGTTGTCTTATTTTTCTGTTGGTTTGGGGTTTTTTTGAAATGATTCCCAATGTCACAATTGATGGGTATTTGTTGATGAAAAGTACCCTTAATTGGATTGTCTACAGGGATTGAACCTGGAACTTCTGAAATGAAAAACACTGCCCCTTTAGCTTGTGCTTTTAGAGACTTCTAGGCTCATTCCCATGACTGACCTGTTCACAGGTGGCATGTAAGAATGGTTGACATTTAAAAGGACCTTTTAAGATCACCTACTACAACCCCATCCAACTTCCCTCCCCCCCTGCCCCCAAGCAAGGCCACCTAGAGCAGGTTGCTCAGGACCATGTCCAGTCAGGTTTTGAATATTCTTACTGATGAACTCCACAACCTCTCTGGACAGCCTGTTACAGAATTTGGTCACCCTCACAGTAAAAAGTGTTTTCTTGTGTTCAGATGGATTTAATTTTTTTTAAATGTCTGCCCATTGCCTTTTGGCCTGTCAGTGGGCAATAGAGTGTCTGACTTCCTTTTCTTCATTTCCTCCCCTCAGGTATTTATATACACTGTTAAGATTCCTCCCCCTTCAGCCTTTTCTTTTCCAGGCTGAAGAGTCCTAGGTCTCTTAGCCTCTCCTCATATGACATGCATGAATGTATTTTTGAATTTTTGAGTGGATGGACAGCAGGATGGGGACTAGGGGAGCAAAGTCGCTCCCACTGTAAGTAAATATCAGGTTCATGACCACCTGAGGAACCTGAATGTACATAAGTGTATGGGACCTGATGAGATGCATCCTAGAGTCCTGAACGAATTGGCTGATGTAGTTGCCACGCCACTCTCCATGATATTTGAAAAGTCATGGCAGTCAGGTGAAGTCACCAGTCATTGGAAAAAGGGAGACATTACACCCATTTTTTAGAAGAGTAAAAGGGCAGCAAGTCTCAAGGCCAGGTGCCACAGCACATGCACCAGTGTAAAAGATGACTTATAGGAAGAAAGTGTTACTAAAAGTCATCATCATCGGAGACTCTGGGATGGGAAAGACATCACACATGAACCAGTATGTAAACAAGAAATTCAGTAACCAGTACAAAGCTCGGATGGGTGCAGGCTTCCTGACAAAAGAGGTCATGGTGGATGACAGGCTAGTGACAATGCAGATGTAGGATATAGCACTCCAAGAACAATTTCAGTCTCTGGGAGCTGCCTTCTACAAAGGAGCAGACTGCTGCATCCTGGTGTTTGACGTCATGGCCCCCAACACATTTAAAACCCTAGACAGCCCAAGGGATTAATTCCTCATTCAGGCCAGTCCAAGAGATCCTGAGGACTCCTTTTTTTGTGCTGGGAAACAAGATTGACCTAGAAAACAGATAAGTCACCACAAAACAGGTACAAGCCTGGTGCTACAGTAAAAACAACATCCCCTACTTTGAAACCAGTGCCAAGGAGGCCATTAATGTGGAACAAACTTTCCAGATGATTGCATGAAATGCACTTAAACAGGAAACCAAAGTGGAGCTTTATGATGAATTCCCCAAACCCATCAAGCTAGACAAGAATGACTGAATGAAGGCTTCTGTGGAGAGTTGTATCTGCTGAGGGGAAAGGGAGGATTTGAGCACAGTCCTTCACAAATGAATATCACACTTAGGCCCTCAAACACACAGTCTCTTCTGTGTTTAAAATGAAATTTTAAAAAAAATTTCCATCTCCAGCTGCCAAAATCTACCCATCTCCCATAAGCATCTGAATCCCACATTTCAGAGCTTGTGTCCCCACATTATCCACATCGTACTTCATAGTAACAGACCTTTCTCTTAGTTTAGAATGGAAACTGTCATATATGTTTGGAACTGAATCTAATTCCAGGTGTCCAATGGAGAGAAACTGTTTACAGGTAATCTGTGTAACAAGTTACATACGTTTTTAACTGTCTCGTGTTTTCCACTGTGAAGGCTGCAACTGGAAAGGCTGATTACCCATAGTTCATTGCAAGCTCAGCACTCAGTCTGACTAGGTTGAGTTTTATATCTCTGTTAATGCTTGTTTCTTTTAACTAATCCAATCTTTTTACAGTATCCATGTAGTATGTAATGCTTCCTTAGGAAAAATCTTATAACACATGTTAATACATACAACCAATTAAAATTTTTTATAAAGAGAGAACCCTGGATACTCCTGACCATTCAGCCTCATCTCTGTGCCTGGTAAGGTCATGGAACAGATCCTACTGGAAGCTATGTCAAGGCATATGGGAAGCAGGGATTAGACACAGCCAACATGCCCTAGGCAAGGGCAAATAATGCCTAACTAATCTACTGACCTTCTATCATGGAGGGACTGCATTAGTGGACAGGGAAAGAGCTATGGATGTCATCTATCTGGACTTCTGTAAGGCCTTTGACGCTGTCCCTCACAACATTCTTGCCACTAAATTGGAGAGAGAGAGGTTTGACAGGTGGATTGTTAGACAGATAAGTAACTGGCTGGATGGCTGCATCCAAAGAATTTCAGTCAATGGCTCAATGTCCAAGTGGAAATCAGTAACAAGTGGTGTCCCTCGAGGGTCTGTATTGGGACTAGTACTATTTAATATCCATGATGCAGAGGGATTGAGTACATCCTCAGCAAGTTTGCAGATGACACCAAGCTGAGTAGAACAGTTGTTTTCCTAGAGGGAAGGAATGCCATCCAGAGGGACCTTGAGAGGCTTGAGTAGAGGGGCCATAGGAACTTCATGAAGTTCAACAAGGCCAAGTGCAAGGTCCTGCATCCAGTGTGCATCCAGCTCTGGGGTCAGCAGTACAAAAAATACATGGACCTCATGGACCTGTTAGAGTGGGTCCAGATGAGGGTCACAAAAATGATCAGAGGGCTGGAACACCTCTCCTATGAAGAAAGGCTGAGAGAGTTGGGTTGTTTATCCTGGAGAAGAGAAGGCTCCAGGGAGACCTTATTGTAACCTTTCAAGATATAAAGAGGGCTTATAAGAAAGACAGAGTTGTTGGTTTTTTTTTAATGAAGGCCTGTAGTGACAGGACAAGGGGAAACAGTTTTGAACTGAAAGAGGATAGGTTTAGATTGGACATAATGAAGACCTTTTTTTACAAGGAGGGTAACTCATTGTAACTGGGACAGGTTGCCTAGGGAAGTTGTGGATGCCCCATCATTGGAAGTGTTCAAGGTCAAGTTGGATGGGGCATTGAACGACCTGATCTAGTGAAAGATGTCCCTGCCCATGGCAGGGGGGTTGGACTTGATGATCTAATGTAAAATCTTAGAGATATCAATCTTACACTCTTATAGTAAAAAATGATAAGTGTCTATTTTAGTTCTCTCTGTATCTTCCACTTGGGTAGATTCAGACAGCAGTAAGATATCTTACAAAGTATTATTTTCCAGTCTGAACAAAACCAGTTCTCCCACTCTTTCATCCTGTAATATGTTCCAGCCTTCTGATCATCTGGATGGCCCTCCACTGGATTTGCTCTGTTATGTCCATGTCTCTTGTCCGGGGAGCCTAAAACTGAACACAGAACTCTGGATGTGGCTTTGCCCCAGTGCCAAATAGAGGGGAAAAATCACTTCCTGAGACCTGCAGGCTGCATTCTTGCTACTAAAAATATCCCAGCAAAAGAGGATGAAAAATTTTCTGTCATTTTAATGACTTAAGTTAGATCGTGGGTCTATAAAGCACTAGAGTTGTTGCAAGAAGGGAAGATGTTTGTGTCTCCAGGAGTGCAACACTTCCTCTTATTGATGCAGTGGGTGTTAGTTTAGCTGAGTTAAACATGAAGTGGCTGCCTTGGTTTATTTCAGCCTCACAAGACCGTCCCATTTAGGAGCATGTGTAATAAAATGGTATTCCTTTGAGTCTTGTAATTTTTTTTTTTTTTTTTTTTTTGGGGTTAATTTTTTTTTTTTTATTTCAAAAAATTTGGTAATGTTTTTTTTTTGCATTCAGACAATGTAGTGCAGCCTGTCTCAGTGTCTGTGTCATGCCAAGGCTGTGTCCCAAATTCACATCTGCTACTAGGGTTCTGTTAAGCTATACTCAAAGTGATCTTACAAACAGCAAGGAAAAATATGTCTTACCTGGCAGTGTTATAAGTCTTCTTTTGTATTGGGGTAATAATTAGTACATACTACCAGAAGTTAGAACTTGTGCTTATAACAGACATGTACACATTATTTATTTTTCTCCTTGTGGTTGTTATCAGTAATTAGTGAAATAAAATATTGGTAGCTGATAGTGATATCAAGTGCTCCAGATGCAAAGAACTATTGCATTGTGCTTTATTCCCCTAAGAAAAGCCTAGTTTCAAAGGATTATATCATGAAAGTGCAATGGAAGGAAAATTTTCATGACCTATAATAATGACTTACAGCTTTAATGGGGATTGGATGGATAGGGAAAAAGGTAATCTACTACTTCTGCCCTCATTGTATCATACACAACAAAGTAGTACTCACAACTTTGTGTGGAATATAATATGTAGCAAATTGCTGGGCAATAGCTCATTATTAATGTTTATTTTGGGAAATGCTTAGCATGGATATAATTTGTCACAGTCTTGAACTCTGGAGGAAAGGTGTCCTAGGGTGAGGTTATGATG
>NW_024526010.1:0-1235 GCF_017590135.1 Pyrgilauda ruficollis | reverse complement strand
AAATTTGGTAAAATTCACCCCAAAATCTGGCCAAATTCACCCCAAAATCTGGTCAAATTCACCCCAAAATCCGGTAAAATTCACCCCAAAATTCGGTCAAATTCACCCCAAAATTTGGTAAAATTCACCCCAAAATCCGGTAAAATCCACCCCAAAATCCGGCCAAATTCACCCCAGAATCCGGCCAAATTCACCCAAAATGCAGCCCAAAATCCAGCAAAATTCAACAAAAATTCCAGCCCAAAATCCCACAGAATTCACCCCAAAATCCAGCCAAATCCAGCCCGAAATGCAGCCAAATTCGCCCAAAATGCAGCAAAATCGGCCCAAAATTCGGCAGAATTCAGCCCGAAATCCAGCCCAAAATTCACCCCGTAATCCACAAAATTCATCCCAAAATGCAGCCCAAAATCCCCCAAATCCGCCCCAAAATCCACCAAAATGTGCTCAAAATCCACCCAAAATCTGACAAAATCCCACCAAATCTGCCCCAAAATCTACTCCAAAATTCCCCCAAAATCCCATCAAATCCACCTAAAATCCACCAAATCCGCCCCAAAATCCACCCAAAATCCCCCAAATTCCAGCAAAATCCCATAAAATCTGCCCCAAAATCCATCAAAACCTGCCCCAAAATCTACTCCAAAATCCCCCCCAAATTCCAACAAAACCCACCCAAAATCTGACAAAAACCCAACAAAATCTACCCCAAAATCCCCCAAATCCGCCCCAAAATCCCAACCAAATCCGCTCAAAATCCACCCAAAATCCCAGCAAAATCCTCCAAATTCCAGCAAAATCCCATCAAATCTGCCCCAAAATCCCCAAAATCCCAACAAAATCCACCCAAAATCCACCCAAACCTACCCCAAAATCTACTCCAAAATCCCCCAACATCCCATCAAATCCGCCCCAAAATCCACCAAAATCTGACAAAATCCCTCCAAAATCTCCCCAAAATCCCCCAAATTCCAGGAAAATCCCATCAGATCCGCCCCAAAACCCCCCAAAATCCGCTCAAAATCTGACAAAATCCCACCAAATCTGCCCCAAAATCTACTCCAAAATCCCCCAACATCCCATCAAATCCACCCAAAATCCCACCAAAATCCCACTAAAATGCCCCAAATCCACCCCAAAATCCCACCAAAATCCACTCAAAATCCACTCAAAATCCCACCAAAATCTGACAAAATCCCACCAAAATCCCAGCAAAATCCCATCAAATCTGCCCC
>NW_024526009.1:0-1235 GCF_017590135.1 Pyrgilauda ruficollis | reverse complement strand
TATATACACATATATGCATATATATGTCTGTGTAAGGAACAGGATCTCATTATGAAGAATTATCTGGAATGGAAATTTAAAGTCATACCAATATTTCAGTATGAAATACTGTCTCTGCACCACTTACAGGCTACCTATAATTGTCTGATTCAGCAGCAGTTCTAGTTATTTGTATAATAAAAGGAACATCTGTCCTAGAGCCTATTTCACCCAAAATCTTCCAGACTCTGAGTTCTCTTTCCTTTCCCCTGTAATCACTTGACATATAATTTATCACACTATAGTCTTTCCTTCCCTGATTTCATATGGGTGAAGTTGTGAGACAAACTGTAGGAATAAATATATTTGTTTCTATTATGAAACATGTTTGTGTTTTGTTTAAATTTGTAATTTTGTATTTTGTTGAATTTGGTTAAATTAGCATAGGAGATTCTATGCAATTCTAAATGTAATGTTATATCTAATCTCTCAAGTAATGAGAGTTTTTGAAAGAGCTACTGCTCAGATAGTTTCTATATTTTCTTGTGACTATATGGTCTTTGGTTTCTGATAACAGTTTTATAATAAGAGTTGGAATTGTGATTTCCTGTTGAATTGTCTTTGTGGTTGATTTATGACTTGAAAATACAGCAGTAACTTTCCATGGACGTAAATAAGTAAGTAAGTAATAGTTTTGACAGCTGAATTAAATATTTTAAACTTTGCCTTCCCAAATTTTAACAAGCACCAACTGGCTCTGCACTTCTCATGTGGGTAAAAATGTGCATGTACATTTGGGTCTTTTTGTGGCTTCCTAAGATCAGTGAAACATTCAACAGCGCACCAAACTCTTTTTCCCAGCTTAAGAAAATTAAGAATTAGAATTATACAGTCATTAGCACTTCACCAAGAATAAAACTGATCAAAAGGAGAAATTCATCTTTATGAGCTACTGCCATGTGTATAGCAATACAGCACCCATGGATTGCGCATTGCAATACAGTGCCTTTTTTATCTATTTTTAAAGAAGATCAGCTCAAACAATTTTAATATCTGCCATGGTATTTCATCCTCAAACAGCCCATACATTATTATAGCCACCAGAAAAGACATTGACAAATCCACTTGACAACTCTATGTATCATCAAATGTATTCTTCATTCATTTTGTGTCTGTAATGTTCAGAAAGTCGAGTGGTAAAATTAGATCTGTGCTTGTCAGGACCCAGGACATTTCTCTGGCTGCTCTGGGTGATT
>NW_024526008.1:0-1235 GCF_017590135.1 Pyrgilauda ruficollis | reverse complement strand
TTCCCCCCAAAAATTCCCAAATTTCCCTCCCGGCCAAGCCCCGCCCACTTTTAACCCCTTCACCCCCTCATTGCTCCAAAATCTCCCCAAAACTCCTGAAATCCTCCCAAAATCACCCCCAAATTATCCCAAAATTCCCAAAATTATCCCAAATTTCCATCCCGGCCGCTTCCCCCTCCCATTTTAACCCCTTCGTGCCCGCATCGCTTTTCAATATCCCCCCGAAACGATCCCAAAATCCCCAAAAAAATCCCGAAAATCCCCAAAGATTCCCCCCGAAAAAATCCCAAAAAATTCCCAAATTTCCCTCCCCGAAAATTCTCAATCAATTCCCATCCTCTTTTAACCCCTTCATGCCCGCATTGCTCCACCAGACCCCTCCTCAAAAACCCCTCAAAATCACCAAAAATTCTCAAAAAATTCCAACAATTCCCCCAAAAAATCCCCCAAAATTCCTGAACTATTCCCAAAAATTTCCCAAATTTCCATTTCAGCCACTTCCCTGGCCACTTTTAACCCCTTCTTGCCCACCTTGCTCCCCCAGACCCCTCCTCACAACCGCCCTCAAAACCCCTGAAAATCACCAAAAATTCACCAAAAAAATCCAAAAATCCCCCAAAAAATCCCCCAAATTTCCTGAAATATTCCCAAAAACTTCCCAAATTTCCCTTCCCGACCATTGTTGACCCTTTCCCAGCCACTTTTAACCCCTTCGTGCCCAAGTTACTCCCCAGACCCCTCCTCACAACCGCCCTCAACCTCTGCCTAAAAAACCCTGAAAATCCCAAAAAAATTCCCCTAAAATTCTCCAAAATTCCCCAAAAAACCAAAAAAATTCCCAAATATTCCCAAAAACTTCCCAGATTTCCCTCCCAGCCACTTCCTGTCCACTTTTAACCCCTTCATGCCCTCGTCTCCCCCACAGCCCTTCTCACAACCGCCCTCAACAGCTCCCTAAAAAACCCCTAAAAATCCCCAAAAAATCCCAAAAAAATCCCAGAAAATTCCCAAAAATATTCCCAAAAACTTCCCAGATTTCCCTCCCAGCCACTTCCTGTCCACTTTTAACCCCTTCATGCCCGCATCACTCCAATATACCCCTAAAACCCCCCAAAAATCGGGGAAAATTCCCAAAAAATCACCAAAAACTCCCTCTAAAATCCAAAAAAAATCCTAAAAACACCTAAAAAATTCCCAAAATATTCCCCAAAACTTCCCAAATTTCCCTTCCCGAC
>NW_024526007.1:0-1236 GCF_017590135.1 Pyrgilauda ruficollis | reverse complement strand
AGTTGCCCCATCTCTAAGTCCAAAAAGAGCTTAATCCAGCAGTCCTTCCCAGCACCTGGGCTGTGAGAGGGCTCCTTGTGGGGCCAGGAGCTGTGCCACCCTCCTGTCAGGGTGCCAGTGCTGGTCAGGGCAGCCAGGAGCTGCCAAATGCCCTGGAAAACTTCAAAATGAGAGAGAAATTGGGGCATGTGAGCTGAATCCGGGCCAGCCTGGAGCCCTGCCTGGGAGTTGTGTTTCCTTGTACCAGCTCCCTTTTTTCCATGGCTTTGCAGCTGTGGGAAAGGGATGCTCTGAGAGCATGGGGTTATCATGACAGCTTTTCTGTACAAAAAAATAAAAAAATGGAGAAATAAACATGATTTTTGGTACACAAATATGATTTTTGTCTCCACATCTTAATTTTGCTGGTGCAGAGCTGAAGCCAGAGCCTTGTGGCACTGAGCTGCAGGGAGCTCATCCAAGGTGGAGGGGGCAGCTGAGGAGCTGGAGCAGCATCACAGCTGTGGTGGCTGGGCAGTGCCACCACATCCCTGAAAAAGGCTGGAAATCCTGTTCCCTGCCCCAAAAATCCACCTTGGCACAGCAGGTGTGGTGTCTCAGAGCCCAGACACAGGCTCTGGGGGATGGAGGTGTCCCCTGTCCAAATGTCCCTAGGGCTGAAAGCCAGGTGGGGGGGAAGTGGGGAGGACAGGAGCCACCCTCCCTGTCCAGCCACTTGTCACGATGGATATCCCCAGGGACAAACCAGCAGCAGAGCCTGGTCACTCCATGGAGCCTTTTTGTCCCCGAGGGTGTGCACACCTGTGTGACAGCCCTGTGACAGCAGTGTCCCTCCTGGTGACCCCCAGAGGGTCCCCCTGCCCTTGCAGTCACACAAGGAGCCCCAGCCCAGCCACCAGCTGAGTTTAGAGGTCAAAGCAGCCAGAACTGGGCCAGGCTGCAGCTCCCTGCTGCCCTGCTGGGATCAAGGACACCTTCTCCCAGATGGCCACTTTGGCAGGACAAATGTTCCTCCACGTGGCCCTGGCTTGGTGGCACGGGGGGTTTGTCCTTGGGACCGGTCTGGTGCCGGGGCTGGAGCCCAGGGCAGCACAGGGACAGCCCAGCCCGGGCTGTGCTCCTGCCCTGGGGCCGAGGGCTCCCTGCAGCAGCGGCTTTGCTGTCCTGGTGGGTGCTCCAAGGGGGGCCCAGTCCCTCCTTGTGGTCACCCTGTTGGAGCTCTGGATGCTGAGAATT
>NW_024526006.1:0-1236 GCF_017590135.1 Pyrgilauda ruficollis | reverse complement strand
TTTTTTTTTTTTTTTTCTTTTGTGTTTGGTTGGTATTTCTCTTTAAAATCCTGTGCAGCCAATGAAGAATGAATTAAGGTGGAATTCTTTGTGCGTTTTCTTGTTTGTTTCTTTTGGCAGAGAGATCTGACTCCCTTTGAAAACCTGAGAATATTTTCCATTTGTTTGCTGTTTTGCTCATGTCTGCATCAAGGCAGAGAGCCAGAGTGCTTGTTGGAACTGGATCCCTTCAGAGTTCATCATCGGTGCCATGGAACAAGGTAGATCTAAATACAGCTGGACCAGAAATAAACTGCTCTCACCAGAGTAAAAGGAAGTAGGGTGAGAATATTGAAAACTGGAGTGGTCTTGTCATTTTTGCTTGATCTTGTTTAAAGAAGTCCCTAACTGAGGCTGATTTCAAGAGGTGCCAGCACAAATGAGGATGCGATGTGCCCTGAGAACACCCTCTCCTTCCTTGCCAGGGGGTCTGCAGGTGCCCTGTAAGTAGATTCTTACCAGAATTTTATTTAAATGAGTATATTAGCTTGAAATAAACATCTCTTTTGTGTACTTGTGCATTTTTAAGTCGTGGGAGTGTCTCATTATTTCATTTAATTATGCAGAGAGGTGACTGAATCTGATTTCTCTGTTGCAGAGCAAATTAAGGCCAAAAAAGGGCCTCTGAGGAGCTACATAACCCAAGCAATTTCCTGAGAAGCTGCGTAGCTGCAGCCTCCAGACAATTTGCCCTTGCCTTGCCTATGCCTTCCTGAATGTAGTCTTACCCTGCTGATGTAGACCAGAGCATAAGATTTTTCCTGGTAACTTTCCCCTATAATAGCATGTCCCATGTATTATTTCTTAGTAAAAATCCTTCTCTTGTCATAAGAAACAAGAGCTCTGAAAATGTTCTGTCATCTACTGTGGCTGTTAACCAGATGTACCCAGAAGAATGATTAGTAGGACTTAACAATGCAATATCTCGGCAGGGTTTGGATAACCTGCCAGTTTCTGTTTTGTACTAATATGTCATTAAATAAACAATTAGTTTTAATGGCTTTGGCGCTTTATTCTTGTAATAATGCCTCCTTAAGGCTAGGAAAACCAGAGGTTTGAAAATTGCCGACTCTTGTGGATCATCCTTGCCAGCCTCGTTTTTCCCTTCTCGCCGGCGAGCGCGGGAGAGCGGGGCGCGATGCCCTGCAGTTCCGGGGCGCGGCCACAGGAGGGCGCTGCGCACTGCCGCTAGCTCCC
>NW_024526005.1:0-1236 GCF_017590135.1 Pyrgilauda ruficollis | reverse complement strand
GGAATGAGGAGCTGCTGTTAACAAACCCTTGATTTTTGGTGCAGAACTGCTCAGTTTGAGGGGATTTGAATGTTTGGAATCCTTCAGGGCAGCTGGCAAAGGTGCAAACCCCAGATCTCTGTTCCCCTCCTGTCTCTGCAGAGCAAATCGTGGAGAAGGATGAGGGGCCCTATTACACTCACCTGGGCTCGGGGCCCACCGTGGCCTCCATCCGGGAGCTCATGGAGGAGAGGTAAGAGCCCCTCACAGGGCTGGGGTCCTGTCAGGGGAGTGGGAAGAGTGACTGGGGTCCTGTCAGGGGAGTGGGAACTTGGGAGAGTGAGTGGGGTCCTGTTGAGAGAGGAGTGCTTGAGAGGGTGAGTGGGGTCCTGTCAGGGAAGTGGGGATTTGTGAGGGTGCCTGGGGGCTCCTGAGGGGCCCGTGAAGGTGAGTGGGACTGTGTTTGGTGTGGGGCTGACGGCTGTACCCCGGCAGGTACGGTGAGAAGGGCAAGGCCATCCGCATCGAGAAGGTCATCTACACGGGCAAGGAGGGCAAGAGCTCCCGGGGCTGCCCCATCGCCAAGTGGGTGAGTGCCTCTCATCCCCAGGTTGTCCCCTCCATGCCTGGCCACCAGCAGGTCTCTGTGGTGAGGGACCATCTCCCACCCAGCAGAGCCCAGTGGGAGCTGTGGGGAGCAGGGTGGGGAGGATGAGGAGGGGGTTTGGAGTCTGAATCTCCCACCCAGCAGAGCTGCAGCTCCACCATGGCTGGGGGAGGGATGCTGGATTTATGGCTGGCAAGGAGGAATTAAAGGAACCTCACTCACATCCACCCCCAGGGAAACCCCTTGGGGCTCCCCACACTTGGCACCTGGGAATGGTGTGTCCGGTGCCAGCAGCTCCTTCTGGCACGGGCTCAGCCAGCTCAGGGCACCCCAGGACTTGTGTGATTCCCCACCTCGAAAGGTCTGACCCGGCCCCTCTCGTTCGCAGGTGATCCGCAGACACAACCAGGAGGAGAAGCTGCTGTGCCTGGTGCGGCACCGCGCCGGCCACCACTGCCAGAACGCCGTCATCATCATCCTCATCCTGGCCTGGGAGGGCATCCCCCGCACGCTGGGGGACACGCTCTACCAGGAGCTCACCGACACCCTCACCAAGTACGGCAACCCCACCAGCCGCCGCTGCGGCCTCAACGACGAGTGAGTCCCACCGGCAGCGCGCCCCGGGTGGGGAGGCGGGGTGGGAACGGGTA
>NW_024526004.1:0-1236 GCF_017590135.1 Pyrgilauda ruficollis | reverse complement strand
GGCAGGGACGCGGCAAAACCGACCAGGTGCGATCCCCTCCGAAAACTCCTCTGAAGTAAACGCCCCAAAACAACCCGGAAGGAAAAAACAAAAAAACAAATCCCTGCCTCTGACCCAATAAGAAGGAAACTTAAGACCCCTTTCTTTTTAGCAATATTTAAATATATTTTTTTCATACTTATATTCACATTTATATTCATAATGTATATTGATGTATAATGTAATTTATATTCTATAGTATTTGTAGTTCTAGTTTTATACATATCTCTATATATCGATTATATGTTTCTACATTTCGATTTATATTTATATAATGCTTATATTGTTTAAAATAAAACCCCTGCCTCTACCCAAATAAAAACAAGAACCTTTCTTTTAAACTGTATTTCAATTTTTAAAATTTATATTTTTTATATTTATATTCACATTTACATTTAAAATGTACATTGATGTATAGTGTTATTTATATCGCATCTCCTATTATTTATATTTATTATATTTTTTATTTATAAATATCTTTATATATTGATTATATATTTCTATATTTGGAACTGTATCAAAATAATATGTATGTTCATATTATCTAAAATAAAACCCCTGCCTCTAACCAAATAAAAACCAAAAAAAGCCCTTTCTTTTAAACTACATTTAATTATTTTTATATTCATATTTTTCGCAATTATATTCACATTTGCATTTATAGTTTATATTGATGCATTACATATATATATAATATACATCATCATGTAATATAATTTTGAAACTTTTATTACATATCACAAGTACTGCTAATACTTCTATTCACTTAAATTTTTAAATTCTATATATATCTTTATGTATTTATAATGTATTTCTACACTTAGATATCTATCTTATTTTTTTATATTTATAATTTTTATAATAAAACCCCTGCGTACTGCCAAATAAAAACCAAAACCCCCCCTTTCTTTGAACTATATTTAGATACTTTTATATTTATATTTTTCATCTTTACATTGACATTTCCATTTTTAAGTGGTTATATATTACATTATAATATAGTGAGGTTCTATATTTAGACCTATTATAAATATTACATATAATATGTAATAATATAATGATATATACACTATAATTTGTATTATGCAATGTATCGATTTATATTATTTTGTATTTATTTATATTTATATACATCGTATATAAATGTATCTATTTATATGCATTGTGTCAATTTATATTATTTTGTATTTATTTATA
>NW_024526003.1:0-1236 GCF_017590135.1 Pyrgilauda ruficollis | reverse complement strand
CTGCTGCCCGCCTGAGCCGCGCCGCCCCGCGCCCGCCGAGCCGCGCGGGGGGGTCCCCGCGCCCCGCCGGCGCTCGTCTCTGTCCTCCCCCTGCCCCGCGCTTGGGGGGATTTTTTTTTTTTCCCTCGTAGAGGAGGCGAGCAGGAGCCCCCCGCTTTCTCCCGCAGGAACAGGGGTGCTGGGAGAAACTTATTTTCAACAAGTTTTTTTTTTTTTTTTAAGCCCCCTCCCCCCTTTTTTTTTTTCCTCCCCCTGTGTGTTAATTATTTTAGCCCCTTTCCCCTTTCGATGTGCGGCTTTGGACATGCGGAGGCTACTGCAACCGTGTTGGTGGATCTTTTTCTTGAAAATCACCAGCTCCGTGCTCCATGATGTGGTGTGCTTCCCCGGTGAGTGAGTGCGGCGGCTGGGGGGGCTCCCGGTGCCTCGTCCACACGTGTCCGCGACCCCCGTGGGGAGCCGGCGGGGCACCCCGCGAGGGCGGACGATGCGCCAGGGATCGCGGGGGCCCCTTTGCCGGGGCGGCCCCGGCGTTGGGTCTCCTCCCGCTCCGCAGCACTCTCCCGGCTGCGGGCAGCGCTGCCCGCGAGTGGGGCCGTGAGCGGAGCACGGGCTCGGCTCCGCGCTCCCGGCGCGGTGTCCCCGGTCTCCGGTGCATTGCAGCGCCCGGCGGCGCGGGGCTTGAGCGGGGGGGTCCTTGCGCGCTGCTCTTCTTTCGTGGGGCTGCCTGGAGCTCCCTTTGTGCTGCGGGACCGCCGCTCGCCGCCCCGAAAGGCAGCGTGACTCCGCGCTCCGACCCCGCGTCGCAGCCCCCCGGTTCCCCCGACAGAAACTTCGCGCTGCGCGGGTCCCTGCCCTCCCCACCCCACTCGTGTCCGCGGTGGGGGTCTCGCCGTGCCGCGTGCTGACCTTGGCAGGGCGGGGGGGGGAGTCCCGCGGGGCTGCGCGCCCGCTCCGCACCGGGACTAGACCTGTGCAGCCACCACCGCGCACCCGCGGGAGAGGGGTTCCGCGGGCGGGGGGCACTCGGCGACCACCGTACAGTTCTCCCCCACCTTCGAACCACACTGCCGGTGCCTGTGTATCGCTTCTCGCCCCGTGTCGAACCGCGTCGCCCGAATGTTTCGGGCGGGCGCTCGCCTGCCCCCCGCCCCGCTCTGGGACGCGCGGCCGCGCCGCTCCCCCCGGCCCGGGGGAACTCGAGGGGCTCGGGCTCCCGCCGCCTCCGCAGTGCCC
>NW_024526002.1:0-1189 GCF_017590135.1 Pyrgilauda ruficollis | reverse complement strand
CAAAATTCCCCTTTACCCCCCCAAAACCCCCAAATTCCCCCTACCCTTCTTGCTGATCTCCAGCTCCTCCTTCAGGGACTTCACCTTGGCCTTGAGGGTCTCGTTCTCGTCCCGGGTGGGGGACGGGGCCCCCCCAGACTCCTGCAGCTGCTGGGGGGCACAAAAAAAGGGGCTTCAGGATTTTGGGGGGGTCTGAGGGGTTAAATCAATGATTTTGGAGTTTTATCCCCATTTCTGAGGGGTTTTTTTTGGTTTATTCTGATTTTTTGGGGATTTTTTTAGGGTTTTATCGTGATTTTTTGAGGGTTTTTTTGGGTTGACTCTGGTTTTTTGAGGGAATTTCTCCTGTTTTCTTTGGGAGGTTTTATCCCAATTTTTGGAGGATTTTTTTTTTGAGTTTATTATGGTTTTTTTTAGGGGATCTCAGGTATTTTTAAGAAATCCCAAGTGTTTTTTTTGGGGATCCCAGGTGTTCTAGGTTTGTTTTTAGCTGATCCCAGGTGTTTTTGGGGGGGGTTTTCAGGTGGTTTTGGGGTTGTTTTTAGCCGATCCCAGGTGTTTTTGGGATTGTTTTCAGGTATTTTAGGGCTGTTCTTAGGTGTTTTTGGGGCTGTTTTCAGGTGGTTTTGGGGTTGTTTTTAGTTATCCCCAGGTGTTTTTGGGATTATTTTCAGGTATTTTAGGGCTGTTTTCAGGTGTTTTCAGGTTGTTTTTAGGTATCCCAGGTGTTGGGATTATTTTCAGGTGTTTTTGGGGCTGTTCTCAGGTGGTTTTGGGGTTGTTTTTAGGTACCCCAGGTGTTTTTGGGATTATTTTCAGGTATTTTAGGGTTGTTTTCAGGTGTTTTTGGGGCTGTTTTCAGGTGGCTTTGAGGTTGTTTTTAGCCAATCCTGCGTGGTTTTAGGGTTGTTTTTAGGTATCCCCAGGTGTTTTTCGGATTATTTTCAGGTATTTTTGGGTTGTTTTCAGGTGTTTTACAACTGTTTTTGGGTTGTTTTCAGGTGTTTTACAACTGTTTTAGGGGATCCCAGGTATTTTTGGGATTATTTTCAGGTGGTTTTGGGGCTGTTCTCAGGTGGTTTTGGGGTTGTTTTTAGGTACCCCAGGTGTTTTTGGGGCTGTTCTCAGGTGTTTTTGGGATTATTTTCAGGTGTTTTCAGGCTGTTTTTAGGTACCCCAGGTGTTTTTG
>NW_024526001.1:0-1237 GCF_017590135.1 Pyrgilauda ruficollis | reverse complement strand
ACTTGGGGTGCCCTGGAGCTCTCCTGAACATCACCTGGGCACGGGAGGACAGGTGAGGGCTTGGGGTGCCCTGGAACCCTCCTGAGCACGAGAGAGGGACAGGTGAGGGCTTGGGGTGCTCTGGAACCCTCCTGAGCACGAGAGAAGGACTTGGGGTGCCCTGGAGCTCTCCTGAGCATCACCTGGGCAGGAGAGAGGGACAGGTGAGGGCTTGGGGTGCCCCGGAACCCTCCTGAGCATGAGACAGGGCAGGTGAGGACTTGGGGTGCCCTGGAGCTCCTCCTGAGCATCACCTGGGCACGAGAGAGGGCAGGTGAGGGCTTGGGGTGCCCCGGAACCCTCCTGAGCATCACCTGGGCACGACAAACAGGTGATGCAGCTGTGGCTGGACGGAGCTGGAGAACAGAGCAGGTGTTACTGAAAGCCCTTAAAGGACACACCTTGGGCAGTGCAGGAGCCTGGCCGGGGCTGCTCACAAAACGGACACAAAAAGGACCCAAAATGGTCACAAAATAGACACAAAAATGGTCACAAATGGACCCAAAATGGTCACAAAAAGGACCCCGAACAGTCACAAAATAGACACAAAAATGGTCACAAAAAGGACCCAAAATGGTCACAAAAAGGACCCCGAACAGTCACAAAATAGACACAAAAATGGTCACAAAAAGGACCCAAAATGGTCACAAAAAGGACCCCGAACAGTCACAAAATAGACACAAAAATGGTCACAAAAAGGACCCAAAATGGTCACAAAATGGACCCTATTTATATCTTTACCTCTATTTTTTTATACTGTTTTATACCTTTGTTTTTAAATATATTTTTACACCTCTATTTTTTATTATTTATATTTTTACCTCTATCTTTCACCCGTTTTCACCCATTTTACCTGCTCAAACCCACCTGGATGACGTAGAACCTGGAGCTGCTCTCCTGCCGCTTCCCCTTGGCGCCGCAGATGCCCTCGTGCCACCTGCCCCTGGCGCCGCGCTGCGCTTTCACACCTCTGTATTTTATTATTTTACACCTCTGTATTTTATTATTTCCATTTTCACCTCTATCTTTCACCCATTTTCACCCGTTTCCCCCACTCAAACCCACCTGGATCATCACACAGAACCTGCTCAAACCCACCTGGATGACGTAGAACCTGGAGATGCCGTCCTGCCGCCTGCCCTTGGCGCCGCAGTTTTATAGATGGTTTTATACCTCTGTATTTTATTATTTCCATTTT
>NW_024526000.1:0-49281 GCF_017590135.1 Pyrgilauda ruficollis | reverse complement strand
TCAATCCCTTTTTGGGGCAGCTCCTGCCGCTTCAGCCCATTTCTGAGGGTTCCAAACAGCTCCGGGGACCCTCCCCATTTTGGGGGTGTTGGGGTGACCCCAGGGCAGTGCCGAGGGGGGATCGAAACCCCCAAACCCGAGGGGCTCCTGGGGGTCCCCAATTCCTCCCGTTCCCACCCCAAAACAAATCCTGGCCAATCAGAGCACGTGGCGCTGAAGATGAAAAAGTTGCCCGCAGAATCCCAGGGTGCTGGCCTCTCCCAGATGGAGCTGGGAGGAGGCTGTGGAGTGGGGGACTGCTGTGAAAGGGGAGGAGAGGGGAGGGAAAGGTGGAGTGGGACAAACTGGGCAAGAAAATCAAATTTTACAGTCAGACAGAGCAGGGATTTGTTTATTCAGCGTGGGGAGTGGGGGGGATGTGTCCAGCAAAAACTCACTTGGACTTCTTTAGCCTTCAGTTACGTTTTAAAAGCCACAGTTATGACATTTCATTAGCATACTCACATTTGCATAAATAATAGGTAATTTTTTATTCATAACACCCCCCATCTCCCACCCCTCACGCCCCCGCCGCTCCCCCACCTGTCCCGGCCGCCTCAGAGCTTCCCGAACCCTCCGTGCTCTCCAGCGCCTCCCGCACCGCCCGCCTGAGCCGGGGGGCTCCGCTTCACGCACAGCCCCGGGGTCAGGCGGCGCCGCGTCCGGCTCGCCTCTGATTGGCTGGAGCCGCGCGGGGGAGGCGGGGCATTGCTGAGGGGAGCCGCGCGGTGATTGGTTGGTTTAAAAGATGCCGCTCAGTGATTGGGTGGTTCGGGAAGGTGCAGAGCGGCGATTGGGTGGTTCGGGGAGGGGTGCGCCGCTATTGGCTGGGGGTCCCGTGCACGCGGAAGGTTTTGGGGAACGTTCCCGGACTTTTGGAGGGAGGGAAATTCTCGGGTTTTTCTGGGGAACACTCACGATTATTGGGGAACATTCCCGTTTTTTTTTTTTTTTTTGTGGGAACATTCTGGGGTTTTTTGTGGAAAGATTATCGGATATTTTTGAGGAACATTCCCGGGTTTTGGGGGAACATTCCCAGGTTTTTCTGGGGAACACTCATGATTTTTGGGAGAACATTCCCGGGTTACTGGGCTAACATACCCAGATTTTTGGGGGGAACATTCCCGTTTTTTTTTTTGTTTGTTTGTTTGTTTGTTTTTTTTGTTTTTTTTTTTTTTTAATTTTTTTTTTTTTTTTTGTGGGAGGATTATCGGATTTTTTTGGGACCATTCCCGGTTTTTGAAGAACATTTCCAGGTTTTTTGGGGGAATATCTCTGGATTTTTGGGGATCACCTAGAGCAATGCCATGAAGATCTTTGCCAAAAAGTAACCCAAAACACCCCAAACCCCACCAAAATACCCGCAACCCCAAAAACAATTTGGCCTGAAACACCCCCAAATCTCAAAAAAACGCCCCTAAATACCCAAAAACTGCCCCAAACCACCCCAAAATCCCTCAAAACTGCCCTTGAATACTCTAAAGCTACCCTAAAAGCCTTCAAACTGCCCCAAAATCCCATAGAAACACCCCAAAATTCCATAGAACCACCCTGAAGTCCCTCCAGACTACCCTAAAATCCCATACAAACACCGTGAAATCCCTCAAAACCACCCATAAAAACTGGCCCCCAAATCTCATTGAACTGGCTCCAAATTCCATAAAAATACTCCAAAATCCCAGAAAACGTCCCCAAAAATGGTCCTGACCCTGCTTCAACCCCTCCCAGTGCTCCCAGTTCATCCCGAGGGAAATTGGGGGGCGTGACTTCAAATTCGGGGGATCTGGGGGGTTTTGACCCCAGGATTTGGGGTTTGGGGGGTTTTGACCCCAGGATTTGGAGATCAGGGGGTTTGACCCCCAAACTTTGGGATCAGGGTGGTTGAACACCCCAAATATTTCAAACCCCAGGGTTTGGGGTCAGGGGGTTTTGATCACAAAGTTTGGGAACTGGGGGGATTGACCCCAGGATTTGGGGGGTCTAACCCCAAAGTTTGGGGGATCAGGGGATTTGACAC
Organism: Pyrgilauda ruficollis; assembly: GCF_017590135.1. Taxonomy (NCBI): domain Eukaryota; kingdom Metazoa; phylum Chordata; class Aves; order Passeriformes; family Passeridae; genus Pyrgilauda; species Pyrgilauda ruficollis. The sequence continues at coordinate 47,225 of NW_024526000.1, read as the reverse complement.
CCCAGCATTTGGGATTGGGGCGGGCTTTGACCCCAAAATTTGGGGATTGGGGGGTTTGACCAACTCCTTTGGGAATGAGGAGGGTTGGACACTCCAGATCTTTGAAACCCCAGGAGTTGGGGATTGGGGGTTTTAACCCCAAACTTTGGACCTTGAGGGTGTTTGGCACCTCAGGATTTGGGGGTACGGGGTATGTGACCCAAGACTTTGGGAACTGGAGGTCTTAGACACCCCAAATGTTTCAAGCTGCAGGATGTGGAGTCAGGGGGGTTTAACCCCAACCTTTAGGAATTGGGGATTTGGGGGATCTGGGATTTGGGGGTGTTTGACTCTCCCAGTGTTTGAACCCCCAGGATTTGCGGTCGTGGGGGCGGGGCATTGACCCCAGAATTTGGGGTGTTTGACCCCGCCCCCCAGGTTTGTGGTCGGGGTTGAAATCGGAGCCATTCCCTGGAAAGAGCGGCGACATCAGGATAGGGATCAGGAATCCTGGCTTCCACAGGGTTCCTCTGTGACCCACTGCAGCCTTGGCTCCATGAGGGTCTCTTGGCTTTCATGATTCTTCACTACATACCAAGGGGCATCTGTGGCTCATCTTGGGAGTGCTGCAAGATCCAAAAGTGAGAAATGAAACCCCGGAGATGGGAGCTCTTTTTCAGAGTAGTAATTATTAGTTAATATTGATGAAGTTGATATGGTCTTAATTTGAAGTGTTGGTCTGTTGTTGAATATTGGATGTTAGAGTTCTGAAACTTGCCTTTGTTTGCCATTGTTAAGTGTTACTATCTTTCCCTGTATTTGTATCCCTTTCTGTAGGGTCGGGATCCACTTCCCCTGCTCCCAGAAGGACTTGCACCCTGTATTTGTATCCCTTTCTGTAGGGTCGGGATCCACTTCCCCTGCTCCCAGAAGGACTTGCACCCTGTATTTGTATCCCTTTCCGTAGGGTCAGGAACCACTTCCCCTGCTCCCAGAAGGACTTGCACCTGAACTGAATTTAATGAGGAGTTGTTGGTATTATATGGACCCTCTCAAAAACAACAAACCAGCACATAAACTATGATTTTAACCTGGCAGCACCACAGGGAATCACCCACCATTGACCAGAGCCAGATTCCATCCTGTTAACATACCTTGAAGAGTACTCAGTCTGGATGACGCCCCTAAACTATAAGCCAACATTGTCTTCCTAAGGACTCTGGTGAGGACGGAAGCCCCAGCTCTGCCGAGAGACAAAGCTGCACTCCTCCTCCTCAGCATCGTCCTGTGGGAGCAGTGGTGGTGTGTGCGACCCCTCGAGTTCCCCACCCAGAGCTGTTCTAAATAAGGGCCTTTTTAAAGGAGCTGGTCTCCTGGCCCTGTTTTTTACAGCTTGGGGACTCGTCTGGGATAGCCACACCCGAAGAGGACCAGGGACGGGACGGTCACCCGCCCTATTATTGGGCCTCCAGGGAACAGCTGGCTCCGCCGGACCTGGGAGGACAGCCTGGGACTAGCGACGCAGAGGAGCACCGGGACCTGGTAAGAACCGGTGGTGGGAGTTGGAGGTGAGCGAGTGGGGAGTGAGTGAGATGGGGGCCGGCAGCTCGGACCCCCAGAGTGAGTGAGAACCTCCTGGTACCGCGGTTCCAGACTCCCGCGAGGGGGCCGGCCGGGAAAGGAGGGAAGCGAGAGAGGCCTAACAAGGCCCAGAGGAACGAGTGAGGCGTCTCCTGGGGACAGAAGGGGCCGCCCTGGTGTGCAGGGGACGGCCGTGTGAGTGGCACACAACAGGGGTAGGCCTCCTTTTTTTTGTTTTTTGTTAGGCCTAGTAGGGATGCAAGGGAGGGGCAAGAGGGAGCCCCGTTGGGACCTAACCCCAGGGAAGTGAGAGAGTCGGGCCTGAGAGTGTGAGAGAGAGTTTCCTCTCCTTGTGCTAACTGTGTGAGTGAATTCCCCAATCCTTACAATATGAAAGTGAAAGAATGTTTGAGCAGTAAAAGAATATTAAGTGTTGTGTTGCCCATCTGCAGTTTTCCGTTCGGGTAGGGGCACCTTAGGATTTCAGTTAAAAACCCAATTGGAGTCAGTATGGGAAAGTGTTTGAGTAAAAGAGGAAGATTCAGAAAGGAAGATGAGAAAAAAGAGAAAAATATTCCCCCTGATAGCATTCTTGGACAGATGCTAGATCAGTGGGACACTTGGGAGGCCATGAAATGCTTAGACAAAATAAAAATGATTCACTATTGTATGGAAGTCTGGCCTAAGTTAAACCTGCAGGGGAAGTGGCCACGGTATGGGACAAGAGATCCATGGATGTGTTCCCAATTAAATCAACATCTGAAAACCCAAGAAAGTCCCAATCTTGAGCAATTAACATATGCTGCAGGTTGGCAGAGGGATACCACTGGCAATGAGGTTATAAAAATCTGTAAGCTACAAAAACAGGAAGAAAAGAATGAGAGGAGAGAAGAAACTAGTAAAAAGTGGGACCCCCTTGATTACTTACCTCCAGCTCCTTTCCCTCCTATTTACCTGGCAATCCCCCATGTTCCTCTCCCAGATTGCCCGATTTTACCTTTGGCTCCTCCATCCCCGGAACCAGCAGCCGCCCCGATCCCATCACCACCTGTGATTAATACTCCTACCCTAACCTCAACTCCCTCACCTGCTCCAAATACTTCTGTACTTCTGTCCCACCTCCCTCTAATCTGGCTATTTCCCCAGTCTCCCTCTCAACCCCTTCAGCTCTCTCCAGCTCCACCCCCAGTGTCCCTTCCTATGGGTTCGGTTTCTTCCCCCTCACCTACCACTATACCATTACCTCCTCCTAACTGGGAGGCAACCACCTCCATCTCTAACCCAGTTAGTGTAAGTCAACTAGCCCCCACACCTCCCATTTCTTCCCAGAAGGGTAACCTCACAGAAGGACCTTACTGTAATACAAGATCTAAAACATCTAAAGCGGAGAGGCTTTTTCCTCTTAGAGAAGTCTCCTTGGGTGGGATATGTGGGGGACTTGGGTTTGTGAATGCCCCACTAGCAGCCACTGAAGTTCGAGGTTTTAAGAAGGAGTTAGTTTGGAACTGGGCAAAGCATCCTTAAAAGGAGAGCCCTAAAAGCAGTTCTGGTCCATGTGCAGTGGTGAGAGCACTGGACATGGAGGGAAGAAGTCACGAGGGCAAATGTTCTTTGGGCAGTACCACAAGTGACATGGAAACACAAGAGGTTTCAGTTGTGTTTCTGGGGGAAGCCTATGGTGCAAGGAGCGACTCTTCTCTCCATGATGGACTTGAGAGTTGATTATTTGAGGGGTGATGATGGACTCAAAGTTGATTATCTGAGAGATGGTGACTGGGTGAAAATCTAAGGTTTTATTTCATGCTGTGGAGGAAATGGGGGGAGGAGGAGGAGAATGTATTTGGAGGGTTTTCATTCTTAGTTCTGTGTCTGTTCCTTTTTAGATATTGTAGTTAATAAAGTTTTTTTTTTCCTTTATTCCTAAGTTGGAGCCTGCTTTGCTCTATTTTTGATCACATCTCACAGGAGCCACTAGGGAAAGTATGTTTTCATGGGGGCACTGGCATTGTGCCAGCATCAAACCGTGACAACTATAACATTATTTTGCAGTTAATGCTATTCTTAAGGAGGGAGGGAAAATGGGATGAAGCATCATATGTGGATATGTTTTTCACCCTCCGAAACCACCCAGAGTGGCAGAGAGACCGTGGGATTGTGCCACCACACGATCCTCTTGTACTTGCCCTTGAGAAGGAAAATAACAAAGACCTTAGAGGTAAATTAAAGTGATGTTGCTCAGCATGCAGTATTGGCCAATGCTACACTAGAAGAGATAAAATTCACCAGGCACCAGAACAGGATCTAGCTGATTTGTTTAAGCCTCCCTGTCGATCATAGGAACAAGACTCAGACAGAATCCTCACTCCCCCAGATAGTCCTGTGTCTTCCTGCACCAGAAAAAAGTCAGCTCCAGTGGTCATGCAGGCAGTAGGGCCTGAGGGAAGGACGCTGCTGATTAAGGCACCTTTTTCTACCACCAATTTAGAGGCATGGAAAAAGTTGCCAAAGCTTATTGGAAATACCCAGTAAGTGTATCCAAACACTTCCAGTAAAACAACACAATCCTGATTGGAATGACATACAGCTATTTTTAGAATATATGACTGAAATAGAAAAGCAATTAATTCTAAAAACTATGGGGGATTTGCCTGAGGATTGTTATAAAACCAAGGGGGAAGACATTATAGAATACCTCCCCCTCCAAGACCCAAAACGGGATGTGAACAGGTCTGTACACATGGAAAAATTACAGGCATAACAGGGATGGATCTCAAAAGGAATGGAAATGGCCATTCCCAAAACCATAAATTGGTCCACATTATACGTAATCAGTCAAGGTTCCTCTGAGTCACCATCTGAATTCCTGGATCATCTGAGGGGCATGATGCACCGTAACACACTGCTGGATCCTGGGTCAGAGGTAGGAATACAATAACTAGTTTCTTTGTTTCTGCGCCAGTCTAGAGGAGATATTAGGTGCAAGCTTCAAAAGCTGCATCCTCCAGAAAGCAGGGACCTAGAAGTGTTGCTGAATGAAGCATGGAGAGTTTTAGTGACAGGGAAGAAAAGTACAAGCATTTGACAAGGAAGGGTGGTGGCGGTCACCAGGTGTCAGAACCCAGGACATCCCTCTAGGTGTCCTGGATGGCTCTAAATTTTGGCAGGGGCTTTGAGACCCTGGCAGGAAGCCAAAAACACTTGGGATTTTGATCTTAACCCATGGAGCAAATTACCAATGTTATATGAAGAATTACATGAATGAAGTCACAAAAGTTTAAGTAGCATAACAGTAGTTGTCACAGGGTGAAAGGTGGAATTTTGAAGATTTTTACTATGGGGGTCCAGGGGACAAGAGGGAGGGATTTGGCCGTTGTCCTGTCCTTCTTCCTTCTTCTTCCTAGCCTCCATCTTCTTGGTGATGTTAGCATATTTGGATTGGTTTAGAATAGAAGTAGACGGTCTAACATAGGTGATAGGTATTGGAACATAATTGTAAATATCAAATATGTAGTTTATAGTATAAAAGACAATGCCAGCCCCATGGGAGGGCAGTATGCCTTGGACTGACCTGCTGAACAGACCTCAGCAGGCCAGACAGAAAATGTTTTATATAAAAAATAATAAACAACCTTGAGAACGTGAGCCAAAGACTTCTGACTCCTTCTTTGACAGCTGTTGGGGAAGCTGAGACTTGGGGAAAAGATACTTTTAATACATCTCGGAGTCAGCTTGACCAGAGGAGATCCTGAGAATCCTCCCAAGGAGGAAGAAAGAAAATGGGGACCGCCCCAACTAGGCAAGGACCAATGCGTGTTATGCAAAATGTTTGACCACTGTAAAAATGAATGTCCAGAAAAATCCAAGGATAAGGAGATAGTACAGAATAACCAGAAAAGGAGGATAGCAGTCCCTGTAGAAGAAGACTGATGGGGACGTGGGGAATCCACCCTAGCGGATCCACTGATTGTAATGAAGCTAGGGAAAAAACAAAAGAAAGTAGAATTTTTGGTCAACGAGGGGCAATGTATTCAGTTTTGAACAAAGATTTGATGCCCTTGGGAAATTATTATATCATGGTAAAAGGTCCAACTGGCCAAAGTGAAAAGGTGGTACTTTTGTGAACCTCTGAGATTCAAACTGGGAAAACAATGGGGCATCCACAAATTTCTGTATATGCCTAACTGCCCAAAGGCACTTTTGGGAAGAGATTTATTAGAGCAATTGGAGGCAGTAATTAAATTTGAAAAAGGCAAGATTACTCTTGAGGTAAATGATCAGCAGTATATAAAAATAATGAGCTTATCCCTAGCTAGTGTTTCTACAGAGAACAAAATCAGTGAAGAAATCACAGACCAGGTATATCCCAGGGTATGGGCCACTGATGTGCCCCAGAGAGCAAAGAATGCTCTGCCCATCAAAGTCTAAGAGGGATGGCAGCCGGTAAGAATTAAACAGTACCCCCTGAAAAGGGAAGACAGGGAAGGAATTTGGCCAGTGGTAGAAAAATTTTTACAACCAGGATTGTTAAAGGAGTGTGAGCCTGATTTTAATACCCCCATATTACCCGTCCGTAAACCTGACGGGTTATATCGAGTGGTGCAGGACTTATGTGCTGTAAATAAAATAACTGAGGACCTCTATCGAGAGGTGGCAAACCCATACACCTTGTTGACTGTATTGACATCTGAACTAACCTGGTTTACTGTTTTAGACCTGGAGGATGCCTTCTTTTGCCTTCCTTTCCATAAAGCCAGCCAAAAAATGTTTGCATTAGAATGGGAAAACCCCAGAAGTGGGTGTAAAACCCAGCTTACTTGGACTGTATTACCCCAAGGATTCAAGAACAGCTCCACTATATTCAGCAATCAATGAGCAAAAGATCTTGAGACCTGGGATGTCCCATCGGAAGAAGGGAAGCTGTTACAATACGTGGATGATATCCTGATTGCCACCAAAACAAACGACGCTAGCCTGACCTGGATGGTGAGTCTGCTAAACTTCTGGTACTGGGTATCTAAGAAGGCCTAAGTACTGCAGCAGGAGGTAATTTATCTAGGATATGAGATCAGTGCTGGACAAAACACTCTCAGATGAGCCCAAAATGAGTCAATGTGCCAAACATCAAGGCCACAAACAGTGAAAGAGTTACAAACCCTTTTGGGGTGGTGCCAGCTGTGGATTTACAACTATGGACTGCTGATTAAACCCCTATATGTGCTGACAACCACTGAATGAAAGAACCTTCAATGGAACAAAGGAGCTATACAAGCCTTTGAGTCACTAAAAAAGGCTCTGATAGCAGCTCCAGCCTTGGGACTCCAGATGTTAGTGAACCATTTTTTCTCCTTTCCCATGAGAAGCAGGGGATTGCCCTAGGAATAGTGGCAGAGGATGTGGGCCAGTATCACTGAGCAGTGGCTTCCTTTTCCTAACAACTAGACACAAGTGCAAAAGGCTGGCCTGGATGTTTGTGAGTGGTCACAGCCATGGCACTAAACATCCAGGAGGCCCAAAAATTTACCCTGGGCCAGACAATTACCATGCTAGTGTCTCATACAGTATCTGCAGTGCTAGAAATGAAAGGTGGGCATTGGTTTTCCCAACAAAGATTTTTGAAATATCAGGCTACAATGGTAGAACAAGACAGTGTGGAAATTGTGGTAAGTAACATTGTCAATCCAGCCTCTTTCCTCAGCAGAAATACAAGGGAACCAGCACATCAAGACTGTCTGGAAACCATCAAAGTGATATATTTAAGCTGTCTGGACCTGAAAGATAGTTCTGTGGAGAACACGGAAAACTCATTTATGGATGGAAGCAGTTATGTCCTAAATGGTAAAAGACACACTAGCTATGCCATTACCACCAGCCAAGAAATAATAGAGTCAGGACCTTTGCCCATCAATACCTCTGCACAAAAGGCAGAGATAATTGCTCTAACTCATGCCTTGGAACTGGCCCAAGGCAAAACTGTGAATATCTACACAGACTCAAAATATACCTTTGGAGCCGTACGTGCACATGGAGCAATCTGGAAGGAAAGAGGATTATTAACTTCACAGGGCAAAAACATTAAACATGCAGAAGAGATCCTGAAACTGTTGGAGGCAGTCCAGCTCCCTGAGAAAGTGGCAATCACAGACATCAATGCACTCCAAAAAGTAAGTTAGGAATTGGAAAAAGGAAATGAGCTGGTGGACAGAGAGGCAAAACAGGCAGCTACGAGAGAGGTAAAAACGGGAGTCTTGACGGGCAAAACTCCCTAGAAGGTGAGTCAAAACATACCAAAGAGGATCAAAGCCTCGTTTCTGACCTAGACGGGTCATTTAATAAAGAAGGGTGGGCTCTCACCCCACAAGGGCAACTGATCATTCCCTCCTATTTAATATGGCCTTTGGTTAGGGAAGAACTCAAGAAAAGGCACTGGGGGGCAGATGCTCTATACCAGTTCCTACTTAGAGAAATTATAGCTAGAAATTACATGCCCCTGTGAAACACGCGACTCTGCAATGCGATCTTTGCCTCCAGACTAATCCCAAAAATACACCCAAACCAAAATTAGGCCAAATTGGGAAAGGCAATGGGCCTGCACCAGTGTGAGATTGATTTTATGGAACTCCCAGGAAAAGGGGGGTATAGATATTTACTGATACTAACTGATACCTTTTCAGGTTGGCCAGAGGCATTCCCTACCAGAACAGCCAAGGCTTGGGAGGTAGCTAGAATACTAATACAGGAAATAATATTGCTCTTTGGAGTTCCATCAACTATGTCTAAGAGGAAACAGAGGACCTAAGAGGACTAAGAGGATTAAGAGGACCATTTTTACCTCAAAAATAGTGCAGCAAATCAGCTGACATTTGGGTATCGATTGGCAGCTTCATACCCCATATCACCCTCAGTCAAGTGGACAGGTAGAAAAGATAAACCACTTAATCCAATAGCAGACTGTGAAATTAGGACAAGAAACACAGTTGGCCTGGCCTCAGTCTCTTGCTCTCGCACTCTTGTGCACACGAACTAGGCCAAGAGGAAAAGAAGGACTGAGCCCTTTTGAAATCTTGTATGGGAGACCTTATGGAATGTGAAAAAGGATGTCCACACAAGCTGAGGATGAAATTATGACCTCCTACATAGTGGCGTTAGGCAAACAATTCAACAAAATTGAGAAATGTGGTTGGGACTTGAAGCAGGGGTTTGGATGGGCCTGTGCATAACATCCAACTTGGAGATTGTGTGTATGTAAAGACTCTCGCAGAAAAACACAGTGGAACCACAGTGGGAGAGACCATTCCAGGTGCTCCTCACTTCCTTCACAGCAGTCAAGATCAAAGAACAAGCATCATGGATACATCACACCAGAATCAAAAAGGCTCCACAGTCTTCCTGGAAGGTCACACAAGTACATCCTGGAAAGCTACTCTTTACACAATCCTCATCTTAATCAAAGGATGGGCGAATATGGAAAAAACAAAAAATGTAATACCAATGCAAACCTTCAATGGCACCACCACTATTAAAAGGTTGTGGGGAGGCTCGTATGAGTCTACAGGTATGATTGTTACTGGGAATGCTACAAACTTTTTAGGGAAAGTATTATATGATACAACAAAATATGTGTCCATAGGTTCAACAGAAGTTGGCAATAAATGCTTAATTAACTGTACAGTTTCTGAATTCTCATTGAAAGCAAAGAGCACAGGGCTATACAATTTCTATACAATAACACAAATTTATTTAAATAAAGTCGAGGATCTTGATGAAAACATAACAAAAAATGAAAAGCCCCAACATAAAGAGGAGCTCCAACCTCTAATTGCCAAAATAGGGCCTTATACCATTAAAAATATGGCAATTTAAAAGCTATTGATTAACCCAGAAGCGAGTTGAAATGGCAGTGCAGGTGAGTGCTTCTAACATCTAGTCAGAATGTGCTCCATTCCTTAAGACTTCCTTCATGGAATGCACCAATTGGCTACTGAAGCTTATGCCCTATGCAACTTGAAGGAAGAAAAACCTTACAGGGTGCTGGGAACAGGACTGGGGGTTTTAAATACAATAGATTCAGAAGGATTAATGAACAGATTAGCTGTAATAGGTGGCAATCTAGTTAAATTACAAAAACCTCTACAGTCTTCCTTACTAGCATTAGGGACTAGCCAATGGAAGTTATCTAAATTATTACCAGGGTGGGAAAATATGGAGGAATGGGGTCATGAGTTAACGATAACTGCACTAAATACATTCCAAGACAATGTTTCTTTAAAACATTCTCAGCAGTATACAGGCACAACTATGGATGCAATCAATCACTGCCTCAATTACACAAGAGAGATGGGAGGGCACCTTCCCCACTGAGATCTGAGTTTTGTTACATCAATATGCAAAACCTAATTTTACTATGGTTCAGGAGCTATTACCCACACCCATCTGGGTGAACCTTACTCTAGTAAAACAATTATTAAGACATGAAGACCTAGGGAACATTCTCCAAGAAGTAAAGGAGACTGGAAAGATAACTTTAATGACAGTCCACCATGATGCTGAGGAGATAGGGAAAGTTTTAAGGCAAGTGAGGGATGACATGACTCACCATTGGTGGGAAGTACTTTTTGGATGGTCCCCTGTGGATGCTGACAGTCTGGTCAGAGAGAAGGTCAGATAAACTTTCCCAGGCATTGCCCTGGGGAGTTTTGAGAAAGCTCAGAGAAAGAATTAAAACAATCTTTGCAGCTGGTGTTTTGAATTTGTTGTTTACTTGTAAGATGTTTACAAGAAGGGTGTTGTTCCTAATTAGCCAATGATATGAGAGGTGTTGATTGAGGACCAGTCAGGTCCAGCTTTGTTGGAACAGTCTGTAAAAGAATGAGATGGCTAATAAACAGGGCATTTGTCTTCTGACCACAGAGGAGTCTGTGTCACTTTATTCAGCTGTCCCAAATACAACAATGACAGTCCCCTACCACCACTGGGATCTTAAATATGTTGTGTCGTACTATAATAGTGCTTTTAGTTTTAGTTTGTGTAAGTCTAGTTTTATTATTGTTTATGCTTATTTGGATTGTTAGGATAATGAAATATATAAATGTAACAATCTCAATGCTTGAAGTGCATGAAAACACAATAAAAAATATCATGGTTTCACCTAGAAGGTAAAAGAATTTGCCTATAGTTTAGAAAAGGGGGGATTGATATAGGCTTAAACAGACTGGCTGTGTAATCAAGGATTAAACAGGCTATAGTTTACAGTAAAATCAAGAACAGATGCTCCTTTTCCTATATTGCTGTGTAATCAAGAGCAGATGGTCCTCTGTCCTATACCTTAAGGGGACCTTCTATACCTTAAGGCATCTTGCCTATTGTTTAAGACTGAACAAGTGCTCGAAAAACTGGTAAAAATTAGATCTGTGATTTGGACCATGGCAAGAAGCCTTGGAGAATTGCCAGATGTGAAGAGTGCTAAAAGTGCACAAGCACAGAACAATAAAATCTGATTAACATACAAAGCAAGAACAGGCAGGGATAGGCTATGAATATGTATAATGATGATAAATATGTATGAGCTTAAGTGTATATAATAGAGAGCATCTGCTCTGCTGGACACACACAGCTTTGATGAAGTGATTCCTCATGTGTCCACTGCTGAATAAACAAACATACCTACTTCACTAACCTAATGGTTGTGGAATCTCTATTTCCACGTGTTAGCCCTTTTGTTCCATGGGCCCCACAGTGTCACAGGAGTTTCTTTGGTTCTCTGAGGTTCTGTACTGTCACAATGGATATTTGGTTCCATGGGCTCCACAGTGTCATAGGACTTTCCTTGTTTCCATGTGCCACAAAGTGTCACAATCATCTCCATTTTCCTGCAGTGACCAGCAGCAAACCCCACGGCCAGAGCCAAATGCCTGGGAAGAAGGAGACAGGGGGGACATTTGGAGTGATGGATTTTGACTTCCCAGGTCACAGTGATGTGGGGTGGGGCCCTGCTGTCCTGGCTGAACACCGGCCTGCCCATGGGGAGGGGTAAGAGACAACAACCTCTGCCCATGGAACTACAACAACAGAGAGGTCAGGCAGAAGGCTGGATTTAAAAGACTGTCACCAGCACAGGAAACATCAGTTTGAGAGGAAATATGTCAGCTAATATCTTTACAAATAATTTGGTGAGTAAAGGGATGGGTGTTAATATCTTTGAAATGGGTCGTAATATTTCTACTGACTTTGGGCAGGTTTGTTACCAGGCACAGACAACTTCACTCCTGAAACAGACAAGGGTCTACACAAGCCTGAACTTTGAGGGGAAATGCCAGGTTCAAGGAGGAATATGTGGTAGGCAGGTTGGGAAGGCTGTGCCTTCCTAGTACCTTGGCCAATGGGGAAAGGAAGAGGGCAGCATGTAGCTGGGAGTTTAGGATAAAAGGAGGCTGCACCCTTGGAAACCTCAAGAGAAAACCCTGCAGGCATGTGCCCCAGTGAACTCTCTCCCTTTATGCAAATGAAGTTGAAGGACTACTCTGTCTCAATTTTGGGCATAAACTTCTGGGGTTTGTGGATTTTCCTGGCAGTGACAACATGGAATCTCATGGAAGCAAGTGTCCAGAGTTTCACGGTGCAGCCTCATAGAGCGCTGGAGGCCATTGTGTCACAATGAGAACACATGGAACAAAGGCTCCACAGGGACACAGCAGGGCCTCATGGAATGCAAGAGATCATCCTGATGGAATGGAAACTCATGGAACCAAGTGTCCACTGTTTTACAGCAGGGCCTCATGGAATGCTGGAGACCATTGTAGCACAACTGGGCCTCATGGAACTAAGGAGATCGCTGTGGCACAATGGAATCTCAAGGAAACAAGGGTCAGTTGTTAACTCCAGGCTCTGCTTTGACCAAGTGGGGCCTCACGGGACACAGGTGCCACTGGGACATTGCCAGGTCTAGTAGAAACAAGACTCCATTATTGCACAGCAAGGTCTCATGGTGCCCAGGAAAGCAGTGTGACACAATGACATCTTGGGGAACCAAGTGTCAACTGCAAACACAACGGGGACTCATGGAAACCAGGTGCCACTTGGATAGTGCCAGGGCAGGTGGAAATCAGTGTCCATTGTGACACAGCACAGCACCATGGAACTCAGCAAACCATCGGGACAACATGAAATCTCATGCATCCAAGGCTCTGCTTCGGCAAAGTGGGGCCACCAGCACATTGCCAGCTCTTGTGGAACCCAGTGTCCATTTTGAGAGAGCGCAGCCTCATGGAAACATGGGGACCACTGTGATGCAATGGAATCTCATGGAAGCAAGTGTCAATTGTGAACGCAGCATGGCCTCATTGAACCCAGGGGCAACTGGGACCATGCTGTGGCTCATGGAAGCAAGGGGCCATTGTGACACAGTGGGGATTCTTGAACCCAGGAGAATATTGTGGGCCCATGGATTCTCATAGAAGCACGGCCCCATGGTGACAAAGTGTGACATCACAATGGTCTCCTGGCTTTCATGAGGCCCCTCTTTATAACAATTCAGACTTGTTTCTGTGAGATTCTATTGTGTTACAATGATCTCCTGGCTTCAATAAGGCTGCACTGTGTTTACAATTGATACTTTGCTCCCCAAGATTCCATGATGTCACTCTGCTCTCTTGTGATTTGAGGCTGTGCTGTGTTACAATGGACACTTGCTCCCACCAAGGCTGGAGATGTCCCAGTGGCATCAGGCTTCCATGAGACCCTGCCGTGTCACAATGGACCCTTGGTTCCATGAGATTCCATTGTGGCACAGGGCTTTCCTAGATCCTATGAGGCCCTGCTGTGCAATAATGGAGCCTTGTTTCTCCTAGGCCTGGAAATATTTCTGTGGCTCATGTTCAATGTGCTTCCTCTGTGTCAAAATTTACCCTTGGCTCCATTGCGGAACAATGGTCCCCACATTTCTATGATCTTCTCTGTGTCTCAAGGGACACTTGATTCCATAAGAGCTGACAATGTCCCAATAGCACCTGTCTTGTATTTGGCCCCTTTGTCAAAATAAAGCCATGGTTCCATGAGATTCCACTGTGTCACAATGTTTTCCTTGGTTTCCTGAGAAGCTGATGTGTTCACAATTGACCCTGGGTTCCTTGAGATTTGATTACATCACAGTGGTGTCCTTGGTTTCAGGACATTCCATTGCAACACAGTGGTCTCACCACTCTATGAGTTTGCAGCGTGAAACAGTGGACACTTGGTTCCATCAGATTCTGTTGGGTAAAAGCGTTCCATCAGGCCAGGCTCTGTCACTATGGACACTTGCTTGCACGAGCCTTGGAAATGTCCTGTCAGCACCAGGGCTCCATCAGGCCCTGCTGTGTTGACAATTTACTTGTTGTCCCAGGACATTCCATTGCCTCACAATGGTCTCCTTGGTGCCATGAGGCCCCTCTGTGTCACAGCGGAGCCTTGGTTCCGTGAGTTTCCATTGGGTCACAGTGGTCTCCTGTGTTCCATTAGTCCTGGCTCAGTCACCATGGACACTTGGTTCCATGGGCAGTGGCAATGTTTACAGTGGCACCCCACAGTCTTACAAGTGACAGCTTGTTCCATGACATTCCAAGGAGGCACAACAGTCACTTGGGTTCCATGCAGATGCCTGGGGAATGGGAGCTCAGCCCAAATATCCTAGGGGTCCCTGGGCTGGTGTTTTTTGAGGGAAAATCTTTGGATCTTGCAGGACTCCAAAGCTGAGCCACGGAGGCCTCTTGGGATGTAGTGGAGCATTGTGAAAGCTAGGAGACACTCATGGAAGCCAAGAGACCCTCATGGAGCCAAGGCTGTAGTGGGTCACAGAGGGACCCCATGGAAGCCAAGAGACCCTCATGGAGCCAAGGCTGCAGTGGGTCACAGAGGAACCTTGTGGAAGCCAGGAGAGCAGTGTGAGGCTATGGAACAATACGGCACCAAGGTTTCACTGGGACTTGACAGAACCTCATGGAAGCAAGGAAGCATTGGGAGACTCCGGAATCAGCGTCTGCAGCAGGATTTTCTGCTCCCTTCTGGGATGTTGGTGGACAATAAAGCCTCAGACATCCTCCCAAGTGTCCAGCTGTGTCATCAGTGGGGGCAAAATCTGGGGGGATGCCCTGTCAGCCCTGCTGCTCCTCCTGGCTGGGCGTGGAGCTGCTGGGACACCGGGGTGGGGGGGAATCCTTAATGGTGTGCAAGAAAAGGTTCACCACAAGTAGCACTGGAACAAGATGTGCAGGTAAAGCAAGCGAGACAGCAGAGAAAGCAAGACAGCAGAGCAAGTGACTTAACAAATGCCACCAAGAGCAAGATAGCAAGTTTTTACGGAACTTGCAAACCGCAAAATCAGCTAAAACCAGGTTAGACTGAAGAAGCACCAGGCATGGGCTGATGATACAGGTAAAAAGTTCAAATGTCAGGAGGACTACAGAAGCCTTCATCAAAAGACCACCAGAAGACTGAGGACCACCACAGAAAGAAATGACGCATGCACTGAAGCAGCAAAAGGTTGTAAAACCATCGCACAGCTTTATGCTGTGAATATGCTAATGAAATGTTGTAACTGTAGCTTTTAAAATGTAACTGAAGGCTAAAGAAGATTGAGAAGTTTTTGCCAGAGATCTCCCTCACTCCCCATGCTGAATAAACAAATCCCTGCTCTGACGGTAGAGTTTGATTTTCTTAGCCAGTTTGTCCCATTCCACCTTTCCTTCCCCTCTCCTCCCCTTCTGCAGCATTCCCCCAGTCCACAGCCTCCTCCCAGCTCATATTGGGGGGTCCCATCCCCCTCTTTTCCCCCGCTCTTCCACTCCTTCCCCATTGTTCCCCCAATCTCCAGTCCCCTCCCCTGTGTTTGGTTTTGGGGGTTCCAGGCCCCTCCTGCTCTGTTTGGGGGTCCTGCCCCCCCCTTTCATTTAATTTGGGGCCCCCGTCTCCCTTCTCACCATGCCCCCTGCAGTCAGGGGGGCTCCCAGCACCACCAGTACAGCCCCAGCTGTCCCCACATGCCCCATCCTCAGGTTCATCTCCCCCCTCCCCAAATTCCGTTCTCGGGGAGCGCTGGGCGCTGTGGATCCACCTGTCAACTGATCAGTCAGAGCCACAACGGGCGCAGATTCCCTGAAAACTGCCAGGTTGGGCCACTGCGCCAAGTTTCTGCATGGCATCTGCTTCGTCATCAGGACCGTGCACTCTGATTGGCCAGGATCTGTTTTGGGGTGGGGATGGGAGGAATTGGGGACCCTCAGGAATCCCCCTGGTTTGAGGGTTTCGATCCCCCCTTGGCCCTCGGTGCAGCCCTGGGGTCACCCCAACACTCCCAAAATGGGGAAGGTTCCCGGAGCCGTTTGGGACCCCAAAAATGGGCTGGAAGCAGCAGGAGCTGCCCCAAAAAGGGATTGAAGGGTCTGGTCCAGGAAGGGGGGAGGATCTGGGGATGGGTCCGATCCGGACTGAAGTGGTCTGGGATTGAGGGAGTGTAAGAGTCGGTCTGAAGTTCCCCTCATTTGCCTCATGACTGTCCCAAGGACAGACATCAGGACACTGAGGACCCCGATCAGAATTCTGGCCTGCTGGTGGTGGATGAACGCCAGAAATCCTGAGGTCTTTGAGCAGAGTTCTGGCCTGCCAAGTGATTATTCACAGCTGTGTCCACAGTGACTGCTTCTAGCAGGGCCTGGTTAAGGGGCAGACGTGCCCTATGTGCTTGCACCTGCTTCGTAACAACAGCCCAGGAATTTTCCCACCTCTCGGCCCGATGAACTTGCTGGGGCAGCTTTGGTAGCCCCCATGGAAAATCCTTCATCTGCTTCACTACCACCATGATGGACAGAGATTGAAGCCCCCTCCCAAGGACTGAGATCCCTATAATCATGATACAGGGATGCTGGGCTGACTGGAGCAGGTGCCTGCTAAGTGTTGCCTGCAGATGTGTTCACTGGACCTAGACTGGTTTTCCATAGAAACCAGTCCTGAAACAATGGATCCCGCTCACCACTGATAGTGACTTATCCTGCTGAGAACATGGACTGGCCAGACCAGTCTTCAATACCTTTTTCCCCCTCAGTGATTTCAAGTTCTCTTCCCTCCCCAGCAATGGACTATAATAGAACCTTGAGTTAACCAGGACTTGGTCTTTCCATGTTTGGTAGCTATCCTCCCTCTCTCCCTCTTTTCTATCCTTTTTCCTTTTTCTCCTTTCTCCTTTCTTTTCCCTTCCCTTCCCTTCCCTTCCCTTCCCTTCCCACACTTGCTGTGGTCATTCAGTAAAGGTGCATTTGTTTTTGATTGATACTGCAATCCCCGTTCCGTGTTGTGTTTTTTGCACTCCAAGATCCGTTAACGAACCATCACGACCCCGGTTTGTATGAGCAGATTGTGACAGGGAGGGGTCTGGGAGTGGGGAAGGGTCTGTAAGTGGGGCAGGGTCTGGGATTGTGGGGATGGGTCCATTCCGGGATTGAGGCTAGGTCTCCCCCTGGGGTTGGGGACCATCATTAGGTCGGGGTGTCTCCACTTCCCGAGCCTGATCCTGTTCCCATTCCTGATCCCATTCCCGATCCTGTTCCCAATCCCAATGCCACCGCTGTTTCCAGGGAATGTCTCTGATCTTAACCCCGACCACAAACCTGAGGAGGTCAAAGAACCCAAATCCTGGAGTCAAACCCACCTGACCCCAAATCCTGAGGGTTCCAACACTGTGGGGGAGGCCAAACATCCCTAAACGCAAACTCTGGGATATCAACCTCCCCCCTCCACTCTGAAACCCAAATTTTAGGATCAAACCCCCAAATCCTGGGGTGTCAAACACTCCCCAGTTCCCAGACGTCGGGATTGAATCCCCAAATCCTGGGGTTTAAAATATTTGGGGTGTCCACCACCCCCAATTCCCAAAGTCAGGGGTCAAATATCTCCAAATCCTAAATCCTGACGTGCCAAACACCCTCAATCCCCAAAGCTTGGGGTTAAAACCCCCAATTCCCAACTCCTAGGATTTGAAATATCTGGAGTGAGCAAGCCTCCTCATCCCCAAAGTCTAGGGTCCAATCCCCCGGTCCCCAAATCCTGGGGTCAAAACCCCCAAATCCCAAATCCTGGGATTGTCAAATACCCCCAAACCCTGGGGTGTCAAACCCCCCACATCCCAAATTTTAGGATCTAATCCCCCCAATCCCAGAAGACTGGGGGGGTTCACTTTCCCCCCAATCCCAAACATCCCTGCCAAAACCACTCCAGCCCTGGGGGGCACAGTGGGGTTTATTTGGGAAGGCTCCAGGTGCAATGTCTGCAGACAGACCCTGGGTACAATGCTGGGAAAGACCCCAAAAACCCCTTGGGAACCCCAAAAGCATCTGGGGGAGTGGGAAAAGGGGATTTGGGTTTATCTGGGGTGGGGGCAGCTCCAGGTGCAATGTCTGCAGAGAGACCCTGGGTACAGTGCTGGGAAAAACCCCAAAATCTCCTTGGGAACCTCAAAAGCCTCTGGGGGCTGAGAAAGTGGATTTGGGGTGGGGATCCAGGGTGGAAGAAGGGGATTTGGGGTAAAAGAAGAAGGATTTGGGGCAAGGAGATTTAGGGAAGAAAGAATAGGATTTAAGACAGATAAAGGAGATTTTGGGGTGAAAGAAGGAGGATTTGGGATGCACAAAGAAGGGTTTGGGATGAAAAAAAAGGAGATTTGGGTGGGAAAAGGGGATTTAGGGTGGGGATTGAGGATTTGGGGTCAGAATTGCAGTGGGAAAAGGGGATATTGAGATGGAAAATGATTCTGTGTGGGAAAAAGGGACTTGGGGTGGAAAAAGGACTTAAGATGAAAAAGGGAGAATTTGGGGTGAAAAATGGATTTTGGGTGGGTGAAGGGGGATTTAGGGTGTGGAGGAGAAAATGGGGATTGGGGTGGGAATTGAGGGATTCAGGATGGGGAAAGATTTTGGGTGGAAAAAGAGGATTTAGGGTGGGCTGGGAAGCGTTTGGGGTGGGAAAAGACGATTTGGGGTTGAAAAAGGAGATTTTGGGTGGGAAAAGGGGATTTAGGGTGGGGAGGGAAGGATTTGGGGTGGAAAAAGGTGATTTGGGATGGGACAAAGGATTTGGGCTTTGAAAAAAAAATTGGGGTGGGAAAAGGAAAATTTGGGGTGGGAAAAAGGAGGATTTGGGTTAAAAAAATGAGAATTTGGGCCCAGCTGAACTTACCTGGGGGAGTGGGGGCACGTGGGGGGTTTGGAGCAGGGTCAGGACCATTTTTGGGGCAGTTTTCTGGGATTTTGGAGTCTTTTTCTCCGATGTGGGGGCAGTTTTATGGGATTTAAGTTGTTCTGGGGTCATTTTGAAGGATCTTAGGGTGTTTCTATGGGATTTTGGGGTGGTTTGGAATGATTTTAGGGTGTTTCTATGGGATTTTGGGGTGGTTTGGAGGGATTTGGGGTGTTTTGGGGCAGGTTTTGGGTATTTAGGGGCGGGTTTGAGGCGCTTTTTTTGGATCTCGGGTATTTTGGGCCCTTCTTTTTTTGGGTTTGGGGGTGTTTTGGTGGGGTTTGGGGTGTTTTGGGTCACTTTTTGGCGAAAGAGATCTTCATGGCGTTGCTCTGGGTGATCTTGAAGCCCTGCAGTGCCTCGCGGGCGGCGCCCGCCTGCACCTCGGTGTCAAACTCCACGAAGGCGATGTCGTGGCGCCCGGGCACCAGGCGCACCTCCTTGAACCCTGGGAACCTGGGATGGGGAATGGGGTCAGGAGAGCCTGAAAAAACCTGGGACCATTCCCCCAGAAACCTGGGAATGTTCCCCAAAAAACCTGGGAATGTTCCCCCAGAAAGCCCAGAATGTTCCCCTAGAAACTTGGGAATGTTCCCGCAGAAACCCAAGAAGGTTCCCCAAAAAATCTGGGAATGTTCCCCCAAAATCCAGAAATGTTCCCCAAAAAATCTGGGAATGTCCCCCAAAAATACTCCAGAAATGGTCCCCCAAAAACCCAGAAATGTTCCCCCCGAAAGATCCAGAAGCATCCCCCTCCCAAAAAATCCTGAAACAGCCTCTTTTAGAAATCCAGCGCCATTCTCAAATATACAGCCACGTTCCCCAAAAAATCCAGAAACTTCTCTCAAAAACCCAGGAACATTCCCCAAAACACCCAAGAACATAAAATTTCCCCCCAAAAATCCAGAAGCATACCCCCAAAAAACTTGGAAACATTCCCAAAAAGATCCAGCTATATCCCCAAAATCCAGAAACATTTTTTTAAGAAATCCAGAAATCCAACTCTCCATAAATGGCCAGAAATGTTCCCCAAAAATCCAGAATTTCACCTCAAATTCCAGACTTTTCTCCTTCAAACAATCCAGAAACCCAACTGCACCAAATATCCAGAAATGTCCCCAGAAATATCCAGCAACGCTCCCCAAAACCCAGAAATTCAACTCCAGAAATGTTCCCCAAAAACCTGGAAACATTTCCCTCCAAAAAAATCCAGAAACATTCCCCCAAATATCCAACCCACCTGACTCCTCTTGAAATCCCCCCAAAATCCCAAAATTCCCCCAAATTCCAGGAACACCCCCAAATGCCCTCGAGGGAGCTCCTGGATTCCCAATGCCTGGGAATTTGGGATGGGGGTTAGAGTCAGGAGGAGCCCAGAATTTGAGGAAATCCCTGAGAAATCCAGGGGGGACAGCCCGAGTTTGGGAAAACCCCCAGTGGTAGGAAATTACCCCCAAAATTTGACTGAAATGCTCTCAAAATGGTTTGAGAATCTCAGAATGTCCCTCAAAATCCCAAAATATCCTAAATAACCCCAAAAGTCCTGCAGGATTTCCCCAAAATTCCAGGGAAATGCTCTGAAAATCTTTCAATGTTCAACTCCCCAAAAATCCAACAACCCAAAAATTCCAAAACGTTTCCAAAAATCCAACATCCCAAAAATCAAAAATCCAACTCCAAATCCCACCTAAACATTCTCAAAATCCACAAAAACCCAACACTCCCCCAAATCCAGAAATATCCCACAAAATACCAAAAAATTCCACCAAGTCCAGAAACATTCCCCCAAAAGCCAACCCCCAAAAATTCACCTCCAAAATTCAACAAAAGCCCTCACAAAATTGTTCAAAACCCCCAAAATCCAACCTCCCTAAAAATCCAGAAACCCCCCGAAAACCTCCCTGAAAAAAACCAGAAATATCCCCAAAAATCCAGAAGAGTTCCCCAAAAAACCCAGAAATCCAACTCCCCAAAAGTCCAGAAATGTTCCCCAAAAAAATCCAGGAGTTGCCTCCAAAACATCCAGAAACATTTCCCCTAAAACACCTAGAAACACTTTCCCCAAAATTGAGAAATGGTCCTAAAAAAATCCAGAAACATCCCCTCAAAAACCCCAATAAACTCAAAGACTGAGGATCTTTCCCCAAAAGATCCATAACTGTCCCCCCAAAAAGCCAGAAGCTTTCCCCACAGGAAATCCTGAAATATTGCCCAAAATCAAGGAACTTCCTCCCAAAATTCAAAAATTTTCCCCTAAAAATCTAGAAACATTCCTCAGAATCTAGAAACTTTTTAAAAAAACCCCAGAAATGTTCCCCCAAAAACTCATAAACCTGTCCCCCCCCCAGTCCAGAAAGCTCCCCCCAAAAAAATCCTAGAGCATTCCCAAAAATTGAGGAACTTCCCCCTAAAACTCCAAAGCCATTCCCAAATAAACCCAGAAATCCAACTCCCAAAAAAATCCAGAAACATTCCTCCAAAACCCCAGAAATTTACCCCTAAAAATCCAAAATCTCCCTCCCCCATCTCAAGTCCAGGTATTTTCTCCAAAAAACACAAAAACATTCCTCAAAAAAATCTGGAAACGTTCCTCCAAAAATCCAGATCATTCCCCCACTCCCCGCCCCAAAAACATTCCTCCAAAAACCCAGAAATTCCCATCCAAACAATCCAGAAATTGCCCCCCAAATCCTGATATTAAAAAAAAAATAAAAATCCAGCCCCAATCCCCCCCCCCCCCCCCCCCCCCCCCCCTCACCCCTCTCCACCCCCCACAAGCCCCAGAATAACCCAATCCCCCAAACCCTGCCCAGAATTCCCAGAATCCCCCAAATCCCGGGATTGCCCCAGATCTCACTGGTTGAAGAGCATGGAGAGCATCAGCTCGTTGGTCTCCTCAGGGAGGTTGGTCAGGAACAGGATGTGGTTCGGAGGGTTTTCCGACAGCTGCAGGGAAATGGGAGAAAAAACCCCAAATCAGCATCAAATCTGCCCCAAATCAGGCCCAAAATCTACCTAAAGTCACACACTGTATACACACTAAAAAATCTGCCCCAAAATCCTGAAAAAAAAACCTACAAAAAATCTGCTCACAAAAAAAACCAAAAAATGTCTCTAAAAAATCCCCAAAGAAATCTCAAAATCTGACCAAAAACTCACCAAAATTCCACCCAAAAGACCACAAAATTCACGCCAAAAATCCCCACAAAAAATATGCCAAAGCCCACAGAAATCCCTCAAAATCCCAACAAAAATCACTCCAAAAATCCCCATAAATCCCACAGAAAAATTTCTCAGAGTCCCACTAAATCCCCATGAAAATCCCACAGAATCCACGCAGAAAAATCTGCAGAAAAATCCCCAAATTACAAAAAATCCACCCCAAAAATCCCTCAAAATCGTCCAAAATATCCGACAAAATATCCCCCCAAAAACCAGAAAATCCACTGCAAATACATTAAAAAAATCCACACCAAAACCATACAAATCC
Organism: Pyrgilauda ruficollis; assembly: GCF_017590135.1. Lineage (NCBI taxonomy): Eukaryota > Metazoa > Chordata > Aves > Passeriformes > Passeridae > Pyrgilauda > Pyrgilauda ruficollis. Next base: position 24,919 of record NW_024526000.1, on the reverse strand, counting down.
CCCCAAAAATGCCCCCAGGTCCCCTCAAATCCTACCCAAAATCTCAGGAAATCCACCAAAAAAATTCCCACAAAAAATTCCCTCAAAATCCCACCAAAATCCAACAAAATCTCACAAATTCCACCCCAAAAATCCCACAAGTCCCTTAAATCACTGAGGTTCTGGGGTCACTCACAGGCTGTGGGGTAGGGATCGGGGCCATTCCAGGCTGTGGGGCCATTCCTGGGGGAATTCCCGGATTGGGGGCCATTCCTGGGGCTGGAATCATGCCCGGGGGAGGGATGTAGGGTGGTTGTCCCCCCAGGTGCGGCATCATCCGGGGCGGCTGCGCCAGCGGCGGCATCCCCTGAGGAGAGACCCCAACACACCCCAAATCATTCCAAAGGAACAGACAGAATCCCAAAGTTATCCCAAACACATCCCCTGAGGAGAGACCCCAACACACCCCAAATCATTCCAAAGGAACAGACAGAATCCCAAAGTTATCCCAAACACATCCCCTGAGGAGAGACCCCAACACACCCCAAATCATTCCAAAGGAACAGACAGAATCCCAAAGTTATTCCCAAAGTACAGCGAGAATCCCAAATCAATGTGGAATTATGCCAAATCCACACAGAATTATCCCTGAATTACCCCACAGACACATGGCCCTAAAAACCCCGAATTTTTCCCAAAACCATGAAAAATTATCCCAAATTATCCCAAAATCACCACAAATAACCCCAACATTACCCCAAATTATCCCAAAATCACACCAACCAACCTCAAAATGAACCCAAATAACCCCAAAGGCACAAAAAGAACCCAAAGAACTCAAATCCCCCCAAAATCCCATCCAAATCTCCCCATGCCCTTCCAAAATGCCCAGGAACAATCCTGATCCCTGGGAATGATCCCAGAATCCCCCAAAACCATCCCCCAAATCCCCTGGAATGATCCCAAATCCCCCAAAATCCTCCGGAACAAACCCAAAATCCCCCTGAACCTTTCCCCAAACCCTCTGGAATGATCACAAAATCCCCTGGAACCATCCCAAAACCCTACTAAACAATCCCAAATCTCCTAAGAACAATCCTCAAAATCCCATAAAATGATCCCAAATCATCCTGCACCACCTGCAAATTCCCCAAAACATCCCCAAAATTCGCCAGAAACGCCCCAAATTCCCATAAACTGATTCCAAAACCCCTAGGAACAATCCCACAATCCCAAAATGATCCCAAATTGTCCTGAACCATCTGCAAATTCCTCAAAACATCCCCAAAATTCCCCAGAAATGCCCCAAATTCCCATAAACTGATTCCAAAACCCCTAGGAACAATCCCACAATCCCAAAAATCCCCCAATCCCCACCTGAATACTTCCAAATCCCACCAGGACTGATCACAAAATCCCCTAAACCGATCCCAAATTTCTGACACTCACAGACACTGCCCCCTGTGCCCCAATCCCAAATCCCATAAACCCACCCCCAAAATCCCATTAAACAATCCCAAAAGCCCTGTGAACAATCCCAAATCACACAAAACAACCCCAAAATCCCCATAAGCCATCCCAAATCCCCTAAACCAAACCGAAATCCCCCTGGGACTCACGGGCACTGCCTTCTGTGCCCCGATTCTGATCCCAAATCCTATAAATGACCCCAAATCCCATAAAACAATCCCATAAATCCCCTGGCACTCCGGGCACTGGCCCCCGTACCACAATCACAAATTCCACAAATTACCCCAAATCCCATAAATGATCCTATAAATCTCCCAGCACTCACAGGCACCGTCCCCTGCGCACTGATTCTGATGCCAAAATTCCATGAACAACCCAAATCTTATGAATGACCCCAAATCCCATGAACGACCCCAAATCCCACCAATGACCCCAATTCCAGAAATGATCCCAAATCCCACAAATTACCCCAAATCCCATGAACGACCCCAATCCCACGAATGACCCCAAATCCCACAAATGATCCCCAAATCCCATGAACGACCCCAAATCCCACCAATGACCCCAATCCCAGAAATGATCCCAAATCCCACAAATTACCCCAAATCCCATGAATGACCCCAAATCCTATGAACGACCCAAATCCCACAAATGATCCCCAAACCCATGAACGACCCCAATCCCATGAACGACCCCAATCCCACAAATGACCCCAGTGGGATCAAACAATCCCCTGGCACTCACGGGCACTGCTCCCTGCGCGGCCCCCTGTGCTCCAGCCCCGCTCTTTTTGGGGCCAGGGGCCTCTCCCCCCTTGGCTTTGCGCTTGTCCCGTTTGCGCTCCCGGTCCCGATCCCGCTCGCGCTCCACGAACGTTCCCTTCATCTTGGCGATGATGTCCGAGTCCGTCTTGGCGTACTGGATCCGCTGGGATGGCACATTCCCGGGATTGGGGCATTTCAGGGCATTTGGGACATCTCCAGGAGGGATTTTGGGAGATTCCAGAGAGGATCTGGGGTTGTTCCAGGGGATTTTGGGGTGGTTCCAGGGGATCTGGGATCAGTCCAGGGGGATTTGGGGATGGCTCAGAGGGTTTTGGGGTTGTTCCCGAGGATTTTGGGGGGATCTGGGGAGGATTTGGGGGAGTTCCAAGAGGGATTTGGGGGTTTTCCACGGGATTTTCAGGGATTCTGCAGGATTTGGCAAGGTTCCAGACAGGATCTGGGGGAGTTCCAAGAGCAATTAGGGATTTTTGAGGGATTTTTGGAAGTTCTAGAAGGAATTCTGGGAGAATTCAGAGGAATTTGTGAGGTTCCAACAGGGATTTGGAGATTTCCAAGGGGGATTTTTGGGGTTCTGAGGGATTTGGGGGAGATTCCAGGAGGGATGCGGGGAGTTTCTGAGGGGTTTTAGGGAATTTAAAGAAGGAATTTGAGGAGGTTTCAGGGGAGGATTTTGGAGTTTCCCAATGGATTTTTGAGGGTTCTGAGGGATTTGGGAAAGGTTCCAGAAAGGATTTTGGAATTTTCAGATGGCGTTTGGGGGAGCTCCAAGAGGAATCTGGGAGTATTTCAGGAAGTCCTAGCAGGGATCTAGGAATTTCTGAGGGATTTTGAGGAAATTCAGAGAGATTTAGGAGGGATTTGGGTGTTTCTGAGGGATTTGGGGGAATTCAGAGAAATTATGGAGGAGCTCCAAGAGGGATCTGGGGGGCTTCCAACAGATTTTTGGGGCTTCCAGGTTGAATTCGAGGTTTGACCACGGGTTTGTCATAGAAGGGAAAGCTTTGGGAATTCCTGGCTATATTTCAGGGGTTTTCCTGGAATTTTGGGGTTTTTCCTGGGATTTGGTTCTCACTGGGGTTGGTTGTAGCAGAGGAAGCTTTGGAGCAGCTTCTGGTTAGATTTTGGTGCATTCCTAATAGGATTTGGGATTTTTTTGGTGGGATTTTGGGGATATTTGAGGCTGCATTTTGGGTTTTTTTTCCCCCAGGAATTCAGGATTTTCCCCAGAATTCCAGGATTTTTTCCCCAAAATGTCAGTTTTCTGCCCAAAATGTCACAATTTTCCCTCAGGTTTGGGTATCACCATGGGCTTGTTGTAAAAGGGGAAGCCTTAGGGTGTTCAGGGCGAATTTGGAGGATTACAGGTTGGATTTTGGGGATACTTGAGGCCAGATTCTGGCATTTTTTCCCCAGAATTTCAGAGTTTTTTCCCTAAGTTTCTGTCCCACTGTGGGCTTGTCATACAAGAGGAAGCTTTGATTCCTGGTTTGATTTGAGGGTGTTCCCAGAGGATTTTTGGTAGATTTCCAGCTGGATTTTGATTTTTTCCCCAGGAATTCAGGTTTTTCCCCCAAAATACCAGGATTTCTCCCCAAAATTCCAGTGTTTTTCCCCAGAATTTCTGTTTCATCATGGGTGCGTCATAGAAGGGGAAGCTTTGAGGTGTTCATGGTGAATTTGGGGGATTCAAATTGGATTTTGGAGATATTTGAGGCCAGATTTTGGCAGCTTTTCCCTAGAATTCCAGTTTTTTTCCCCAAATGTCGGAATTTCCCCCCAGTCTCTGTCTCACCATGGGTTTGTCGTAGAAGGGGAAGCCCTGCATGGAGCGCAGGGCGTTGGTGGCACTGCTCATCTCCTTGAAGATGACAAAGGCCTGGCCCCGCATGCGGAGACTGCGCGACACCAAGATGTCCAAAATCTGCCCAAACTGCGAGAAAATGGCGTAGAGGGACTTCTTCAGCTCTGGGGACAGAGTGACAGTATGGTGACCATGGGGACAATGGAGACGTGGGGACAGCACACTGGCAATGGGGACAGCACAGTGACAGTCGGACATGGGGACATCATGGTGACAGTGGGGACAGCACAGTGACAGTGGGGATGCACAGGGGACAGCCTGAACCCCTGGGGACACCCACGGACACCCTCAGACCCCCCAGCCCCCTCCTCACCGTCCTTCTTGATCTTCTCGTTCAGGTTGTTGATGTAGATGGTGTGGTTGGGCCGGGGGTCCTGCACCGCCATGGCCGGGACCGCTCTGTGGGGACAGGGGGACTCTGGGAGGGCTGCGACCCCTTCACCCCCTGCCCCATTTCCTCCCAAATCCACCTCAAACAACAGAAAAACTCCTCAAACCACCCAAATTCCCCCCAAATCCGCCCTGGACCCTCGTCGGACCACTCAATTCTGCTCATACCTACTTCAGAAGCCCCCATTTCCCCTCAAATCCCCCTCAGAAACCCCTCAAACCCGCCCAATGCTCCCCAAAACCGCCTCGGACAACTCAATTCCCCTCACACCTACATCAAATGCCCCCAATGCCTCTCAAATCCCCCTCAAACCTCCCCAATTCCCTTCACGTTCGCCGCAGATCCACCTCACTCCTCACAAAAACCCCTCAAACAACCCCAATTCCCCCCAAACCCATTCCCGACCCACCTTAGATACCCCCCCTTTTCCCCCCAGTTTCCCCCCCGGACCAACCTGAGATCCCCCTAATTATCCCTCAGACCCCGCAAAAAAACTCTTAAACCCGCCCAATTTCCCCCAAATCCATCCCGCAGCGACCTCAGACGCCCCACTTCCCTTCAGACCCGCCTCAACCCCTACCCATTTCCCCCCAAAGCCATCTAAACCCCCCACTTCCCCCCAGACCCGCCTCAAAGCCCACCCATTTCCCCCAAAAGCCATCTAAGACCTCTCCATTCCCTCATACCTCACCTCAGCTCCCTCCTCAGCCGCTCTCCCCTCACGATCTACCGCGACTCCTGCTGCCGCCGCGGCCGCGTCCGCCGCGTGCGCGGGCCTCTTCCAACTAAGAGCGGCACCGTCCCCTTCCAACCAATAGCGGCGTGATCCTCCCCAAACCAGCCAATCACCGCGCGGTTTGCCGCAGCAACGCCCGCCTCCCCAGCGCAGCTCCAGCCAATTAGAGGCGAGCCGGAAGTGGCGCCCTCTGACCCCCGAGGCCGGGCATGAGGCGGGTTCCCGTCCCTCCGCCGCGGCCCCGGGCTCGGGCGGGCGCTGCGGGAGGCGCTGCGGGAGCACGGAGGGTTCGGGAAGCTGCTGGGGCGGCCGGGACAGGTGGGTCAAGTGCCCCCTGAAGTGGCTCCTGTTCCACTGGCTGGTGCCCCCTGATCCAGGACAGCTCCAGTGAGTCTAGGGGGAATTTGTGGGGATTTTGGGGGGGAGTTTGAGAGGGTTTTGAGGGGGCTTTTTTGTGCTTTGGGGGATTTTGTTGGCAGTTTAGGAGGAATTATTGGGTTTTTGGAGAGAATTATTGGGTTTTGGGGGCTTATGGGATTTTGGGGGGTTTGTAGATTTGGGGGGTTTTGGATTTTGGAGGATTTTATTTGGGTTTTGGGGGGGTTTATTGAAATTTTTGGGAGTTTTTTTTTAATTTTGGTGGGTTTTGCTGGGATTTTGAGGGATTCTCTGGTGTTTTCGGGGGTTTTATTGGGATTTTTAGAGGGTTTTGTTTTTAGTGGAACTTTGGGGGGCTTTTGGGCATCTGGGGGGGGCTTTGGTGTTGTCCCCAGGTGCAGGGAAGGGCTGAAAGGCACCAAAATCTCCCTAAAACCCCGAAGAGTCCCTATAAAACCTGCAAAATCCCATTAGAATACTCTAGAATTTCAATAAAAGCCCACAAAATCTCTTGAAATCCTAACAAACCGCTCAAAATCCCATTTAAACCCCACAAATCCCCCAAAAAGTTCCCAAAACCACAAAAAGTCCCACAAAATCCCCCCAAGACCCAAAGAAATCCTGGCAACACCCAAAAAAACCCCACCAAAATCCCCCCCAAAAAAATCGCAAAAAAACCCCAAACCCTCAAAGAATCCCACTAAATGCCCCCAAAATCCCTAAAAATTCCAGTAAAACCATGAAAAACTCCAGAGAATCTAGCAAAATCCCAGTAAATCCCACCAAAATTTAAAGACAACCCAAAAAATTTCAATAAACTCCCAAACATCCCCAAAAAAACAACCCCCCAAAGCACCAATAAAACCAAAATCCAAACCCCTCAAAATTCCGCAGCTCCCCCAAAACCCTATAATGCTCTTCAAAAAACCCAATAATTTCCCCTAAACCCCCTGACAAAATTTCCCAAAGCCCAAAAAAGCTCGATGTCCCCAAAATCCCTCCCAAAAGCCCTGGTCCTTCCATTCTCAGCTCAGTCCTGTCCCGGGGTGCGGCCACACGCAGAAGTCCCCGAGCGATCCTGGTTCTGATCCTGGTGCCAATCCCGGTCTCGGCCTCACTCCTGGCCCATTTGGGTGATTTTAGGCCAAACTGGGCATGTTTGGAGTGGGTTTCAGATCCTTTGGAGTCACTTCAAGTCTTTTAGTGTGGATTTTGGGTCCTTTTGGCTGTTTCTAGGGCCTTATGGGTGAATCTTAATCCTGCATGGCTGATTTTAGGTCGCTTGTTTTGGTGGTTTTTGGGCCCATTTGGTTAAATTTTTGGCTTCTTTTGTTAACTTTAGGTTGAACCAAGTCTTTTTACGGTGAGTTTGTGTCCTCTTCTGCGGGCTTCAGGCGTGTTTGGGTAATTTTAGGTCCCTGTGGGTGATTTTGATAAAAACTAGGTGGATTTTAGGGTGAATTTTGTCACATTTGGGTCATTTTAGGCAAAATGAGATACTTTCAGGGTGGATTTTAAGCCCATTTGGGAAATTTAGGGTGATTTTAGGCCATTTTGTGTGGGTCGCAAACCACTTTGGGCAATTTTAGGCCCATTTGTTTAGATTTTAGACCCCTTTGGATAATTGTAATCACATTTGGCTGATTTTAGGCCAAACCTGGTGGGTTCCTGCGGCATATGAGGCCCTTTAGGGTGATTTTAGGCCAAATTGGGCCCTTTTAGGACCGCATGACCCATTTCCCCTCACAGTTCAGGGTTCAGGAACGGGGGAGGAGGAGGAGGGAGGGAGGAAGAGGCGGAGAGGCAGCAGGAAGCAGCAGAGGAAGAGGAGAGGGGGGAATCGCGTGGCCCTGGCGGTTCCTGAACTCACCGCAGCCCTGGGAGCATCACCGGTGCCTGGGGAGGGGGAGCTCAGCCCAAATATGCCAGGGGGTCCCCAGGTTTAGGGATTTTTGGGGGAATGGTTGGAGCTTGCGGGGCTCTGAAGACGAGCTGCAGGTGCCCCTTTGGGGGGTCCCCGGGAGGTGTTTTTGGGGGGTCCTGGTGTGGGTGGCAGCAGAGTCCTGGTGGGGGGACGTTGGTTTTGGGGAGCCCTGGGAGAGCTGTGGTTTCCCTGAGTGGGAGCCCCGAGAGAGGAGAGCCCCAGAAGGCCAAAGCGGGGTCCCTGAGAGGGAGAGACTCTTGGGATTCACGGGACCCTCGTGGATGGGATGGCTGGGAATGGGGTTCAGGGTTCCTGGTGCTGGAAGTGGCTGCTCCCTCTATGAGCCCAGTTGCTCCCCCTGTTTCCAGTTTCCTGGGCACTCCCAGTATGAGCCCAGTCCCTCCCAGTCATTCCCTATTGATGATGCAATTTGCCCCCAGCAAGGTCCCACTTTCTGCAAGTTGCTCCCACTTTCATCTAGCGTGTTCCCAGTTCTCCCAGTTGCCCCAAGCATAGTCCTAGTCCTTCCAGTATGGTCCCAGTCTCTCCCAGCAGGGCCCCAGTCACTCACACTTGCCCCCACCATGACCCCAGGTCCCCCAGAGCATTCCCAGCCACTCCCAGTTTGGTCCCAGGCATTACTTCTATGATGTCAGACACTTCCAGTATATTTCAGGTACACTGAACTTTCTGATAGTTATTACCAGGCACTTCTAGTTACCTCAGTGAACCTCATGGTTTACTTGCCCCTATTTTTATCCCAGTTGCTCCCAGTTCTTCTGAGTGCATCCCCTCTTGGCTCTCAGCAAGGGTAGCTCCCAGTAACCCCCAGTCAGGGTCCAATGACACGCACTCTAATCCCAGTATGATTGTAGCCACTCCCAGTATGATCCCAGTCACTTGCAGTCTAATTCCAGTCACTCCCAGTCTGATGCCAGTGGCCCCCAGTGTGATCCCAGTTGCTCCCTGTCAGTGCCAGCATGACCCCAGTAGCCTCCAGTGTGATCCCAGTGAATCTCTGTCTCTCCCAGTGTATCCCAGTCACCCCCAGCATGCTCCCAGTCACTCCCACTTCCTCCCAGTTGCTTTCAGCACAATTCCAGTTTCCTACAGCCGCTCCTAGTCAATCCCAGTATGATCCAGTCACCCTCAGTATGATCCCAGTTGCCCCCAGCATAGTTCCAGTTGTTCCTAGTTCCTACAAGTATGATCCCAGTTGCCCCTAGAATAGTCCCAGTCCCTCTCAGCATGGTCCCTGTCACACCCAGTGTCCCCCAATGTAGATTCAATCACTTCCAGTTTCCTGTAGAGTAGTCCCAGTCATCCCCAGCATGGTCCCAGCTGTTCCCAGTGTTGTACCAGTTATTCCTAGCATGGTTACAGACACTCCCAGTTGCCCCAGTGAGGCTCTAGTTACTTGAGAATGATCCCAGTCTTTTCCAGTTACTCCCAGTTGCCTCTACCATGATTCCAGTTTTTGTCTGTTGCCCAAAGTGTGGTCCCAGTTGCTTCCAGTATGATCCCAGTTGTGGTCTCAGTTGCCTCAGCATGGTTCCAGCACCTTCCAGTTGATCCCAGTTGCTCCCAATATGTCCACATTTTCCTCCCAAAATGGGCCCAGTAGCTCTCAGTAACCCCCAGTCAGGTTCCATTCACGCCCATTGTAATCCTAGTGGCTCCCAGGTTGATCCCAGCAGAACCCATAGTCAGTCATACTGCCAGTATGGTTCCAGTCACTTCCAGTATGATCCCAGTCACTCCTAGTATGATCCCAGTTGCATTCAGTGACTCCTAGATCCTCCCAGTATTATTCCAGTCATGCCCAGAGTCACTCCCTGTAACTCCTAGTGTGGTCCCAGTTGCTCTCAGTGACCTCCAGTATGGTTCCAGTCATGGCAAACACCTTTCCAGTCACTCCCAGTCTGATTGCAGTAGGATCCCAGTCACTCTTAGATACTCTCAGTACTATTGCACTCACTCCCAATATGATCCCAGTATGACTCTGACATAGGCACACCTCCTGCCATTATCACTCAGCATGATTCTAGTCGCTCCCCTTTACCCCCACTATGGTTTCAGTCTCTCCCAGTATAACCCAGTTGGTCTCATCATGTTCCCAGTCACTCCCAGATTCCTAGAGTTGCTTCCAGCCTGATCCCATTTGATCACAGCCACTCCCAGTCACCTCCCAGTTGCTGCAAGTATGATCCACTATGATCCCAGTCTGCCCCAGCATGGGCCCAGCTGCTTCAACTGTGATCCCAGTTGCCCCCAGCATGGTTCCAGTTTGTCCCTGTTCCTCCCAGTGTGATGCCAGTTGTCCCTAATGTAGCCCTAGTGACACTGTGGATGATCCCAGTCCCTTCCAGCATGGTCCCAGTTACTGTCAGTGCAGACCCAGCCACCCCCATTCACTTCCAGTTGCCAAAATTGTCATCCCAGTTGTCGCCAGCATGGTTCCCGTTGTTCCCAGTGGGGTTCCAGTCACCCTATGGTTACAGACACTCCCAGTATACCCCAGTTGCTCTCAGCATGCTTGTAGTAATTCCCAGTCATTCCCAGTTGCCCCAGTAAGTTACCAGTTACCCCAGTACAGCATAGTCCCTGCCAGTAAAGCCACTCCTGGGATCCCCCAGCCCTCTCTGCCTTTCCCCCTCACGGATCTCTCGAGAGGAGCCCCAAGGGCTGGCAGTCCCCAGCCAGGGTCCCCAGCAAGCCCCAGTGTGGATCTGCAGCCCCCACTTTTCCCAGTTTCCCTCTCCTTTTGCCCAGATTGGGTTCCCCCCGCCCCCAGCGGGTGGGAGCAGCCGAGAGCCCCGCGCTGCCCATGCCGAGCTGTCCCGGCTCCAGCCCCGCTCCTGCCGCGGGCTGCGAGGGCTGCGGGAACGGGGCAGCGAGGGGGGCACTGCTGCTGGGGGAGGAGGAGGAGGGATGAGGAAGGAGAGTGAGAAGGGATGGAAGTAGGAGAAGGAGATGGGCTTAGGCAGGAGGAGGAGGAGGGATGGAAGAGGAGGAGAGGGAGGAGGAGGAAGAGGAGGAACAGAAGAGGGTCAAGGAAAGGAGAAGGAACCATGAGGTTGAGCGCTCCCTGAATTTGCAGTCCCCCCACCGGTGGGATCATCACCCCTGCCCCCCGCCCCATCCTGCAGGTGACAGGGAAGGGGGACCTCGGCCCAGATATTCTGGGGGCTCCGTGGGTTGGGTTTTTTTGAGGGGGATGTTTGGAGAATGAAGAACTGTAAAGCTGAGTGGAAAAGGCCCCTTTTGGGGACATTGTGGGGTGCCAGTGATGGCTGCCGGCAGAGGCAGCCTGGAGGAGCAGAGCCCTGTGTCCCCCAGGAGCCCAAAGTGGGGAGCCAGAGAGGGGGGAGCGCTGCCATTGGCAGGACCCTCAACAGCCTGGAGAGGGGCAGGGGGGACTCCTTGGAGCTCCTGCAGCCCAGAGCAGAGAATGAGGGGAGAAGGGACCCTGGGACCCGAAAAACCCCTGGCATCCCTAAATGGGGAGACCGAGGAGGGGGAAACATTTCGGATTCCTGTGATTCACAGCAGCCTGGGGAGGACAGGGACCGAGGAGAAGGGAGACCCACAATACGAGTGTGACACTGAACAGCTGGGACAGGGAGGAATCCCCAAAGACCAAAGTGGAGAGACCAGAGATGGGGATCTCCTGGGAGAGTTTTCAGGGATGAATCTTGGTATTCTGGAGGATTCCATGGACCCCAGATGCTCGGTGACTTCCAGAGATGGACTTGGGCAGAGAGACCTTCAAACTCGACATGCTCATCCCTTGTTTTCCCCCAAACCAGGATTTCCCATTTCCAACCCTTGGCTGGATGGAGAAGGCGGGTGCAAGGACGAGGAAGATGCCACGGGACACCCAGGCAGGTAAGGAGGAAGTCAGTGCCCCTTTCCCTCTCTCTCCTGCTCCATCTCCCAGTCCAGCATGCCCCCAGATGCAGGACAAACCCCACTGCTGACACCGTTCTACTGGGGATGCACTGGGGGGCTCTCCTTGCCCTTCCCTGTGGCACGGAGGCAAATCCCATCCTCTCCTTGCCCTTCTTCCTCCAGACAAGGAGCTGCAGATGGAGGCCAGGGAGGAGAAATCCCCGTGGCAGAACCTTGTGGAAGAGGCCGTTTTGTGCAGCTCCACAGCACAGGAATCAAAGGGGAAAGAAAATCCCCGGAGACCCCACACAAGGAGGGGCTGCAAACGTAGATTGCAGAGATCTGAGGAGGAAAGACCCAACCTGGGCCAGGAAGGTGGCCAGAAATCGGGCCAGAGCTTGGACCTTGTGGTCCATGACCAGCTTCATGATGGGGACAAGCCCCACAAGTGCTTGGAGTGTGGGAAGAGCTTCAGCCGGAGCTCCAGCCTGATTCAGCACCAGAGGACCCACACAGGGGAACGGCCATTTGAGTGTGGGGAATGTGGGAAGAGCTTCAGAGTCAGCTTCAGCCTGATCCGCCACCAGATTATCCACACTGGAGAACAGCCCTACGAGTGTGGGGAATGTGGGAAGAGCTTCAGCCGGAGCTCCACCCTGATCCGTCACCAGGTGATCCACACTGGGGAGAGGCCCTACGAGTGTGATCAATGCAGGAAGAGGTTTAAGCTCAGCTTTAGTCTCCTGGTGCACCAGCGCACGCACACCGATGAGAAGCCCTTCCACTGCTCCGACTGTGGGAAGGGCTTCAGGCAAAACTCCCATCTTGTCAGGCACCGGCGCATCCACACTGGGGAACGGCCCCACGAGTGTGAGGAATGTGGGATGAACTTCAGCCGTCATGATGGGGACAAGCCCCACAAGTGCTTGGAGTGTGGGAAGAGCTTCAGCCGGAGCTCCAGCCTGATTCAGCACCAGAGGACCCACACAGGGGAACGGCCATTTGAGTGTGGGGAATGTGGGAAGAGCTTCAGAGTCAGCTTCAGCCTGATCCGCCACCAGATTATCCACACTGGAGAACAGCCCTACGAGTGTGGGGAATGTGGGAAGAGCTTCAGCCGGAGCTCCACCCTGATCCGTCACCAGGTGATCCACACTGGGGAGAGGCCCTACGAGTGTGATCAATGCAGGAAGAGGTTTAAGCTCAGCTTTAGTCTCCTGGTGCACCAGCGCACGCACACCGATGAGAAGCCCTTCCACTGCTCCGACTGTGGGAAGGGCTTCAGGCAAAACTCCCATCTTGTCAGGCACCGGCGCATCCACACTGGGGAACGGCCCCACGAGTGTGAGGAATGTGGGATGAACTTCAGCCGGAGCTCCCACCTGATCCGCCACCAGAGGATCCACACTGGGGAGCGGCCCTACGAGTGTGGGGAATGTGGGAAGAGCTTCAGAGAGAGCACCAACCTGATCCAGCACCGGAACATCCACACTGGAGAAAGGCCCTACAAGTGTAGGGAATGTGGGAAGGGTTTCAGCCAGCGTGCCAACCTGGTCCAGCACCAGAACATCCACACCGGGGAGAGGCCCTATAAGTGTTCAGAGTGTGGGAAGGGGTTTCGGATCAGCTCACATCTCCTCGTGCACCATCGGATTCACACAGAGGAGAGGCCCTTCCGCTGCCCCGACTGTGGGAAGGGCTTCATGTACAACTCTCACCTCATCAACCACCAACGGATTCACTCAGACGAGAGGCCCTTCCGCTGCCCCGACTGCGGGAAGGGCTACAAGCACAATTCCACCCTGATGACCCACCGGCGCATCCACACCGGAGAGAGGCCGTACAAGTGTTCCCAGTGTGGGAAGAGCTTCTCACAGCGCTCAGCCCTGACTGAGCACCGACGGAGGCACCGCTAAGGGAAGCCCTGCGAGTGCCCCGATTTCAGGAAGAGCTTCGTGTGCTGCTCCAACTCCATCCCCCACTGGAGCACCCTTGTTGGCGTTTGTTTTTTGTTTGGGGGGGGGGGGGGGGGGGTGGATGTTTGGAGAATGAAGAACTCCAAAGGTGAGCGGAAAAGGCCCCTTGGGGGGACACTGGGGGGTGCAGAGGCAGCCTGGAGGAGCAGAGCCCTGTGTCCCCCAGGAGCCCAAAGTGGGGAGCCAGAGAGGGGGGAGCGCTGCCATTGGCAGGACCCTCAACAGCCTGGAGAGGGGCAGGGGGGACTCCTTGGAGCTCCTGCAGCCCAGAGCAGAGAATGAGGGGAGAAGGGACCCTGGGACCCGAAAAACCCCTGGCATCCCTAAATGGGGAGACCGAGGAGGGGGAAACATTTCGGATTCCTGTGATTCACAGCAGCCTGGGGAGGACAGGGACCGAGGAGAAGGGAGACCCACAATACGAGTGTGACACTGAACAGCTGGGACAGGGAGGAATCCCCAAAGACCAAAGTGGAGAGACCAGAGATGGGGATCTCCTGGGAGAGTTTTCAGGGATGAATCTTGGTATTCTGGAGGATTCCATGGACCCCAGATGCTCGGTGACTTCCAGAGATGGACTTGGGCAGAGAGACCTTCAAACTCGACATGCTCATCCCTTGTTTTCCCCCAAACCAGGATTTCCCATTTCCAACCCTTGGCTGGATGGAGAAGGCGGGTGCAAGGACGAGGAAGATGCCACGGGACACCCAGGCAGGTAAGGAGGAAGTCAGTGCCCCTTTCCCTCTCTCTCCTGCTCCATCTCCCAGTCCAGCATGCCCCCAGATGCAGGACAAACCCCACTGCTGACACCGTTCTACTGGGGATGCACTGGGGGGCTCTCCTTGCCCTTCCCTGTGGCACGGAGGCAAATCCCATCCTCTCCTTGCCCTTCTTCCTCCAGACAAGGAGCTGCAGATGGAGGCCAGGGAGGAGAAATCCCCGTGGCAGAACCTTGTGGAAGAGGCCGTTTTGTGCAGCTCCACAGCACAGGAATCAAAGGGGAAAGAAAATCCCCGGAGACCCCACACAAGGAGGGGCTGCAAACGTAGATTGCAGAGATCTGAGGAGGAAAGACCCAACCTGGGCCAGGAAGGTGGCCAGAAATCGGGCCAGAGCTTGGACCTTGTGGTCCATGACCAGCTTCATGATGGGGACAAGCCCCACAAGTGCTTGGAGTGTGGGAAGAGCTTCAGCTGGAGCTCCAGCCTGATTCAGCACCAGAGGACCCACACAGGGGAACGGCCATTTGAGTGTGGGGAATGTGGGAAGAGCTTCAGAGTCAGCTTCAGCCTGATCCGCCACCAGATTATCCACACTGGAGAACAGCCCTACGAGTGTGGGGAATGTGGGGAGAGCTTCAGCCGGAGCTCCACCCTGATCCGTCACCAGGTGATCCACACTGGGGAGAGGCCCTACGAGTGTGATCAATGCAGGAAGAGGTTTAAGCTAAGCTTTAGTCTCCTGGTGCACCCGCACGCACACCGATGAGAAGCCCTTCCACTGCTCCGACTGTGGGAAGGGCTTCAGGCAAAACTCCCATCTTGTCAGGCACCGGCGCATCCACACTGGGGAACGGCCCCACGAGTGTGAGGAATGTGGGATGAACTTCAGCCGGAGCTCCCACCTGATCCGCCACCAGAGGATCCACACTGGGGAGCGGGCCTACGAGTGTGGGGAATGTGGGAAGAGCTTCAGAGAGAGCACCAACCTGATCCAGCACCGGAACATCCACACTGGAGAAAGGCCCTACAAGTGTAGGGAATGTGGGAAGGGTTTCAGCCAGCGTGCCAACCTGGTCCAGCACCAGAACATCCACACCGGGGAGAGGCCCTATAAGTGTTCAGAGTGTGGGAAGGGGTTTCGGATCAGCTCACATCTCCTCGTGCACCATCGGATTCACACAGAGGAGAGGCCCTTCCGCTGCCCCGACTGTGGGAAGGGCTTCATGTACAACTCTCACCTCATCAACCACCAACGGATTCACTCAGACGAGAGGCCCTTCCGCTGCCCCGACTGCGGGAAGGGCTACAAGCACAATTCCACCCTGATGACCCACCGGCGCATCCACACCGGAGAGAGGCCGTACAAGTGTTCCCAGTGTGGGAAGAGCTTCTCACAGCGCTCAGCCCTGACTGAGCACCGACGGAGGCACCGCTAAGGGAAGCCCTGCGAGTGCCCCGATTTCAGGAAGAGCTTCGTGTGCTGCTCCAACTCCATCCCCCACTGGAGGACCCTTGTTGGGAAGAGCCCTGGTGACCCACATTTGCTGTGATCCATGTTGGGAAGGCACCTAGCTGCTTATCCTTTTGTTTTGGCCTTCATTTTCTTCTGATTCATTTTCATCCCTTAAAAACAGCCAAAACAGGGTTAAAAAGAAAGAAACTGATCAAAGATATCTAAAGTCCCACCATTTCACAGTTGTTTGAGGGGGAATTTAGGATTTGGGGATGTAATCTGGAGGATTTGTGGGTTCTGGGAGAATTTTGGGCAGTGTTTTCCTTCTCTTTGCACTGCAGAAACCAAAAGGGATCAACCTGTCTCCTCAAAACAACTCAATCCCACTGAAAACCATACAGTTGTACCCCAAAAGGGCTCAATCCCAACTCAGAATTGCTTGTTCTCTCCTCAAAAATATCAATCCTATGCCAAACTCACTTGATTCCACAGCTGCCATGGGGAGAAGGGGTTGGAAGGAGATTGGGCTCACTTGATTCCACAGCTGCCATGGGGAGAAGGGGTTGGAAGGAGATTGGGAGAAGTGGGATCCAAATTTGGAGCGGTGGATCGGGATTGTGTGCAGCTGGGTGGGTGGGATGTATTTGATAGTAAATAAATACTTCAGAGTTACTAATTTCTGTCCTATTCATTTTCAGTGAGTTGCAATTCTGTTTCCAGAGTGCCACCTTCTCAGCTGATTTTGTTTGGTCCTCCTTTCTCTCCTGCCTCTCTCTTTCTCAGTGCCTCCCTTGAGCCAGGGCAGCTGCCACCAAAGACGCTTCCCTGATTTAATTCTCAGTGCAAGAGCTACAACAATGATTGATGAAGTTATGAAGGCTGGTAGTGAAATGTCACTGTAGCATCTTGCTCTACTTGGCTTTCGGCCCCTTCCTAAGAGCTTTGTCTTGAAGGGCAGGAACACCTTTTCCTTGGTGTGAATGCGATTGTATAGGTTGGGATCGTATGGACTGGGATTGTATAAACTGGGATTGTACAGACTGGGATCATATGGACTGGGATGGCTGCACCAGAACAATGCAAACTAGGCAGTCCCACCCCACCCAGGGATCCCTCCCAGTCCTGCATGGGGGCACAGCCAAAACTCTCCGGAGTGAAGACAGAGGTCCTGTAGTGATCTCAGTGCCAATCCTGTTCCCAGTTTTGGTCTCAGTCTCCGTCCAGGAGCACTCCCAGTGTCAGTCCCAGTCCCGGTTCTGGTGTCACTACCAGTCTCAGAGCACTCCTGGAGCGCTTCTAGTGCTAATTCCCGTCCCAGTGTTGATCCCAGTCCTGCAGCTGTGCTGGTCCCGGTCTCAGTCTGAGTCCCAGAGCGGTGCCAGTTTCGGTGCCAGTGCCGCTTCTGGTTTCAGTTCTGGTCTCAATCTCTGTCTCTTGAGTTGTCCTGGTTCTAGTGCTGGTACCTGTGCCGGTCTTGGTCCTGGAGTGCTCCTTGTGCACTCTCAGTCCCAGCCCCAGAGTGCTGCCAGTCTCAGTGCTGGTTCCAGTGCTGGTCTCGGTGTCAGTCCCGCAGTGCTCTGGCTGGTCTCCATCCTGGTCCCAGTGCCAGAGAAGTCCTGGTGTCAGTGCCGGTCTCAGTTCTGGTGCCGGTTCTGGTCCCAGAGCACTCCCAGTGCCAGTCCTGGTTCTGAAGCACTCCCGATGGCAGTCCCAGTGTCGGTCTTGGTCTCAGTCTTGGTCCCAGTGCCAGTTCTGGTGCCAGTTTCAGTTTCAGTCTCGGTCCCAGTAATGGTGCCTGTCCCAGAGCAGTGCTGGTCTTGGTTCTGGTATCAGTTCTGGTGCCAGTCTCGGTCTCAGTCCCTGAGATTTTAGGCTAATTTTGGTGATTTTAGGCCAATCTGGGCAGGTTTAGGGTGGGTTTTAGATCTCTTGGAGTGATTTCAAGCATTTAGTGTGGATTTTAGGTCCCTTTGGATGATTTTAAGCCCATATGCATAGATCTTAAGCCCGCATGGGTGATTTTAGCCTTTTCTCGGTGATTTTGGTTTCAGGATTCAAATAGTGTTGTCTTTCCCTACAGCTGTTCCTTCAGCTGGATTGGGAGGGCCTTTTGGCCTCTGGACCCACACTTTGGCTCCATTATTAGGACTGCTGGATCCAAATCCTTTATCTCCAGCAACAGTGATCATTGGAGGTGCATCTCCTTTTTTCACAATTGTTTTCAAAACTGCACTATCAATAACTGTGCTACCCTGTCATGGAGTTGAATAATCACCTTATTCACTATTGTTTAGTGACTTTAATTACTTTAATTCCTCCTTGATAATCTCCATCAACTCCTTCTCCCATGACACGAACGCTTTTCAAAGCCAAGCTCCAGTGAGGAGTTGTCAAACCAAAGTGTCCTGGAGGAACTGGAGTTCCTATGTCAGTATTGATAACTCTCATTTGCTTTTGATTTATCCTAATGAATTCTAATTCTAATTCAGGTCCAGCCCTGCAGCCTTTGGGCAGACCCTGTCAGGGGCCATCACACCCAGAATAATTTCTCAGGAAGTTAAAGCATCACTGTCCATGGTTGTATTTGCAAATTGGGTGCAGCCATGCACATCCAGGGGGTTTCCATTTCCCGGGGGGCCCCTTGTACCCTTGTTAAAGGTATAGAGCACATCTGAGAGATGGATTCTCCATGGGGACAGGTACCCATCTCCTCCTTTTTTCAGCTGCTCTTTGAACAACCCCTTTAGCCATTCAGTCAATCCTGTGGATTGTCGATAGTCTGGTGTATGAAAAACCCAGCAGTCTTAATAATTGTATTTTTCACAGTAACACACAAAGCATTCCACATCACAGTATGAGCAAACCCCATAAAAATAGCCAGTTTCATCCCTTCCTCCTTTATTTGTTGTATACAACCTCACAAAGTTTGCCACTGACATTCGGGTCCTGGCCAATGCTTTTCTGTAGGATATTTAGTGCTAGATCCTTGAGCAGCCAAAGGTGGTAAATCAGAATTGTCAGCATTATTTCACATTATTATTTTATATATAGATAAAGATATAGATTTAGATAGACATTTTGTTAGACAAAAATGTTTATAAATATATATTAAAATTGTATTACATTTATGTATATAGTTACTTATTATATTAATATTCTTTCACTTGAACAAATTAATACAAGCTCAAGATGAAAAACTTCTGCTGTCGCTTCATGTGAGAGTGTTCCAACAACCATTCCTTCTATTGGTGCTGTTTCCAATATGCTGTTAACAGAATTCATCCTCATCTTTACCCATCCACAAGTTGTTTTCCTTTCTTCATATGCAATTTTTGGATGCATTTTAATACATCCAGTGGTTCAGCTTCTTTAAACTGACTGCCCCACTGCTCACACGGTGTTCTGACCTCAGCCCACTCCAGAGTTAGCGAACTCCAGGGAAGGGCTTCCCATCAGCGAATTTCAGATGGGACAGATTCCTTAAATTTACATTTAAGAAGTGACATTTTGTTGTGATCTGGCCAGACTGTGCCAATTTTGTTTTACCAGTGGGCAGGGTCAGCACCAAAGACACAAACACGAACTGAAAGAATCATTGTCATTTACTGTAGTTCAAAGCAGCAAAGAATCACAGAAGAAGAAGCTCAGCAATGCACCCAACCATCACCACCAAAGATTGCAGCAGTGATTAAGATCCATCACTGTCGTGGTGAGGGTGGTTGCAACAAACCTCTTTGGTTCCCTAACTTCAGGTGGAGAAAATGAGAAAGAGCAGGTTCGATGGAGTTGCCTGGAAAGAACTTTAATAAAGGGTGGGAAACAGCAAACGTGGAGTAGCTGAGCACAGTATGAGGGCAGCATCCAGAGACCCAAAACAAAGGGAAAGCAGCAACATATACACTTGGGGTTGGAACATTCTGGAACTATAACTATATAGGGGAAACAAGTAATCAATAAGGGAGCAGAACTTGGACAACATAATAACACCAAGGGCTTTTGGGGGAACTCTCAGGCTCGCCCTAAGTTAAATAATTCCCAGGGCTTGAAACTAATGCCCTGTTCTTTTGGGGTAAAATCTGGCTGACTTCGAGTCACAGCTGGGCCAATTCCCACATATCCCCCTTTCTGTTTTCTAACAAAAATGGAACTGAAAGAACTTTGCAAAACTCTATAAAAACATCCAAATAAGCATGGAACAACCAACACCACAATAACAGCAACCAAGAAAACCAGCAGCCCCTCTTGACTAAAGACATCATTCAACCCTTCAGTCCCCAGGATTAGAAGAGTTTATTCAACCAGTCTTTGTTTTCCACTTGAAGCTTCTTGAACCCTTCCCTCAGCACTTGAATGCTGTTGTGGATTGACTCGCTGTGGCTGGAGAGGTTCATGCAACACATTCCTTCAAAGTCCTCACAGCTGTGCTCATGTGCCAAAAGTAGCAAGTCTATTGCTGCCCTGTTCTGCAGGGTGGTGTGTCTGATGGTATCTACGTCTGAGATCAGGCAAGGGAGGTAGCATTGGTTTGCTTACTTAGCAGGCACCCAAGATGGTCTAATTGTCCTAATGTTATCGTTCAGGAACACATAATCACAGAATGATTATATGCAGGTGCTTTTATTGAAGAGCTCTGGGTGTCATGGGTACAAACCCAAATCTGACTCTGACATGGGTTCAGGATGAAGATATTTTTGTACCCTTATCCTTATATAACTACATATTAATTATTAAACTTATATTGTTCTATTGTATACATTGATTTCATCCAATCATGGATTTTTGTAATTTCCATCAAACGCCGCCAACATAGTTTCTCATTATTCTTGTAATGATTAAACAATAATTATATCCAATTACCAAAAAATCATTGCATCTAACAATCATATCATTTATCATAGTCATTAAATAATTATACAGGTGCAGCCTAACATTTTCCCAGGGCCTACCTTAACATTTTCCCAGGGCCTACCAGGCCTATCCTTCCTTTCTAACTCCCCTGAATATTCCATGGTTTTAGAAACATTTTATCCCTATACTATCACTAAGGCTTTGGCTGCAGCCACCCAAGGGAACAAGATGGAGGCTGCTATTAGCTTGTTTTTACTCCAATACATAACACTGTCTTTGCAATCAGATTCAAAGTAGTGCATAGATCTTTTCACTCTGTCTCTCTGGCTATGAATCATTTTCGTGTTGGGTGCCAGCAAGGTAAGCCTCCCCAAGCTGCAAGGTCCGCCTTTGATGTGTGAAGCAACACTGGGCCATGCTCTGTCCCTGCAAATAAGAAACACACCCTGTGGCAACTGGAGTGGGTAGCTACTGGACCAAGAAATGATAGAAGAGGTGTAATTGCACCGTCAGCCCTGATTTTTGTAAGTGGGATGGTATGGGGAAATGTCCCTCCTGCTAGTTTCTCTTTCTCTTGTAATTTTGGGTCCTTCACCCTCTTCCTATCTCAGTCAGTAATAAAACTTTACACAAAAGTCCATTTTTACAGAGCTGAGAATTTCTAGCTCCTGGGGTTCAAGTGGTGCATGCAGGATCTTCTGGGTCCAGTAGTCCCAGGTGTCGACAGAGCTGCATTTCCATTTGCTGTCAGGATTGTCACCTCACATACTATGGATGGCATCCTCAGTTATCAGCCACATCCATAGATAACCCTACTAGGCAGGTGGAAATGGGGTCATCAGGGCTAGCAACGGACAGGCACAGGATATCTTGTTTTATGGCTTTTGCTGGGGTTGCCTATACATTCTGTTTTGTCTGTGGAACTACCCATCCACTCACAAGGAGCCTGGTTGCAAACAGGCTGAGGAAGGTGAGCAAAAGCTTCTTATGGGTCATTTGCAAAAGAGTTGTCTGGTCCGTGTATCAAAGTCATAGTCTGGTGGTTCTTGTCTGGGGGTGGAGTTGGGGTGTTCCTCTGGTGAATCCTCATTCAGTGGCTGTAGATAGGACTTGGTGTTTTTCACTGGGATCCACCAAGGTCCTTTACTGGTGGAGACAGAAGTATATCCCCTCCTCCAGATAATTAATGGAAATGACCCCAGAATCTGGGTCATTTCAGGTTCTTTTATCAATACTTGTGGCCTTTCTTTTAACTGAGCTGGTGAAAAATGTATTTGAAAAATGTCAAATGACAGAAGGACTGGGTTCCATAAACAAATTATTTAAAACATTAAAGACATACAGTGCCTTGCTTAGTCTCTCTGTAGTGGGCAAGGTCTCTTCTCCCCCTTTCTGATTATCTAGAAGGCCTTTGAGAGTCATGAGTTCTTTCTACATTAGACTGATGTTGAGGATTTTTTGCAGGTTGAGGAGTTTTTGCAAGACAGTGGCCACATTCAGCTGATGCACAATCCAGCCTGCTGGTAACAATGGATAATAGACAATGATGGACATATTCAGAAATAGTATATCCTTGAGAAAGATAAAAGGAGAACAGCCATCAAGACTCAGCAAGTTTGAGAAAGTGAGAAAAATGAAGCAAAGGGTGGGCCAGATGACCACAGTAAAGGGCATGAAAAATCAGACTATCCAATCAGCATTCTAATTTAGATGCGTGAACAGCTAGGATTAACCAATCACGTATTAGCTAGAGACACATGAACAGTAGAAACTTATCATAAATATAGCCTTTGTAGGAGTAATAAATTTGGCTTCACTTAATCACATTGATCATGGCATGATGTTCCATTCCTGATCCTCCGCACCACACTGACTTTGCCTACAAAATCTAGCAACACTTCATTGAAGGGAGGTACAGGGGGTAAAGCTAGGGTAATTGGAGGATGGGAAGAGGAGAAACCAGAGCACAATTGTGGGTTTTGGGACAGGGGAAGGGAACAAAGGAAAAAGCGATTATGGGAAGTAGAAGGAGGACCACAAGATGGGGACCCACCCATGTGGTGTCCACCATTTTATGACTTGAGGGAAGAGGGAAGGGAGCAGGTGAGAAAGGGATTATGGGGAGAAGAACCAAAAAATGAAGGCGAAGCCGCACTGCCTGTTCATGGGCACACAACTGATGTCTGCCTGGAATGGGGCACATCTATTAATATCTGTTGGTTTCATAATATACAAGCACATTTGTAGCTAAGATATTTTATTAAAAATCCTTTCCTGGGATTTTTCCCCTCCTGAGGAGCTGAGGGCCTCAGGAGAGAAATGTAAACAATAACTATCTGCTGCTGTGGAATGCAACAAGTGCATCTTCCATTGATCCATGTAGATTGTTTTCAATAGATGACCAATCACAGCCACGTGTGTCAAGGCTGTGAGCAGTCAGAAGATTTTATTATGCATTCTATTCTATTCTTGTTCTTTGTAGCCTTCTGATCTCCCTGTTCTCTCTGTTCTTTTAGTATGGTTTTAATGTAGTATTTTAATATAATATTTAACATAATAAATCCGCCTTCTGAAATAGAGTCAAACCTTGTGTCTCCACACACAGAAAGTTCATCACAACACACATTTTTATTATCTGGGTCATTTGAGTACTTTTATGAAATGGCAAGAAGTGCGAAGAATGGGAATTTCCTGGAAGTGTACTGATGGCAGAAGAAATACTGATCTTCCCCTCTATTTGTGTCACCAGTATTCATTCTATTATTTCCTCTCCCTCTTCCTTCAGGCGTTTCCAGCTCTCCTGTTTAAATGGGCGTGTCTAAGGACATCTCTTCACTAGACCAGCTGGATCTATGACCTTCCTGTTGCTCCTAGATTTCATCCCCCAGATGCTCTCTGGTCATTCATGTGCCTCTCAACTGACTGGTTTCATACTTTGAGCTTCAAGGTGTTGCCCAGTGTTTCTGAAGTTCAAATCAATATATAATTAATCATCATCTTAATTGTGTTTATATCTATCACAGAATTACCTTTTCTTATGCCCTTGTCTAAAAGTGTTCCTGTACGGCAATCCCTGGAGGAATGGTGGACATGTCAGATGCTGCTGGGACATCACAGAGAGCTGAGGGAAGAGCTGTGATGGTTATTAAACTGCATCATGCTCAACTTGTGTTTGTTGGCAAGAAACCTTTCTGTGCCTCTGAGTGTCACCAGGCCCTGAGCCCAAAGGACACAAACCTGATGAGCTGTGGTTCCCACTGCAGGGACACTTGGATCTTGGCTCTGCACAGGAGAGCTCTTCATCCCCTTTCTCTGTTTTCCTCCCTCTGGGCATGGAGGGAGCTCATGAATTCAGTGTGTGACTCGTGTGTGCAAAGAGCAAAATGGGGCAGAATTGGGGCAGGGAAGGGTTTGGGGGACCTTGGGATCAGTGATGGGCATAGAAGGTGTTTTGCATTGCTCTGAGACTGTCTGCTGTGGAAAGTGAATTTAATGTCCAGCAGAGGAATGACTTTTGCATTGGATGGAGCTGTGCCTTCCCTTGGCTTTGCTGGCTGACAATAAATGAACATCCCTCTGTGTCTCGGGCAGCTCCTTCTCCAAGGAAAGCAGGTGGGAGTTGGAGCCAAGGGGCTGAAACCTGCAGGTGCAGCCTGGGCTGCAGGGAGCTCAGATTTGCACAAGGCTGCTCTGAGTGCCAGGGCTTGGATGGGGGAAATGGTGGGGTGGGGGTAGGGACAGAGTCTGAGTGATTGTCAGCCATGGAGGGTCTTGATTTTCATATCTATTCAAACTGCATCAGGAGGTACTTGGATTCAATGTCAATTGGAGATTGCACATATCAATGAATTAACAGGGGAAAAAAAACTAAACAGGATCTAAAAAATCTTTTCTCACTGTCTTTTAAAATATAGTGCATTCAATTTGAATATACTACTGAGATCTTTGAATTAATTGCAGAACTTTTGAAATCTTAAATCAAAAATTATCCCCAGAGGCTTGGCTTGTTAAGGGGTTCTGAATGTCAATGAGCCCTGGGGCCCTGAGTTCCTGAACTGAAGAGCTGAAGGCTGAACAAGCCTCTGGAGCAGTGAAATCCAGCAGCAGCCTCCAAGGTGCTGAGGCTGTCAGCAGCCCCCACTGAGGCCATCCCTGCCCAGAGACCGTGGGGGAA
The DNA here is from genome assembly GCF_017590135.1 of Pyrgilauda ruficollis. Taxonomy (NCBI): domain Eukaryota; kingdom Metazoa; phylum Chordata; class Aves; order Passeriformes; family Passeridae; genus Pyrgilauda; species Pyrgilauda ruficollis. The sequence continues at coordinate 331 of NW_024526000.1, read as the reverse complement.
TGGGCAGACAAGGAGAGCGTCCCTGGGGCTGGGCCAGCAGAACTCAGAGGCACCAGGGGCTCCAGCTGGGAAATGGAGTGTGGAATGTGGCTGGGAAAGCCCTGCCTGGGCTGTGCCAAGCAGGACAGACAAGCCCTGATTCCTATCCACTAAAAAATTCTCTCAAGGAGACATTCAAAAGGAATTGCAATTGTTGGTGTCCTCTGAGTTGGATGCCCTGGAGAAATTCCAATAAGAGATCCTCAGAAGCTCAAAACAATAAAACAGCCTTTACTAGCAACTTTAGAGAATCAGAGAAAATTTAGCAAAAGGTTTAATAGGACATTCAATC
>NW_024525999.1:0-1230 GCF_017590135.1 Pyrgilauda ruficollis | reverse complement strand
TTTTTTTTTTGCTCTGGGTCCATTTTGCCTCTGACAAGAGGGGTTTTCTGTGCAACAAACACGTTCTAAATTCAAAGTGCGAGTAAAGGTTTGTTTATCTCTCTTGAGTTTTCTGTTTTCCTTTGACAGAGGGAAGGGGAGAATTACAGCTGGATCCAGCTCAGCCTTTCCACCTCCAAAACCCAGGCACAAAACAGAGCAGAGAGGAGAAAGATACTTCACTCTTGGCTGTGTTTTTGGACAGCAAAGCCAGTGTTTGTCACAAAACCCACCCAGCACCTCACCAGGGAGAGTTAGGGGTGGGTTTGCCTTATCAGCACCACCACGATGGTGCCGGGATGGTTTGTCCCAAAAGCTGTTGGGCCTTGTGACCTCTGGTTTTGCTGTTCTTATCTGCTTCTTTTTCTCTGGGAATGACACTGGAAGGTGCTGGTGGTGCCCTGAGTAACTTCAGGAGTCCTCACACCATATTGTGATGGGACACAGGTTGCCAGTTTGGGCTGAGCTGAGGTCTTTTGGTTATTTCTGCACATTTTTAAGCAAAACAGCCCTGTTTCAGGGCTTTCTGTGTCATAAAGAAATTGTGCTGACTTAGGACTGGTCCCTGCAAGGTCTCTGCGTGGGGAGCAGAGAGGACAACCACGAACATAAAGGTGTCTTTAAATCTGTTATGTTACCAGTATAGACCATTCTCCCCACAGATCCCATGTTTGAGTTTTGTTGGCAGGATGGAAGGAAGGGTCTATGTCCCCCCAAACTCAGATTTCTGAGGAGATCTGATGTTTTGAGAGTATCTCTTGCTCTGCCAATGGCCTTCCTTGCCCTCAGAATTATCCTGCTGCAGGGAATTTCACAGATCCATTTTATGCTAAAGTTATTTCACCTTCATCACTTCACAGATGAAGAGAGCAGGTGAATTATTGCACTTGGTTACCTCTGACAGCTGCAGACCCCAAATCCTCAAGTCCTGTTTGCTGTCCCAGCTCACTCTCAGTTCTCCCTGGAGGGCACACGGTGAGGAATGGGGACCTCTGTGGTTTTGAGGTGCAGGCCATGTTTACCCTCTTGTTGAATGGGATTCTAGGAATTCACAAATTTCTCTACATAAGACTGGAAAAAAATGGTCTGCAGTGACATTTGTCAGTATCTTTGGACAGTGCTCTGTGGCCCAGGGTAGGATTCCTGGTCCTGGTCCAGGAGCTAGACTTTGATGATCCTTGTGGGTCCTTT
>NW_024525998.1:0-1238 GCF_017590135.1 Pyrgilauda ruficollis | reverse complement strand
TAGCTAAAAGCCAGACAGCACCAAGGGGGAAAAGCAAAACCCAAACTGAAAACTGGGGAAGACTTGGTCCAAGAAACAAGAGCTATGGAAAGGTAACCATTTAATTGGTCTGCAATTGGTCTGCAATTAACTATGCAGCAGGGGAGTCATTTGGCTTTTTTAAACCTGGTGAGATTTAATATCATTTTCATGGAGACCACACAGAATGGAAGCAAGAGAATAACTACTTTTTGTAAAAACCCTTAAGACTTTAATTAAATTACATTGGTTTCTATGGCAGTCAGAGTTAAAGAAATCTGTTTCTTTCAGCTCTCCTGTGAAATATCCACCAACAAAAAATCATAATGCAATGACACATTAAAATTTACTCAGAGGATAAACTAACAATGAAATTAACTCTGTGGGGGGGCTGTGGGGGAGAATAAAAAAACCCAAAATCATACCATGCACAAATTATATAACACCATAAGCATTAGCAAATTAAACATGCTATGGAAATGAAAAATGTGTATTAGAGCATTAAAACAGGGAACATAATATTAAGTACTGGCCAAAAAAGCATTAGACATCTTTTGAAATAGTGTAAAGCTTTCAGAAGACTCAGTCAAAACCACACAAAGTCCCTGAAAAATTTCCAAGCAGGCACAGTTTGCAGTCTAACAAAATTCAGTGAATATTTTCGACTTCCATTTTCATATATTAGTAGTTCATCAATCCTTGGTTTTGAGGTAAAATATGTTTTTTACCAACTACAGCTTTTAATAAGACACCATTTTTATTAAGAGACCAGTTTTAGCAGGACTTTAAGAATCTTCAATAAAGCATATGAGCAGGTGAAATAGCTCTTGAGTTCTACATCACAGAAGAGATTTAGTGGCTCCAAACCTAAATTGTCAGTCTTCACATCGCAAGTCCAGTGGTTACAGTCAGCATTGACCATTGCAGAACAGCAATTCTTCATTGAAGCAATAGCTTCAATTCCACAGCTGGCAGAAAATGCAGAGTAGTTTTGCAACAAAGAGAAATGTTCTTTCACTTACTACCTAGCAGTGTCATTTTGCTAAACTTCTGCAGTTCAGGGAGCAGACTGCAGTCTGATTTTCTAACCAAAGTCCATATTTGTGGAATTTTGCTGTTCCAATACAACTGGCAGTTTTGTACAGACTAAAGAGAGACAAACTGTTTGTGCCAAAGATCAAACCCTTATCAAATATAAAACACAGGGGTCATGGTAAGAC
>NW_024525997.1:0-1238 GCF_017590135.1 Pyrgilauda ruficollis | reverse complement strand
TTTTTTTTCCCCCCTCTCATTGCTGGACACTGCAGATCCAGGCAGTGAGTTCAGGTCCTTGTACCAGTGTCCTCTGTGTGCTGGTCCTGCAGCTCTTTGCCACAGAACCTGCTGCTCTGTTTTCCATCTTGTAGGAGGAATTTTGCACAAAAGAATATGTAGGACTCTCATTTTCTGAATATTTTTCCTAGGTGTGACAAAGAACAGTTATAATTTCATGTGGGATTTGGTCTCTACTAAACTTGGCAAGGTGCAAACAGTTATGACTTGTCATGTTTTTCACCCAGAGAGCAAACAGAGTTTAATGGCAAGAGGCAATGTGTGAAGAAAAGTGTGGGATTATAGGGGAAGAAAATACACCTTGTTGCAGTGAGGAAATGAGAGTGAAGTTAAGCTTGGGCAGAAGAATGAAGAGAATGAAGTTAAGCTGCCTTGGCAGCTGTTAGGGGCAGTGTCTCCTGAGGTCACTAGAGGGAGAAGTCTTAAGGAGGGATTCTAAAGGTGATGGATTTCTGGTGGTGCAGTTTGTTCACACATAAGGGAATGACACAAAGGAAACGTTTGAAGATACTTGTGAGAAAAAGGAGTTAATGGGCAGTGGAGGTTGGCAGGCAGTGTCTGAAAACCACTGCTGGGGCTGTGATCCTGAAACTGAAAGAAGTGAGGTTGAAGTCGTGCGGAGGAAGGACCAAGACAAACCTGTGTGGTGTTTGTGAAGGAGGAGAAGCAACCCCTGGCATGGGAGACAGTCAGTCCTTATGGCTGCTGGTGGTGGAACTGGGGGCAGCTGGAACTCGGGGCAGGTGCTGGGAAGGGCACAGAGCTCCTCTCGGGGCAGGAGGCTCCCCCTGATCCCAGCACCTGCACTGGAGGCACTGAACTGGTGTCACAGCTGCTGCTGCTTTGCAGCAGAAAGCACATTTTGGGGGGTGCCTGGAGGCCCGAGGTGGAGCCATGAATTCATTTCTCAGCCCTACCAGCAGCTCCCTGTGTAACACTGCCCAGGTCACTTCACCTTTCTGCCCTCCTGTCTCTTTCAGGGGGTGAGCATTCAAAATGGTTTGAAATGCTGAGCTGCAAAGAGCTGTACAGATGCAGAGGATGTCCTGCCTCCTCTTGAGCTTCCAAGAACAGCCACACATAATGGGTTAGAGGATTTTCTACCTTGGGACCAAAGCTTTACTTCCTGTTTCATGTGGGGCTGTAATAACACTGCTTTTATCTTCTAAGCAATGGCA
>NW_024525996.1:0-1238 GCF_017590135.1 Pyrgilauda ruficollis | reverse complement strand
GTAGGTCATTTAAAGAACAATGTCTACCTCTGGTGTTTGTAAAATAATCTTAAAATTCCTATTGTAATTTTGTGATGACAGATTAGTTAGGATTTCTTCAATTTTTACTCTGTAGATACAATTTGCTTAAAAGTTTCCTAAGGAGATAAGAATGGCTAAAACTATTTAAAATAGCTGGGGTTTTGTTCTGTTAACAGCAGATAGCAGGAATCAAAAATGGGTGGTTCATGTCTATCAGTAGAATGCCAAAGTCTTGAGGGCCATGCCTGACAGATGGATAATACTTCAGCTAAACCTGCAAAAATATCTTTGATCCCTGAGATAAATCTGATTATACTTTGGCATGAAAAACTTAATAATAAACCTGCCCTCTCAATCTCATTGAAGGGAGAGTAACAGCCTGGCTCTTGAATGCCTTCAAAAATGTTCTGTAAGCATTTGTGTGAAAAGAAATTCTGTTCATTTTACTAAGCAGTTATAATTAAGATAAAAATATATTTTTCTTTTCTAGTGGACTAACTTTTTCCAAGGAATCAGATTATCGTTGATTTTAATAAAATTTATTGAATTCTAGATTTAAATGCACAAAATTTGATAGACTAGCACTATATCTTTTTGTGTTTAAGTATAGAGCTGAATTAGAGTGAAAAGGACAAATATATAATTATTAAAAAAAAGCCCAAATCCTTTTGTCTCAGACAAATGCCCAACATTTTTGATACCAGGCACTCTATTGTAGCTAAGTGTAAACTGTATTTAATGCCTTAGGAAATAAAATGTTGGAATATTATGGTGGTAAAAATCTATCTAGATTATTATGAGAAATAAACCAGCTATACTTTGGGCAGTAATTTTATTTTAGGATTTCAGTAAAAATAAATGAGAATACAGAAATAATAAATGAGAAAGCAGTGCTTTAATCACTGTGTTAGTTGCTAGAATGGTCTTTGAACAAAGATAATTTCCCTACTTCAGCTGCCTCAGCTATTGTAGGGAAATTGGTGTTGCTGATGGAGCATTTCTAGCAGCCCTCCCACTCCCTCTTCTGGAATGTGAAATCTTCCAAATGTCTTTATATTACCTGAAGAACCTTTTGGACAGGTGGCACTTTTTTCTCTTGATTTTCAACACTGAATACTGCTGGACAGGCTGAAAATATTCCATGATCGCAAAAGGCACCAGTGGTGTTGGGGTTTTTGGAGAAGGATGAGGGATTGGGGCAGGCACAGGGAAGGGCT
>NW_024525995.1:0-1244 GCF_017590135.1 Pyrgilauda ruficollis | reverse complement strand
TTTTTTTTTCCTTTTGTTCTTTATCTTTAATGGGTGGAAAAAACACAGTCACTTGCTGACAATTGTTTTTTTTAAATGATATATGAGAAGCAGGTGTTACTGCATTAAAAAATGTCTTGTTGGAGAAGACAACTGACAATTTTTTGCCCTATTGATAAGAAATCCAGAAAAAAAGTGTGAAAACAGATTTTCAGCCTAATGCACTCTTAATGCTCTTGGGAAAAGGAGAAGTGATTCCTTTTGCTGGGACATCTAAATCTGTGTGCCTTTGCTTTGCAGAGGAAAACAACATTTTACATATTATGGTAAAAGTAGTTAAAGGCCACCGCCCAGAGCTACCTGCTGTTTCCAAATCCAGACCTCATTCATGTAATAACTTGATCAAACTGATGCAAAAATGTTGGCAAGATGATCCTGGTGAACGGCCAACATTTCAAGGTAAGATTTCCTCTTAACTTGGCTGCCCATTTATTCTTCTATGAGTCACATTATTGCTCAGGACTCTGCTGATCCCTGGGGTAAACGCTGAGGAGCTCTGTGACAGAGTAAATAGAGCACATTGTGTGGTGGAGACAATGATACAGGCCACTTACTCATTTGTGGAGGAAGGGATTATCTGAGGACATGTCTGACCATGATGGTGTTATGTAAACACGCCAGGAATAAGCCTTGTACTGAGCCAGTTGGTCCATTTAGCCAGAAATGATGTTTATTTCTGATAGTGAGTGTCAGGACATAAGCCAAGCTGGAGTTGGTGTGGTTTGCAGTGTACCAAAGCGTTGAAGGGACTGGCTCTTGAAATTTGTACTGTTGTACGCTGAGAAACTGAATTGTTTTCTTGTATTGAAACAGTTTGTACAGTCACTTCTCTGCCAGTAAAAGGTTTGAACTTGTCCAAAGCACCTGTTATGAATTCAAGCGTGCAGAGGGATGTAGCTTCATTTAGAAGAATGGGAGAGCTGTCTTCCTGGAGGACTGAAGGGATGAGGGATTCCATCTTTCAAAAAACATATCTAAATCTGCCAGCAGTACAGTCCTGCTGTGTGGCCCCTGTGTTAACAGCAGTCTGGTGTGACTGAAAATTAATTGTTTGGGCAGCCCTGTGTCCCCTTGGCTTGGCTGCATACTTGTGCCCACTGAGGAGGTGCTGGATGGAATGGTCAGCACTGGAGTCCTTCTCCCTCAGTATCTCAGAGATCTTAAGTTCAATTAATAGAGGAAGGCTGCAGGGTATCTCAGAGACT
>NW_024525994.1:0-1238 GCF_017590135.1 Pyrgilauda ruficollis | reverse complement strand
CTCTGTCCACCTTCCTGTGCTCACGTCAGTCTGTGAATGAAATTTCCATGGGGAAAATAAGCAAAATTTCCATTCCTGTTCAATACATCTCCAGTGGCTTTGGTTCACCTGATTCCTTTTCCTTTTTTGCCTCAGCTCTTTTAATCCTGTTCATTAAGTATTTCATTAGTTGCGCTGATCCCTCAGTTAATCTGTTATCAAAAAAGATAATTGAATTTAACTTCCCAGCACAACCCAGTTTAGATGGATAAAATTCTAGGCTAATGACTTGGTTTGCTTCTATTAATTGTAAGAATTCCTGTAATTAGGCTGAGAATATTCCTCTGTTGACATGAGATCTAAAATATTGCTCATCCCAGGGAAATATTTTTCAAATGTTGCAAATAAATGTAGTGGTGGAAAACAAGAACAGTGTTGAAATAGGGGTTCTGCTTGGTTTGAAGGCAGCTTGGGAAGAGAAAGCATTTATGGAATATTTTGGGTGTTCCATCCCTGTGTTGCTGAGAAATAGGGTTGTATTTAGAGCTTTTGCAGTAAAGATAAATCTTTATAAGGAGGAGGGAATTTGCCCTAAACCATTGCTTCCAGCAGTAAAAGGCTTTGGGAATGCAACAGCCTTTGGTGTGGGGACTTTATTGCTTTGTATTTCCATTGCAGGCAGGTAACAACAGATGAGGGGGTTTTGGGGAGTAAATGTGCTGATAAGTGAGTGATGCACTATTAATTAATAAGCAGTTTTAACTCTGCATTAGTCCCTAAGGAGTGATCCTGATGGTTTGGGGGGGAAAGCAGGAGGGGGAGCAGGTTAGGATCCTGCAGCTTGGATTTTGTGGAGCTGTGTGGAGTTGTTTTCCTAAGAACAACTGTTAAAATTTCTCACAAGCTGAGTATTTGCAAATAATTTCAGCTTCCCCAGCAGCTGGCTGTTCAAATCCCTCATGGAAGCTTCAGAACTCTCATTTAGGATATTTAGTGGGTTGTTCTGTAAAATCAGTGGAGTTGCACAGAATAGAACATGAAGTGTTGTATAATCCCTTCTGCTGAGGGGAGGACAAAACCCAAAGCCTAAAGCAGTCCAAATACAGACCTGGTTCTTTTTGTTGTCTCCCATCTCCCATAACAATTGCCATTTCTGTTTTATCCCAGAATCTTGGAATGGTTTGTGTTGCAAAGGACATTGAATCTCATCCAGTCCCACTCCTGCCATGAACAGAGACATTTTCCACTATCCCAGGTTG
>NW_024525993.1:0-1238 GCF_017590135.1 Pyrgilauda ruficollis | reverse complement strand
ATTGGGAAAAAATGGGGAAAAATTTGGGTTTTTTTTGGGGGAAAATTGGGGAAAAAATGGGGAAAAAATTAGAAAAAAATGTGAAAAAATTGGAGAAAAATTGGGAAAAAATTGGGGGAAATTTGGGAAGAATTTGGGGAAAAAGGGGGGAAAAATTGGGAATAAAATTGGGAAATTTGGGGTAAAATTGGGGAAAAATGGCAAAAAATTTGGATCGTTTTGGGGAAAATTTGGGATTTTTTTGAGAAAAATTGGGGGGAAAATTGGAGAAAAAATTGGGGGAAATTTGGGAAAAATGGGGGAAAAATTTGGAATAAAATTGGGAAATTGGGGGGAAGAATTGGGGGAAAATTTGGGGAAAATGGTAAAAAATTAGGAAAAAATAGAGAGAAAATGGATAAAAATTGGGGAAAATTTGGGAAAATTTGGGAGGAAAATTGGGGAAAAATTTGGGGGAAAAGGGGGAAAAAATTAGGAAAAAATGGAGAAAAAATTGGGGGAAATTTGGGAAAAATGGGGAAAAATGTAGGAAAATTTGGAATAAAATGGGGAAAAATTGGGGAAAATTTTGGGGGAAATTGGGAAAAAAATGGGGAAAATTTGGGAAAAAATAGGGAAAAATTGGGGGAAAATTGGGGGAAAATTTGGGAATTAAATGGGGGAAAAATTGGAAAAAATTTGGGAAAATTGGGGAAAAAATGGGAAAAAATTTGAATTATTTTTGGGAAAATTTGGGATTTTTTTGGGGAAAATTTGAGGGAAAATAGTAAAAAAATGGGGAAAATTTGGAGAAAATTGGGGGAAAAATGGAGAGTTTTTTGGATTTTTTTGGAAATTTTCAGGGAATTTTTGGGAAAATTTTTGGAATTTATGGGGAAGTTTTTTGGAAAAAAAATGGGGAACTTTTGAGGAATTTTTGGAAATTATTTGGAATTTTTGGAGGAATTTTTTTTTTTTTGGGATTTTTTTTGGGAGAAATTGGGGGGAAAATTAAGATTTTTTTTTCAGGAATTTTTGGCCAAAAAATTGAAATTTTTTTTGAATTTTTGGAGGCATTTTTGGCCAAAAAACAGACATTTTTGGTGATTTTTTGAAGATTTTTTGGGATTTTTTTGGGAAATTTTTGGGGGATTTTTTGGGCAAAATTGGGGGGAAAAATTGAGATTTTTTTCAGGAATTTTTGTCCAAAAGATTGAGATTTTTTGAGCACTTTTTTTGGAATTTTTGGGATTTTTTTT
>NW_024525992.1:0-1239 GCF_017590135.1 Pyrgilauda ruficollis | reverse complement strand
AATTGCTTTCCTTCCTCTTAGAAAAAGCTAGATCTTGAAGTACTGCAGGTTCATCCCCCAGCCTTTCCCTCCAGTCTCTCTCAGTCTAGGCAATTTCTGGAACTATTAATGGCTAACTGGAGTCATCTGTAGAGATTTCTTCTCAGTTTGCTGTCACAATTCACTATTCAAAAATTCACAGGAACAGTCATGCGGGAAGTAGTTCTCTGCAAAATTTTCCATAGATTGTCCTCTTCACTTATTCTGGTTTTCAATAATGCAACAACTAGAAGGACAGTTGAGAGATTCAGGAAGTTCTGCCTCCTCTCAGAATCACACATGTAGATCCCAGTCAGCCAGTCATCTTCGTCTTCCCCTCGTTTCTTCCATGAAAAGCATTTCCACATTGCTGAGGGATTTTTTCTCAGAATATGATGTAGTCTGAGCCCTACAATGGGAAGAAGGTTACATCTGGCTGAAGAACGTTTGACCTTCTCCACGTTAAAGCCCTGTAAGGTAAGGTAAGAGATAAGGGCCACATGAGTATCTGACTCCTCTTGTTCTTGCCTGTAAGAAAGACCTCTTTGTTCACCTTCTTATCTACCTATCTACTTCACTACTTATCTACTTATCTACAAAGGTAGGTGAATACAGCTGTAAATATGAATTAAAAAATGTGAAATTAGTGTATTTGCACTGACATATGGGTACTGTTATTCTAAAGGGACTTTGCTCAAGTTTCACAGAGACATATTAAAAGCTGTTACGCTTAATTTATTTTTATCAACTTCTTCTCTTGCAGGTGTATTTATTAGTCTATAAATACCTTCTAGCAAGAAACTACAAGACTTCAGTTTCCTTGCATGTTCCAATAGAAAGTGGTGAATATGACTAGGAGGATCCACAGAAGATACTTGCAGTTTATAGAAATAAGCTAAATTCCTTCCACATGGATCATAAGAAAACAATCACAGTCTCATAACATCAAGCTTCCAGCCCAGTAGAGACCATTAAATCATCTGACTTCTCATATATCACATCCTTTAAACTTTTTTTCCGTTACACCTATAATGAATCCAAACAATCATGCTTAACAAAAGCATCTACAAGAGAGACCTGAAGATATACGTTGGGTGGATCATTCCCTATTTCTCTTAGTGCAAGCCAGGAGGACAGCTGGACTTTGAAGTACCCGCAGCCATCTGTGATGGAGAGGGAAACCAGGAACACCACCAATGGCTGCCTGTGATTGGGATTTCG
>NW_024525991.1:0-1239 GCF_017590135.1 Pyrgilauda ruficollis | reverse complement strand
GTTTTATGTCAAAATTTGGGGGTTTATGTCAAAATTTGGGGGTGTTATGTCAAAATTTGGGTAGTTTCGGGGAAGATTTGGGGATTTAAAGTGTTTTAGATGAAAATTTGCAATTTTACAGGAAAATTTGCATTTTTTAGGTGGAATTTCAAATCTCTTCCATGAAAATTTTGGGGTTTTAGGTGAAAGCCTAAGAAAAATTCTCCCTAAACCCCCCAAAATTTTAAGGATCCCCCAAAAAAAACCCTCAAGATCCCTTAAATTCCTCCCAAAACCCCCAAATCTTCAAGATCCCCCCAAAAAATCCCAAAATCCTCCTGGAAACCCCCTCAAAACCTTCCCAGAACCCCCCAAAATTCCAGAAATTCCTCCCCAAAGCCTCCAATTCTTGAGGATTTCCCAAAATCCCCCCAAAATCCTCCAAAAAACCCCAATTTTTCAGACATTTCCCACAAAAAAACCCCAAAGCCCTTCCCAAAAACCCCAAATCTTTAAGGAACTCCCCCAAAAAAACCCCAAATTCTTGAGGGTCTCCCAAAATCCCCTCAAAATCCTCCAAAAAACGATTATTTTAGACATTTCCCACCAAAAAAAGCCCAAAACCTCCAAACCTTCCCAAAAACCCCAAATCTTTAAGGATCTCCCCAAAAAAACCCAAATTCTTAAGAATCTCCCAAAATCCTCCCAAAAATCCCTATTTTTTAGAGATTTCCCATCAAAAAAAAACCCAAAATCCTCCCAAAACCTCCAATCCCTTCCCAAAAACCCAAATTCTTAAGAATCTCCCAAAATCCTCCCAAAATCCTCCAAAAAACCCCAATTTTTCACCATTTCCCACCAAAATCCCCCCAAAAATCCCTATTTTTTACAGATTCCCCACAAAAAAGTCCCCAAACCCCTCCCAAAAACCCCAAATTCTTAAGAATCTCCCAAAATCCCCCCAAAAATCCTCCCAAAATCCTCCCAAAAAACCCCAATTTTTCACCATTTCCCACCAAAAAAACCCCAAAATCCCCCCAAAACCCTCTCAAAAGCCTCCAAAAAAAACCACAAAACCCCAAAAATCCTCCCAATCCCTTCCCCAAAAACCCCAAATTTTTAAGAATCTCCCAAAATCCTCCCAAAATTCCCAATCTTTCACAATTTCCCACCAAAAAACCCCCAAAATCCTCCAAAAAAACCCCAATTTTTCACCATTTCCCATCAAAAAAGTCCCAAAATCCCCCCAAAATCCTCCCA
>NW_024525990.1:0-1239 GCF_017590135.1 Pyrgilauda ruficollis | reverse complement strand
AGGAAGCTCAGCTGCATGTGTATAAATTCATTATTTACTTCTCTTTTTTTAAAAAAGGCCTGCTGTAAAATGTTATCTGGATATGTTTTTGGAGGAAGCTCAGCTGCATTTATGTACATCCATGATTTATTTCTCATTTTAAAGAATGGCCTGCTGTAAAATGTTACCTGGGTATGTTTTTGGAGGAAGCTCAGCTGCATGTGTGTACATCCACGATTTACTTCTCTTTATAAAGAAAGGCCATGAAGGAAGGCTATAAAATGTTATTTGGATATGTTTCTGAAGGAAGCTCAGCTGCATGTGTATAAATTCATTATTTACTTATCTTTTTTTAAAAAAGCCTGCTGTAAAATGTTATCTGGATATGTTTTTGGAGGAAGCTCAGCTGCATGTGTGTACATCCACGATTTACTTTTCTTTTTAAAGAAAGGCTGTGAAGGGAGGCTGTAAAATGTTATTTGGGTATGTTTTGGAGGAAGCTCAGCTGCATTTATGTACATCCATGATTTATTTCTCATTTTAAAGAATGGCCTGCTGTAAAATGTTACCTGGGTATGTTTTTGGAGGAAGCTCAGCTGCATGTGTGTACATCCACGATTTACTTCTCTTTATAAAGAAAGGCCATGAAGGAAGGCTATAAAATATTATCTAGGTATGTTTTTGGAGGAAGCTCAGCTGCATGCATGCACACCTGTGATTTATTTCTATTTTTAAAGAAAGGCCATGAAGGAAGGCTGTAAAATGTTATCTGGGTATGTTTTTGGAGGAAGCTCAGCTGCGTGTGTGTACATCCATGATTTCCTTCTCATTTTCAAGAATGGCCTGGTGTAAATTGCTCTCTGGCTATGTTTTTGGATGAAGCTGAGCGGCACAGGGGATGCACTGAGCCATTCCAAACACGCCCAGCGCCTTTCTCCGTGTCCTGCAGAGCTCTGCCAGCACCCGGGGCAGCCAGCAGGGAGGGAGCAGCTGGATGGCATCGCTCTGCAGCTGCCTCTGCAAGGCCTTTGCCTGAACGAGGTGCCAGAACTCGCAGCTGATGTGCTCCCCTCCCCTGAGCAGGCAGCTGGAGGCCAAGGTTGCCAATCCGCTCCAGCTGCGCACAAGGATCTGTGCCTCTGGGCTGCCTCGGGAGCTGAGGAAGAGTGAGAGGTGATTTTCAAGCTTGCTGCTGCTGCTGGAGCACCAAGGGCACCACTGGGGTCTGCAGCCAATGTGGGAAATGGATTTGTAGAGGAT
>NW_024525989.1:35914-49487 GCF_017590135.1 Pyrgilauda ruficollis | reverse complement strand
CTTGTCTGCTGCTGGATGAACAGTCTGGGCAGTGGAACCCACTCTTCTGGGAATATCCCAGGGTCATCCTGAGGGGTTCCACAACCCGGGCTGGTCTCACAGCTGAGCAGAGACTCCTTCTGGCTTGGCTCGCCAATGGAGTCATTAAAACTGAATATCACAGACAAAGAGTAACTAATCAAAGTTAGAAAGTGGCATGTTTATTACACCAGCGGTCATGCCTTTCAGGGATGACCCCCGTGCTCCCCGCCAGTGTAATAAACATACCACTGTCTAACTTTGATTAGTTAGAGAGTCTTTGTCCGTGATCTTCAGTTTTAACGACTCAATAGGAGGAAAATGAGTTACAGGATATGCTATAGTAACAGGAAGGGAATTTCAAGAAGAGGGGAAGCTGCCATGCACATGATCAGCACAGACCATAGAACTGTATGCCTGAATAAAAGGCTGCAAATTCTATCAAGGAAAGGTGGTAAATATATTTACACATTCAAAGTATGCATGTGGGGTGGCACATGCATTTGGAAAACTGGGAGGAAAGAGTTCTATTAACTGGCAGGGGAAAAATGTTGGCTCTTGAGAGCTCAATTACTTGCCTGTTGGAGGTGGTGATTTTACCAAAAAAAGTAGAAATAATCTGTGTTAGGGGACATCAGGCAGGGCACTCAGAAGAGACAATAGGTAATGAACTGGCCAATGCTGAGGTTCAGAAAGCAGCACTTTTGCCAGAAATCTCTGGGATCCTCCCTTTCCTCCCTGTCCTAAGGTGACATTATGATGCTTGTATCCCCAGTCATTGTTCTGTTTATGCTAGATATTATGTTCTATACCTTCAAAACTGGCTCTGAAAAGTGAAGCTTTGTTTTGTTTTGTTATCAGTCTGCTCACTCCCCCAATAGTCGGCAAGACACAGAAACGAAGGTAGTACATAGTGCAGCTTTTGCTTTTACTTTGCTCTCTCACTCCTGCTTTGCTCTTGCTTTTAGCTTCTGTTTGTTAGGTAGTTTAACTAAGCAGTCCAAATTTTCCCTGGACTCTTTTTCTTTCCTTTTCTTAGAACCACTCAAGCCTACTCCAAACTAAAACCTGAAAAACACCAAAAATTTGCACCTCGTGACCTGCAGCAGCTATTCCCAGCGCTGAAAAAAACTGATAACAGAACAACCACTACCAGGAAAAACTTTCTGAATTTGTCATCTTTTTCAGAGTGGTAAAAGAGTGTTGTCATCTGTTATAGGTAAAAATTGATCCAGCCAATTTAATAAAAAGAAAAATAGAATTTATTTCACAACCAATATACAGTCCCAGCAGCCAACAATCAAGGAACAGCACCGACCCCGGGATCGGAGCTGGGTGAACACCAACTCGACCCCTATCGCATCGAATCACCCAGAGTTCACGAATATGGCATGGCAGAGTCCGTTTTTATACTCTTTTTCTAGCCCGAGGCAGAGTCTCTTGTCTTCTCTCAGGGTTCTCTATATTCATGTTGCTTTCTTTCTCTGTACTGCCTTGAAAAAAACCCTGTCCGGGAAACAATGTATGTTCATCATTCGCTTACCAAATCTGGTATTCAGATGTATGTTCCTGATGGCTCTGATTATCTAGATTGGATATCTTCATGGGCCATTGTTGCAGCGTGCTTTTATACTTTGTAATACTTTGTAATAGTTTTGATTCTCCCCAGATGATGTACCCCTTTTTGTACCCCCTTCCTCTACCTGTGTAACCATTCTCCTGTGTTGAGATCACCCCCCAAATCCCCGCCCTGGCCTTCTGTCAGTCACCCAGCATCCATCCCTTCTATCTAGATCTTTCGGTCAAAGCCGTCGAGTGATTTGCCCGAAGCCAGGGGTCAGCCCCCCAAAGATGATGCTATACGCTATCCCAAATGTCCATCCCCTAAGGCTGCATCCCTGGAGGGTCTTTATTGGTCAGCAAATGTACCTACCCGCGGTTTCCTCCCCCCCTTTAAATGTAACCTTGAGATTCCTTTGTCTGGCTCTGAGCACGGGGCATCCCCTGAGGAGTGGGGCTCTCTGGGGAGCTCCGAATAAACCTTGGACTGGCCCCCTGCTGAGAGTCGGCCTTTTACCCTCCACCGATGTCTCCAGTGTCTCTTCTGATGCAAAGGCGACAAGCCTAGCTGCCCTCAGTACCCTCGGGGCACCAGAGAGTGTCCCCCCGCTGTCGGTCACTTCGGGGCTGCCCCCCCGCTGTTTGCCGACCCGGGGCTGGCCGGGGTTCACTGGGAGGCACCCAGAGAGACGGAGACAGGCCATAATCGTTGAGTGTCTTCCTGATCATTCCAGAGAGGACCATCGGGCTAGGTCCTTTTCGTATCTTAATTGCATCCCTCCTCTTCTGCTGCCAGCTGTGATTTCGCCATCCTGTGAAGCAACCCTTTTGTCCCCAGCTAGTGTGCTTTTTAGGATTTTATATTTCGGACATATTTCATACACATATATTCTCTACCAGCACAAATTACCATAATATATATAACATCATCCAATATTGTTCATTTTGTGTGCTGGGGGGTGTGCTGTGCCTGTTAAATAAACAAGTTCTTTTCACTTCTCTCTGAAAAATCCTTCCCAAACCGGTGGGGGGAGGGGCCATGTAGGTTTGCTTTCTGGAGGGGCCCTCTTTAAAAGTTTTCTCCCAAATTTACCCTAAACCAGGACAAAATTTGGTGTCCAACATGAGGCTCGAGAGAGAGTGTAAAAAACCTTGGTCTGACTGCATTTTTGTTGCCATTACTCTGTGTTGGTATAAAGCAGTTAATAGCCATGTTTTTTAAATTCATAATGTCTCTTGGGGTGAAGGCTTGCATGCATTTCTGGTCCCTAGGCTTTTTTGAGATCTTAATACCTCTATGGTCCCTAGGTTTATTTTCTTATCCAGAAATAGCTCTAGTATTGTCCCTAATACGTAGTTTTTACTGCTGGGGGGCAAGGACCAAAATAGCTATCCTGCTGGGCTTGGTAGTAATGACTTTTAAGAAGTTTATAAAGGTGCTGGGGTCTGTTCCAGGTATAAATGGTTCATAGCTATAGTTATGCACCCAGTTCGTTAGAGGAGGAGCAAGGGATGAGGCTTTTCAGCCTTTGCTTTCCTTCTTCTCCTCTGAATCTGTTATCTCCTTATTGGAGACTGTTCAGTTTCCCCTGAATGTTAAAGAGACCATCTTTCCAGTATTTAATCTGGTAAGCTTCCTCTATACAGTCTGCAGCTTCTCTGGAATGAGGGCTGAGATTTCTAGAGGCGCTGATGAGACCCCTGACCCAGGAGTAGACCCAAGCATGGAAAATCCTGAGTGGTGTGGGAAATGGGAGGATATGGGCCAAATCCTGAAGGAATTCTCTGACCCTATAGTCTGGGACTTTCCACATGAACAAATTCAGAACTCAGCTAAAGTAAGGAAATAGCTGGAAGAGAAATACCATGATGACCCTAAAGAAAAAAAGATCATTGCAATAAGCTGAGCCCTGGCATATGCTTATCACACACTGCTAAATACTCTAAGGCAGCAGACAAAAGAAAGGGGGCAGGGAGATAACAGCTATCCCAATCACTCAGACTACAGCCAACACCCCAGGCTCAAAGCCAACAACTAAACCAGATAGTAAGCCTAAGCCAGCAGCTAAACCAAACAATAAGCCTCAACCAATGGCTGTTGCTACTAGCACTAAAAGCAGAAAGTGCACAAACAAGACTAATCGACCAGTGAATGATGATGATGATGATAATACAAAAGAAGAACCCTCAACGCTTCCTGACATAAAATCGGGATTCAAAGCAACAGGCACAAGATCAGAAGCCAATATTGAGTCATTTTCCCTGAAAAACCTTCGTGGCCTAAAGAAAGATTACACGCGACAACCTGATGAATCCATAATTAGTTGGTTAATCCATCTTTAGGATGCTGCAGGTGAGGCTACAATTCTGGATGGCACTGAAGCAAAGCATTTAGAATCCCTGTCACATGATCCCGTCATAGACCAAGGAATTATGAAGGGGGCTAACCCTCACAGCCTCTGGGCATGGGTCTTGGACAGTGTAGCACAAAAATACCTGTGTGCAGATGATCTCTATATGCAACAAACCCAGTAGAAGACCATGAAACAAAGAATCCAATGCCTGAAAGAAATAACAGTGACAGAGATTATCTTCTCAGATGACATAACAACTAAGAATCCAGACTTAATACCATGTACATCTGTAATGTGGCAAAAACTTATATGACTTAAGCCACACAAATATGCTTCTGCTTTAGCCATAATAAAGCGGGATAACAAAAATAAGACCATGCTTAATATAACAAAGAAGCTCCGAGCATATGCAGATGCTGTACATGACCCAACACATACCAAAATCACAGCAGTAAAAACACGTCTGCAGAAGTTAAAAGACAAAATAGAAGAAAATCATAAGAAACTAGAAAAAAGATTAAAAAAGACCTTCTCCAAATCTCGTCAGTACAGATCAGAAGTTCTAGTACCCAACACAAACATTCCCCAGATAGAAAAAATACACCCCACAAGCTGAGCTGTGGTTCTTCCTGCGTGATTGTGGAGAAAACATGAGGAGATGGGATGGAAAATCTACTGCTGCTCTGGCACAACGGGTGTGTGAATTGAAAGAAGGCAAGGCTCAGAGAGGAAGTTCCACCAAAAAGAAAACAACTCCAGTTGCCTGTAGCCGAACTGCCAAGTATAATGATAATGATGACGTCTGATCCCCTTAAAAGAACCTCCAAGACATATGTCCAAAAAAAAAAAAAAAGATAACCAAGCTTAGAAGGGCCTTGCCTCTAGCCAGGTAGAGGCTAAAAAAAACATGTTTTCTGGACTGTGTGGGTGGATTCATTGGCCTGACACATCTAAACCATAAGAATATAAAGCTTTAGTCAATACTAGTGCGCAGTGCACATTAATCCCATCAAGACATGTGGGGACAGAATCTGTTTCTGTTGCTAGTGTGACAGGAAGATCGCAGGATTTTACTTTAGTAGACGCTGATGTGAACCTAACTGAAAATAAGTGGAAGAAACACCCTATTGTAACTGGCCCAAAGGCCCCATATATTTTAAGCATAGATTACCTACAAAGTGGGTATTTCAAAAACCCAAAAAGACTCAGGTGAGCATTTGAGATAGCGACTGTAATGACAGAGGATGTCCAGCAATTAAACACCTTACCTAGACTATCAAAAAATCCACCTACAGTAAGACTTCTGAAAAAAAAGCAACAAATACCAATTGCCACTTCCACAGTACATCGCCGACAGTATAAAACAACTCAAAATGCTGTAATTCCCATCCATAAAATAATCCAAAAACTAGAGAGCCAAAGAGTAGTCAACAAAAGCCACTCACCCTTCAACAACCCCATTTGGCCTGTGCATAAATCTAAAAAAAAAAATAGAAATTAACAGTAAACTACCGTGCATTAAATAAAGTAACTCCGCTGCTGAGCGCTGCCGTGCCAGACATGTTAAAGCTCCAGTACAAACTTAAGTCCAAAACAACAAAATAGTATGCCACTATGAATATTGCCAATACATTTTTCTCCATTCCTCTAACAACAAAATGCAAGCCTCAGTTTGCTTTCACGTGGAGGGGAGTGCAGTATACCTAAAACTGACTGCCTCAAAAATAGAAACGCAATCCTACCATCTACCATGATCTAATCCAAACCGCACTAAAAAGAATTAAAGCTCCAAAACACCTACAATATATTGATGACATCATTGTGTAGAAGAACACAGACGCAGAAATATTTGAAAAAAAAAAAAATCATCCAAATCCTCCTGGGAGCTGGTTTTGCCATCAAAAAAAGCAAAGTAAAATAACCAAAAATAAAAAACATGCTCTACTCTGCAGCCGGGAATCATGGTTTGTCCTAAAACCTTTAGCAAAAAGTACCTAGAAAGACTCAAAGTTGACCACTAAAATTTTAAAATCAAAGCTACAAAAAGTTTAAAGCTAACTACACCCCAACAGAGAAAGAAATCTTAGCTACCTATAAAAAAATCCAAACCAACTCAGAAGTAATTAGTACAAAAACACAACTCCTCCTAACACCTCGACTACTGGTGCTGGGGTGAATATTCAAAAACAAAATTCCTTCTACCCACCATGCCACCAGTACTACATAAAACAAATAAATTGCTCTTATCACACAAGAAAACATGAGGAGATGGGATGGAAAATCTACTGCTGCTCTGGCACAACGGGTGTGTGAATTGAAAGAAGGCAAGGCTCAGAGAGGAAGTTCCACCAAAAAGAAAACAACTCCAGTTGCCTGTAGCCGAACTGCCAAGTATAATGATAATGATGACGTCTGATCCCCTTAAAAGAACCTCCAAGACATATGTCCAAAAAAAAAAAAAAAGATAACCAAGCTTAGAAGGGCCTTGCCTCTAGCCAGGTAGGGGCTAAAAAAAACTAAGAATATAAAGCTTTAGTCAATACTAGTGCGCAGTGCACATTAATCCCATCAAGACATGTGGGGACAGAATCTGTTTCTGTTGCTAGTGTGACAGGAAGATCGCAGGATTTTACTTTAGTAGACGCTGATGTGAACCTAACTGAAAATAAGTGGAAGAAACACCCTATTGTAACTGGCCCAAAGGCCCCATATATTTTAAGCATAGATTACCTACAAAGTGGGTATTTCAAAAACCCAAAAAGACTCAGGTGAGCATTTGAGATAGCGACTGTAATGACAGAGGATGTCCAGCAATTAAACACCTTACCTAGACTATCAAAAAATCCACCTACAGTAAGACTTCTGAAAAAAAAGCAACAAATACCAATTGCCACTTCCACAGTACATCGCCGACAGTATAAAACAACTCAAAATGCTGTAATTCCCATCCATAAAATAATCCAAAAACTAGAGAGCCAAAGAGTAGTCAACAAAAGCCACTCACCCTTCAACAACCCCATTTGGCCTGTGCATAAATCTAAAAAAAAAAATAGAAATTAACAGTAAACTACCGTGCATTAAATAAAGTAACTCCGCTGCTGAGCGCTGCCGTGCCAGACATGTTAAAGCTCCAGTACAAACTTAAGTCCAAAAC
Organism: Pyrgilauda ruficollis; assembly: GCF_017590135.1. Taxonomy (NCBI): domain Eukaryota; kingdom Metazoa; phylum Chordata; class Aves; order Passeriformes; family Passeridae; genus Pyrgilauda; species Pyrgilauda ruficollis. The sequence continues at coordinate 42,401 of NW_024525989.1, read as the reverse complement.
AACAAAATAGTATGCCACTATGAATATTGCCAATACATTTTTCTCCATTCCTCTAACAACAAAATGCAAGCCTCAGTTTGCTTTCACGTGGAGGGGAGTGCAGTATACCTAAAACTGACTGCCTCAAAAATAGAAACGCAATCCTACCATCTACCATGATCTAATCCAAACCGCACTAAAAAGAATTAAAGCTCCAAAACACCTACAATATATTGATGACATCATTGTGTAGAAGAACACAGACGCAGAAATATTTGAAAAAAAAAAAAATCATCCAAATCCTCCTGGGAGCTGGTTTTGCCATCAAAAAAAGCAAAGTAAAATAACCAAAAATAAAAAACATGCTCTACTCTGCAGCCGGGAATCATGGTTTGTCCTAAAACCTTTAGCAAAAAGTACCTAGAAAGACTCAAAGTTGACCACTAAAATTTTAAAATCAAAGCTACAAAAAGTTTAAAGCTAACTACACCCCAACAGAGAAAGAAATCTTAGCTACCTATAAAAAAATCCAAACCAACTCAGAAGTAATTAGTACAAAAACACAACTCCTCCTAACACCTCGACTACTGGTGCTGGGGTGAATATTCAAAAACAAAATTCCTTCTACCCACCATGCCACCAGTACTACATAAAACAAATAAATTGCTCTTATCACACAACACGCCCATATAAATAAACTAAATCTCCCTAAAATTTTAAAAATACTTACAAATTAACCCGAAAATAAAAATGTTAGCGTCACAGATAAAAAACAAAAACCAATAACACAAACTGAAAAAGCTCCTCCATATAACCAACTGCCACCAAAGAAAACACACTATGCTCTTTTCACTGACAGTTCCTATCGCATCATAAGAGTGAATCAGAAGTAAAAAATAGCCATATAAAACCTCACACAAGTCACAAAAACCACTAAAAGAAAAAATAAATCAAGCCAACTTACAAAACTCAAAACCGTTCAACTAACCCTAGACATTAAAAAAAAAAAAGTAGCCAAAGCTCTACTTGTATAGTAATTCATAAATAGTAACCAATGCTCTGTAAAAATAACTAGAAAAGTAAAAAAAGCTAACTAACAGCGTAAAAACCCCCAATTTAAACTGCTAAAAAATAAAAAAACATTGCTACCTGAATAAAAAAGCTACCTGTAAAAGTCCTCCATATAGATGCCCATATCAAACAAAATTAAAAAATACAATAAACTACTAAAAACTCAGTTAAAAACCTTGGGTGGGGGATCTTTCAAATATTAAAAACAACATTTAACAAAATCCACCTGATTAATTAACACCCAAAAGTCCACCAACCAAACAAATCCTGCCCAGTCTAAATCCCTGAATATAATAAATAAAAATAAAATCCCAGTAGTACATGTCAAAAGTTTATTAAAGAAAACCATGTAAATCAATTCTGCCTCGAGTACAAACAAACCCATTTGTGAAGTTATCTTTGCTCAAAAACCAAGTTGCACATAATAAATAATGCAAAAAAATTAAACAACACAATATGTACCTCAAAAAAATGATTATAGAGTAAAAATAATATACAAATATCATTATTTGTTAAATGCTACTGCCATTGTCTATACATTAAACCACACAAACATAAAATAAAAGAAAATGTGCAGGTATCAAAAGTCTGAGCAAATAAAAAATAAAAAAAAGTCTAAGTGTCGAAAGTCTGAACAAATAAAAAATTAAGTTTTAAGTGAATAAAATGAAAATAAAAACCACTGCAGCTCTATAATATAAAGCCTAAATTCAATAGTCCAATATAGAAATGCGACAATGACATGATGAATATTGCTTATAATTTAAAAAAAAAAAAAAACAAGTTTTTATGTGAATGAAATACATAATGTTTGATAATATGTTGACGATATAAAAATAAAGAGTAGAATGTCCTAAAATAATGTTATGATGCTTATATCCCCAATCGTTGTTCTGTTTATGCTAAATATTATATTCTATACCTTCAAAACTGGCTCTGAAAAGCGAAGCTTTGTTTTGTTTTGTTATCAGTCTGCTCACTCCCCCAATGGTCAACAAGGCACAAAAGTGAAGACAATACATAGTACAGCTTTAGCTTTTACTTTGCTCTCTCACTCCTGCTTTTCTCCTGCTTTGCTCTTGCTTCTGCTTGTTAGTTTAACTAAGCAATCCAAATTTTCCCTAGACTATTTTTCTTTTCTTTTCTTTTCTTAAAACCACTCAAGCCTACTCCAAACTAAAACCTAAAAAACACCAAAAATTTGCACCTTGTGACATGCAGCAGCTATTCCCAGTGCCAAAAAAAAAAAGATAAAACAACCACTTCCAAATAAACCTTTCTAAATTTATCATCTTTTTCAAAACAGTAAAAAAGTATTATCATCCAATATTGTTAATTTTATGTGCTAAAAAAAGTGCTGTACCTGTTAAATGAACAAATTCTTTCCACTTCTCTCTGAAAAATCCTTCCCGAACTGGTTGGGGGGAGGGGCCGTGTAGATTTGCTTTCTAGAAGAGCCCCCTTTAAAGGTTTTCTCCCAAATTTACCCTAAACCAAGACACTCCCTCTGGCTCAGCCGTTGCCAGGGGAGGTGGGAGGGGAGAGTGGTGCTGTCTTTTCCACCAGAGGAGTTGGAGATAACTAAATGTCATGGGGCAGAAGAAAGAGGGAAGAATTGATTTACAAAGAACACTTAATAGTGAATGCCAGGAGCTTTGACCCCTGTGTACTAGTTTGAAAGCAAACCAGTGAGAGACTCCAAGTCAGAACTACAGTTTATTAGGAAAAATTAAAATAAATGCAAAAAACACTGGCTTAACCTGACAAAGTCAGAATACAACCTGACACCCTGTTGATCAGAGGGGTGGTAGCAGTCCGATTAAATGGTGGCTGCAGTCCTCTTGAAGTGGTAGATGTGGTTCTGTTGAAGCGGTGATCTTGTGGAAGGGTCTGGTCTTCCTCTGAAGGTCCAGTGGTGGTTATGTAGTTCTTGTCCTCTGGGAGTACAGTAGATAAGGCTGCTTATGGTGTTCCAAGACTCAGATTATATCCATGTAGGAATGCTTGGTTCCTCCCTCTGGGCAGAGCATTTCACAATGGGATGATGTAATTTAATGAGTCTTGCAGTAAGGCTTGATGGCCCATTAGCAGAAGATAGCCCCTGGAGGGAGTTATCAGGGATGAGTCATGGAAGAGATAAAGAACACTGCCCCACCTGGTTTTTAACAGCTTATGGAGATGGTGATAGAATACATACTTTTGGTTACATCTTATTTTGTAGCCTAAGACACCCTGCAAATATTGTAACTCTATGGGGAGGGTCATTGGGGCTCTCCAGGACTGGTGGAGACCTTCCTCAAGATGTACTGCCTTGGGTCTTTTTGTTTTAGCAAAATAAGCTATTGAGGTGCGCCTGGCTGAAGTTAATAGCCAGACTACAAAGAAGATTTGCAAGGCAGGAGGATGACTCTGAGCTATACTTCCTTTCCAAGGATGTCAGGTGTATTTTGCTGAGATGCCCCAGGCGAGAGGGCTTAAATAGCTTGTGGTATGCCAGCTGGCAGAGTGGCCAGAAGAGTTTCTGGTCACTTCAGCAACTACTGGGTATTTTTGAAATAATTCCAGGATATGGGATTGTGGAGGCAGTGGACTTGGACGGGGGAACTCATTTTACAGGGGGATCCTTCAAAGGATTATGACTACTTTGAGAATTCAGTGGGACCTCCATACCCCCTGGTACCTGGAGAATTCAGGTCAAATAGAAAGGATGAATGGAGAAGTAAAGGAACACCTTTTGAAGCTGGTGACAGAAACTAAGATGCCATGGGTATGACTTTAGACATTAACTTAGCAAGAATAAGAGCCGAACCCCTAGGAGATACTAAATTATTCCCCTTTGAATTAATGTTTGGGATTCTTACCTGATTAATTTTCATTGTGGTGGGGAGGTGAAGATGTATATTTAAACCAGTATATGGTCAGAATACTGTGTCTCATGAAATCTCTTTGACAGGAAGCCCAGTTAGCTCAGATCCTGCCTTTGGACTTTGCTGTTTATAACATCCAACCAGGACTGCAGGAACAGCAGTCAGGACAGCTGAACATGGGTGGACCCATCATACTCGAGTCAAGGTCTCTAAAACCCCAGTGATTTCGACTTCTCAGTAGGAAGACAAGGATGGGAGACCTTAGCTGTCAGTAGCCACGGATCATCTCCAAGGACCTCTAGTGATTAGTGGGCTAATATGAACTGTCATTGTCTACTTTATACTAAGTTGTTTCTTTGTATTTACTTGCCACACCTGGTGCAGGGGCCAGATGTGGAAAAGTTGGGAGGGGGTGTTTCAAATGTTAATTTTTATATCATGCTGGGCAGTTAAAAAAAAGGTAAGTTAATGATAACTAAGATTTATAAAGACAAATTGGCAATTAAGAAGAGGAGGGTTTGATAGGAAAGGTGTGTGCTAATGTCTTTACAAACAATTTCGTGGGTGAGGGTATGGGTGTTAACGTCTTTGAAATGGGTCTTAGTGTCTCTACTAACTTTGGGCAGCAGGTTTGTTGCAGAGCCCACAGTTTGACTCCTAAAATAGACAAATGGGTGTTGGCATAAGCCTGAGTTTCTGAACTTTGGGGTAAAATGACATGTTTAAGGTGGGAATATGTGGTAGGTGGTTCAGGAAGGCTGTACCTTCCTAGTACCTCAGCCAATGGGAAAAGGAAGAGAGCAACATGCAGCCAGGAGTTTAGGGCAAAAGGAGGCTTAGCCCTCCAAACCTTCGAGAGAGAAAACCCCACGAACGTGTGCCCCAGTGGACTCTCTTTATTCTAATAAAGTTGCTGGACTCCTCTGTCTCCTTTATGGACACTGGCTTTTCAGTGTGATTTTCTGCACATAGATATTTTAAGTTAATTTCAGACATAATCTACAGAAACATGCACCTGAATGCTGCTATAGAACCCATGCCATGGCTACATTTCAAATCCAGCAGTTTCTGTACATAACAGTCAGCCTTTAAAAAATGCCTCCATAAAGAAAAAAAATGTTTCAGTTTCTACAATCAGTATTACTAAACTATTTTTGAAGGACTATCGTGCTATCAGTATTCCCCTACATCCCTTTCCTAACAGAAAACCCCAGCAGTCCTCCTCAAGAAACAAGCAGCTTTTTGGCCCTAAATCAGTAGGTAAAAGAGGGGTGAGGACAGAGGCATAAAACAAATCCCAAACCCAGTTCTTTTTACAGTGGGAATTCCTTAGGCTCATCTCAAAACATAATTGCTTGGTTTTTAGGAAACCTTAATGGAAACCCAACTAAAGCTAGAGGGGTGCTTAACTTGTTTATAAGAATAGGCTAGCTTCTAAAAAGATGCAGATCATTAACAAGAAAAAACAAAACACATTCTCCTGTATATTGACTTGTGCAGCTTTTTCCCTGATAAAATATTTTAAAAACACAAACCATAGACACAGTGTAGAAGTGCATAGAAAAAAATCCTGCACCCATTTTTTTTTAATTTGCATTTTTGTTTGACCCTTTTTACTATGTTGCTAATTTCTCCATTTAATTTATGTTCAGCAATTCCTAAGGAAATACCAATTCTACATGTATGTTTATTTACTGAGAAAACTGCCATACTCCTTTACCCTAGTGAAAAGCAGGTTTTGGGTGTTTTCTAGGGATTTACTATAGCTCTGCTAAGTAGGTAATCTCTTAGCTCCTTGCCCTTTCCTATGACACTGTAAGTGTAGCTCCTTATGACAGGAATTACCCCATATGGTTCAAAAAGATAAGAAAAAAAAAAGTTCAAGACACAACCCCCCCAAAGTGAAATAATCCACTTAATCTGGATCAATCACACTGAGATTTACAAAGTTCTCTAATCTCTTTTTTTTTGCTTTTATTTAGGAAGTGAAAATAAAACTTGTAAACTATAAATACAAACGCCAAGGTATTACATGAAATATCCAGGAGTACTTTATTATTTTTTAATTTCTCACAAATATTGCCTGTGGAACTCAAGAAACAGGGAAACAAAAAAAACTGAGTCTGTATACAATGAAAATCAAGTTAGATACTGCCAATTTGTCAATTCATAAAAGTTTCTATCTATCTGACAAAAATGAGCTCTGAAAAGTACCAATTAATTCATTTCACCAACTGCTATTTTTAACTATATTTGCATTAAGCAATCTGTGTAGAACCAGGTGCACTTAACCCACTTAACTCAGTGGCATCACAGTTTTAAAATATTTTTTGTTACACATATATATATATATACATATATATATATATATACACTGCAGAGGGCCAAAAACATGAAAAAGGTCAAATTTCACATGTTAGCATTAATATTTTTTAATTTTTTTTTTCCCAAATAGCAAAGCCAAGCCAGTTTTCACACTGTTTCTTTAATTCGCCAAAAACATGTAACTCCATCTATACCAAAGAAGCAGAAGAGCAAGCTTAACAGCAACTTTCATTTACGCATTTTCT
>NW_024525989.1:0-35861 GCF_017590135.1 Pyrgilauda ruficollis | reverse complement strand
GAAGGGATGTATTCATTTCAGATATTACTTTACATATATCAAAAAATGTCCACCAATAATAGGTTCACCAAATTTATTTAAAAATTGTAAAATACATCTTAAAAAAGAACATTACATTCTGCACACTGCCCTCAAAGGATGCCAGAGACATGTGAACAACCAGTCCTTTCCCCCCCTTCAAAAAAAAATTTAAAAAATTACAGTGTACATAAAGCAGGGTGTTCACAATAGCTACAGGAAAAATAAAACCACATTACAATTTATCACCACTGAACAAAAGTAAAATCCACTCTGCTGCTGTTTCGAAATTTCACTGTTAAGTCTTGTGCAACCTTTTCCTACCCCAAATATTTGTAATGAACTAAAACATTACATCTGGCGAAAAGCAGATTCCACTACACCTCAAATGCAGAACACCTATGAAGCAGAGGAATGTTGGCTATTTAAACAGAAGCAGATATTAAAAGTACAGCAAAGATTCCACTACACCTCAAATGCAGAACACCTATGAAGCAGAGGAATGTTGGCTTTTTAAACAGAAGCAGATAAAAAAAAAAAGGGTGCAGGACTCCTTCAGTTCTTCACTAGTCTTAGAAAAACTTTCCAGAATACTGCTTCACACTATAAAAAAGAAAAAATAATCTTGCATTAGAATCCTTCAACATCTGCATACTGCTTCACACTATAAAAGAAAAAGAAAAAAGCATGTATTAGAATGATTGACCATACATCTTGCATCAATATTTACAATGGCATTCTTAAACTATAAATTTCCAATACTATTTAAAGTAAATAATTTTAAAAGGTTAATGACTAATAATTATAGGCATATAATTATTTAAAAGCACATTTAAATATTAGTAATCTACAGCCAAACATTCAAGTAAACATTAAAAAATGCTATGATAGCCAACAGGTTATTAAAGCAAAACTAAACTATGTCCAAAACTATCAATATTCAGAAGAAGAGAAAGTAATGCCAGCAAGGTGTGAAATGCTGCATAAGAGCACCAATTGATTTCAACTTGTCCTGTAGAGGCATGGCCTGTGCCATATGGCAGACTGTGATTTGTTGTCGGTTATCTAAAAACAACAAAATCACTAGTCTTCCACACAGAACTAGACCAACGTCCACTGAAATCTTCTATATTTTCTACAGGTTCTATATAATTAATTACAAGTAATTTTTTTTGCAGCAATTTTCACCAGAGAAATTAAAGGACTGCTTGGCCAAGGTGTCTTCCATCAAGATTAGTTTTGAGGGAATTTTCATTTTCGTTAGAACAGAGAAAAGAGAATCAAGGCAGATCTCCCACTAGAGAAGTTAGGTTCAATAGTTACTTAAATCCTGTCTTCTAAAAACTATATTACAGAGAAGAGCTTTAGAATGTAGTAGTAGGAAAGTCAGTTTAAAAATGATAGTAAGGACACCATTAAGCTTCAACTTGCCTGTTCTGCAGTAAATACTGAGCATTTTGTATCTGGTCCTGCGTTCCTGTAATAGTTATTATTCGATCTTCTGAGCCTTCTAGTGGTTCATCAATTTTGATTGAAGCTCCTGACTCATGACGTATTTGTTTGATTCTCTGGCCTCCCTTTCCAATAATAGAACCTGCCAACTAGGGGAGAAAATAAAGCGTTCATTTCTTGATATAACTTCCTCTGCACAGTACTGTTCAAGTAGCTTCCATCCATTTAGTTTTAAGAGTTTCAATGGAAACTTAACTCTTTTACAACCTCAAAGCAGTCGCTGTAATGTATATTATTAAACACAGGTGGGATAAAGTTGGAAGAACCAAGTGTTTGTAAAAACAAGCTATATAGACCATCTCTATTATTGAATATTAACAATTAACAATAGTTCAGTGCAATCTCTAAAGTCAAGACAAAACAAACATCCTTAAGAATAAACTTCCAATGATTTAGAAACACTCGCTTTATATTAAAAGTACTTATCAAGCATACCAAATACTTCTGATTTACTTACATAGCCTAAGAAAAGACCGTGACTTTTTATTTATTTATTTAAACACAATTGTAAAGCAAGTCAGCTTTACTTACATCTTTAGGAATTGTTACTTGTGTTGTGATGATGGGTCCACCAAGATCTCCATATGAACCACGGCCCCCTGTGTAAGAATAGTCTGATTTAAACATATGCATCAAGCCTCTTGCTGACTAAATGAAGTGCATGTCAAAGTTCTCTATAAAAACTTACCATATCCAGAGCCACCCTCAAACTATAAGAAAAAGAGAAAGAAAAACCTTAAATAGTAAAACCAGCCATGATTCATTAACATGTTTTCATCTCAAGTATTATACTGTTAACTTTGAGCCTATTTTATGCAAAAATCCTAACCTACAACCTTAATCTAAGTGTAATTAAAGACAAAGTGCAGAAGAGGGCAGACCAGGAACAAGAGGGCAGGGAGGAATATCTCACAAGAACCTTTTAGCTAGCTCTGTTAAAATCTCTAAGAATAAGTCATTAAGATCCAGCCATATCAATTTACCAAGTAACCTTATCAATTCAGTTGGTAAACAGCTCTTGATATTGATCTACTCCTGACCCGTGAACTAAACTAGTATTCAAATCCAAAGATGAGAGTTCAGCCTTATTACTACTACCTATACAGCTCAGGAGAAATTAAAGTTTCAGTTTGGGACAAGACATTTACCTGGTAACTGTCAACCCTCCTACTCCATCTTGAGGAAAAACCAATTCAACTCTAATAACTTTATAACTTGTCTCTCTCCATTCAGACTATGCTACAATCCTTTGCATCTTAGAAGGGATAATCATGACACTTATTACTACTGTTCTGCTAAAACTATCATATAACAAATCCAAATCACTGTACTGCAGCACTCCTGACTGTTTTTATTTTTAGGACTGGTACTTGATATCAAGTACTTAATTTGATCTAATGCCTTTTGTATGCACACACATTCATTTTAATCTTCCTGTAGAAGCAGAAATAGATGTGCACACTTCTCTAGAATTCAACTGATAACACTGAAATACAGGAATCTGAGTGAACTACTTGTTTACAGAAGTTGTAATGCAATAATTTTTTCCAAAACAAAAACCAAACACCTGTCAGCTTTTTAGAGCCACATCAAAATGGAACCTATTCAGAAAAAGTTGTTTATCTGTTTCTAAGCAACCTGTGTTGTGCAATCATATTGCTTAGCAATACTGACCACAATACAATATAAAAAGAGCTTGTAGTGGAGTGCAAAATACAAAACAATGAAGGACACTGCGTAGAACTGAATTCAGAGACTGATCAGAGCTGCATATTTCACACATACTCTTCTACCTATTTCTGCTGATATTTTGCCCAGGGAATATCTTTTTCAGGCTAACTTGAAATGAACAATCATTTTCTTCATCCTTTCTGCTGCTTCCCCTCCCCAGACTACAAGACAGCAAATTAATTTGACAGCAGATGAGTAATTCTAACTGCAACGTTTATGTAAGCTAGGAAGTAACATTTAATATTTGGTAGCACTTTGCCATCTTCTACACAGCATAAACACTTGCTGATACCCTTTGAACTTTCCTCCCTAAACCCTCTAAGAGTAAGAAGTTTGATAAACACAAATCAAATGGAATACTTCCAAATATATGGATAGGTAATACACAACTTTATCCAGAACTATAAGTAAAGAATTACTTTTAGCATTCCTCATTTGAAACAGGGGAAAGCACAACATGATGAAGCTAAAATAAAACATAGTCCTAAATAGATGCATCTACAGGGCGCTGACAAAGCAAGAGTTACAGTGAAAGTTACAACAGAAACAGTAAAATAGGGTACAAAAGAGACAATACAACAGAAAAGCTTCTCTTGGCTGTGCTGCTGCATGCTTCCATTGTGGAACATTAACTGCCTGTATAGGATTCACTGTTCAGGACATAAACTGCTAATAACTTGAGTTACAATGACAGCTTTAGGGACTTTTCAAAGGTGCAAACTGCCACTAACTACATGCAATCTCAAAAAATTCCAGTTATCACTTAATTCAAATTATTTTCCTCAAAAACAAACTATTAAACTAGTCAAATAAAAGCATAAGCACACTCACCAACTCTGGTGGCTGCATGTCATCACAGGCATCTACATGACACTGCATCATCTTCCAGGGACAATGTAATAGAAGAAAAAGAGGAAATTAATCCAAATTAAGTCCATGTTATGGAGGCTTATAGATAACTTGGCAAACACACACAGAGCAATATAGAGAAACATTTTTCTGCACTACTTAAAACTACTACAAAGGCTCAAAAGTAAATAACAGACCAGTTACAAGATTTACTCCCTTTTACTTTCACTGCTAGGGAACTGTTACTGGTCACACATCCTTTTTTCCTTGTTTCTGTGGTGTAAACACATTTTCCTCTTACACAAAGGATTCAGACAGTTAAGGGCAGAGCAAAGCTTGAACAGTTGGTTACTTGGTTTTTTTTTTACCTCTAAGTACTAAACTGCACTATATAGTAAAAGATGTTACTCTCAGATACCAAAACCTTCTACTTCTCTTATGCATAAAACAGGAAAGGCATTTAATAAAACAAGTAACAGTCAGTGATATATCTGTATCACCAATGGGTCAAAAAGGAAGGAGATAGCTTCTCATATGTTATTAATTATTTTCCATATACCTCATACAGCCAACAGCTAAACTAATAATCTACTATGTCTAATTATATTGGAAATCCAATTACTTTTTTTTTTTTTAAAAGTGTGATATATAGCATATCTTTCCTTTAGTCTTCCTTAACAAATGTTGGGAAAAAATTTCAACAAAACTATAAAAATACAATTTGTAGTATCCATTTCAAATTACTATTATGGCAAAGGCCTTTACTGAGTTAAAACATGCAACATAACATGGATGGCACACCAAAAAAAGGATGACACCACTGATGAATTATTCTTTAAGGAACTAAGGGACACCTCCAAATCAACTGCTCTTGTCATTTTGAGGGACTTCATCTTGCTGGATGTTGTTAGCTGGAACACCACACAGCTGGTACAACTAGCGCCAGAAGATTCCTAAAAACACCTGGATGATATAATGGTACAGGTACTAGGGGAGCCAACTAGGAAAGGGGCCTTCCTTGATTTGTTGCTCATTAACAGAGAGGAGCCCAAGAGTGAAGTGGTGATTGGTGGCCATCTTGGCCACAGTGACCACAAAGCAATCAAGTTTAAAATCTCTGGTGAGAGGGAAAAAAGTGCCAGCAAAACTTCAACCCTGGACATGAGGAGAGGAGACTTCAAGCTGCTCAGGGAACAAATAAGGTCCCCTGGGAAAATGCTTTGGAAGGTGCTGGGGTCCATTAGTGCTGGTCACTTTTTAAGCACCACCTCCTAAGGGCACAGGCAATTCCCAAATGTCAGAAGTCAAGCAGGTGAGGCAGAAGGCCAGCTTGGCTGAGCAAGGACCTTTTTCTGGAGCTAAGGCAAAAGAGGAAGGTGTATGCTCAGTGGAAGCAAGGTCAGGTGATATGGGAAGAATACAGAGATGGTGCTTGTCCCAGTAGGGAGAAAATCTGGGCAGCCAAAGCTCAACTGGAATTGAAGCTGCCAGAACTGTGGGGGACAATAAAGTTTAAAAAAATATATCAGTAGCAAAAAGGAGACCATAAATAACATTGGCCTGTTGCAGGATGAAGATGGCCACCTCAGAGACAGAGACAAGGCAAACGTCTTTAATGCATTCTTTGCTTCTGTCTTCAACTCGGATGACAAACCAAGGAGGTCCCAGTGCCCTGAGCTGGAGGACCGTGACTGCAAGAATGATTGACTCCCTTATAGTTCAGCAGGATCTGCTGCTCCAGGTGCATCCCTATAAATCTATGGTGCCTGATGGGATTCATCCAAGAGTACCCAAAGAGCTGGCTGATGTCATTGTGAGACCTCCCTCAATGATTTTTGAACGATCTTGGGAATCTGGAGAGGTCCCAGCTGACTGGAAGCTGGCAAAGGTTGTCCAAATTTTCAAGGGCAAGAAGGCTGACCATGGTAACTACAGGCCTATCAGTCTCACTTCAGTACCTGCTAAACTTATGGAGAGGATTATTCTGGGATTTACTGAAAAACACATGATAGATAATGACTACATTGCAGTCATTGGTCACAGCCAGCACAGCTTCATGAGGTGAAGGTCCTGCTTGACAAACTTGATTTCTTTTTTGACAAGGTAACCCACCCACTTGATCAAGGGAAGCCAGTTGATGTGATCATTTTAGATTTCAGTAAAGCTTTCAATACTGTCTCTCTCAGGATCCTTCTGGACAAAATGTCCAGCACACAGCTGGATAACCACGTCATGCAATGGGTGAACAACTGGCTCATGGGTCAGGCACAAAGGGTTATAGTGAATGGGGTGACATCAGACTGGTGACCTGTCACTAGTGAGGTTCTGCAGGGCTCCATTTTAGGGCCAGCTCTCTTTAACATCTTCATAAACGATTTGGACACAAGATTTGAAGGTATACTAAGTAACTTTGCCAACAACACTAAAGTGAGAAGAGCTATTGACTCCTTTAAAAGCAGGGAGGACCTGCAGAGAGACCTCGACAAATGAGAGGCCATCACCAACCATATCAAGTACAACAAGGGAAAGTGCTGGATTCTGCACCTGGGATGGGACAACCCTGGATGTACAGACTGGGGAAAAAGATGTTGGAAAGCAGCACCACATAAAAGGACCTGGGGGTCCTGCTCGATGGCAAGTTTAACATGAGGCAGCAGTGCCCTGGCAGCCAGGAGGGCCAATCGTGTCCTGGGATGCATCAGGCCCAGCATCACCAGCTGGTCAAGGGAGGTGATTCTCTTGCTCTGCTCTGCACTAGGGTGGCTTCACCTTGAGTCCTGTGTACAGTTTTGGGTGCCAGACTAGAAGAAAGATATTAAGCTATTAGAGAGCATCCAAAGGCAGACTATGAAGATGGTGAAGGGTCTTGAGGGGAAGCCGTATGAGGAGCAGCTGAGGTCATGGGAGAAGGGAAGACTGAGGTGATACCTCATTGCAGTCTACATCTTCCTCAAAAGGGGAAGTGGAGGGGCAGCACTGATCTCTTCTCTGGTTACCAGTGACAGGACCCGAGAAGACAGCATGAAGCTGTGTCAGGGGAGGATGCCAGGAAAAATTCTTCACCCAGAGGGTGGTTGGGCACTAGAAGCCAAGGCACTGGTCACAGCCCCAAGGCTGCCCGAGCTCAAGAAGCATTTGGACAATGCTCTCAGGCACAGCGTGGGATTGTTGGAGTCTCCTGTACAGAGCCAGGAGTTGGACTCAATAATCCTTGTGAGTCCCTTTAACTCAGGATATTCTGTGATTCTATGAAAATATAAGTGCTCCTTTAAAAATGGTTCCTAAAATATTAGGTGCATACAATTTTCTTCTCTACAGACTCATTTGTGCTAGTTACTACTGGTAACCAATGCAAATGAAATCAAAACCAAACACAACACTGACTGGATAAGACAAAATAATTAGTATGAATAAGAATTTATTGCCTTTTGCATGCAATTGAAAAATATGCATGCAATACTAACTTATGGGAAATTCCTTGGCCTAGAAGAGTAAAAATTGAAATTTTGTTAATTTTAGTATTTATGTAGATGTGTCAAACATATTTTCTTCACTCTCTCTTTTTTGACATGCTCCTTAACATCAAGTCTCTTAAAACATGAAGTATGTTTAATATTTTTTTAGGGTATGTACCTTTATTGAAGTCCTAATACAGACACATGTATACACACACACACATATATAATGATTTAGCAGTAGTAATCATTTGAATGAGGAAACCAGATGAGGTGTCTGAACATACACTACAACAGACACTGGTTTAGCTCTTGTTTAACTCCAATTTAAAAATACTTTGAAAGCATTAGGCATCGGCCATTATAACAAAAAAAAGGGGAAGAGGAGGATTAAACAGCTTTATATGTACTTCTCCACCTTATTTTTTCCCTGGTATGTTTTTGTGCATTTGTATATCTAAAGCACCCATGGGGATGGGGGTGTTAAAAAAAATAGCAGAACTGCATTTGTGTTTTCTCAGCTATCAAAATAGCTGTCATGTCCATAGGCATTTAGTACTTACAGCCTAAAATATATACCACTGTAAATAAGAGAAACAATGCATGTATGTTTTTCAGTAAAATGCTTCAGAATAAATTATATATATATATACACACACACAATTATTTTTTCCTCCCATCTTCAAATTTACAAGACTGTCAGTCTTGTTACATCTCAAAAAAGTCAAGTTTCACCATCCAGTCTTGGTTCACCGTCTTACAAGTCTGAACTTGCTCATTTTTAGAGAAGAGATCTGGCAGAACATGAGGATTTCTGTAGATTCAACATCTCCAAGATGTTGGTCTGAAAAGACTATTCTTGCTTTTTAATGTATTTATGTAAAATGGCAGTCCTGCTCTCTGAAATTAGCCTTTCCCATGCATTACTTAACAAATCACAAGGATGTTGGTTTACTCTAAATGTTTCACTACAGAATGGTTTCTATGTGAAATGTACAATAGTTCAAGACCTTATATTTCTGACTCCTATTTATTTGTAGAAATTCATGTCAAGAAAGCCAAGGTCAACCTGATCAAAGTCAGACTAGAGTTCAAATAGATTTCTCTATTCTAAATGGAATGGAACAGAACTAGAACAAACTATTGCCCCAAGCTGAAGACTTCTCAGTCACATACCCAAGGAAGGGCAGATTGCTCTGTTTATATGCCCTGACATTTGTTTTACCAGATGCAAATAAGAAAACACAAAACCTGAGCTTTGAAAACATGAAAATACGAATAAGTGATCTTAGAGGTCTAGTTCATGACTCCTGGTTTCTTAACATTCTGAGTAGCATAGACAACTTGCTGGTTTTAATGTTGTGGGTTTGTTTGTTTTATTGTGGGTTTATTTACTTCTTTTTTGGAAGGGTGGGGGTGGTCTGTTTGGTTATAGTAATTTTAAATGCAAGTCTTTAATTTTAATATTTCTGCTAGGCTTCCGGTGCGTCAATTGTGACATTGTTTCAATATGTTCTTCCAGTATGTGTTACTGGAAGTAATTGCCTCTTCCTCCCAGGAGGCACCAATGTGTAAATCTCATTTAAGTAGCCCATTTCATAGTTCCTCTACTTTCTCTTCCATTTATTTAAAATAAAATAATCTCATCCAACCTGTCATCTTAAAGAATGTGCCAAACAGAGCCAGAAGAGGGGAAAAAAAAAAAAAAAGAGATTGTTAACCAGACGTTTACCTCTCAGATACCTAGAATTTCTCTTCCCAGGAAAGAGGATACAATAAATTACTACCAGGAAGTCATATTTCAGAGTACAACATGGAAGAATATCTTTATGCGTTTTTTAATTCTCTCCACCACCCAACATGGTTGAAATGTATCTAATTTCATTTAAAATTCATCTTATCAGTGGTCCTGGCTCCAAAAAATTTGAAATCATAGTAGATTTTTTTTCAGACATAAATCGGCATAAAGAACTGAATTGAAAAAGCAATTATCTGCCAGACCAACTAGATCCCTTTAAAGATCTTATTCATGTTCTCTTAAATTTTGTTAACATTTGTTGGAAAACATTGTTCTGACATGCTTTCTTAATCTGCACAGCCTCCCAATTTCTATTTCTGTCATCCTGATTTACAAGAAACAGTCTACAAGAACGTCTGTGTAATAAAACCAGCAGGGACTGTGCTCTACCAACTTTCTATTCTGTTATTGATGGTAGGTGGGGAAAAACAACCAACCAACCAACAAAAAATCCCACAAACCAAAATCACACAGCAGATCACATCCCAAATACTCTTTACACCTCAAACAGTTGTATTCTTGTGGAGACCATCTGTATGGCCAAAACATTTTGGAGATATCAAAGTTTATCAGAGGCACACATGTTCCACGCTTAAATGTATGTATTCAAGAAGTTTCCTCAAAGTGCTAACTGTATTTACTAAGCAAAATAAATTTTAACCTCCTACCATTCCATCGTACCGGTCTCCAGGTCTACCTCTTCGGTCATAAGACATAAGATCTCTAAAATGAGAAAAAGCGGCAGCACATGGCTCATGTTATGAACTAGTTTATATATTCTAATTCAGGTTTTAACAATTTGCACGCAATTATGAATTTCTAAATGCTTTAGCCTAGTTCTGAATGACATAAAGTTACAGAACTACTAGTCCTGATAATACTGCAGAAATAATTAAATTCAAATGCTTTTCAAAATTTTCTGGTGCAATACACACTCAATCCTGCATAATTACTACCAACATGGAGTGTGAAACAAGACCTGGAAACATGAGCACAATTCAGTAAATGTTACTCAACTTGTACAATGCATTTATGCAACAGCTTATCTGAAAATAGGAAACAGTACCTCTCTGAGTTCTTTGATTTTAGCACCCTTGACACCAATAATTCCTCCTGCTAGACTTTGGTGAATTAGAAGTCTTAATTCACAGTCAAAGTCACTACCTTTGTAGTGCTGGTACTGTAAGATGCATACAAGAATATAATATTAGTCAGGGGAAAAAAAAATTGAAAAATCCAAATACTAATTTTGATTTTCTTTGTTAAGATTTTTCTCCAAACAGCATGGTATGACTTAATACTGCTGAACTGTAATACTGTATTTACTATTTAAAAAAAAAAAAATCACATTTTTAAGTAATTTGCCTCAACACAAAGTGATGTCAAATTAGCTTTCTTTATTTATTTTATTATTATTGCTGTTGTATAGAATTTTAATATATCCAACAGTGCAACACACTTGATTACAAAGCAAAGGCAGAATGGAAATTA
The DNA here is from genome assembly GCF_017590135.1 of Pyrgilauda ruficollis. Lineage (NCBI taxonomy): Eukaryota > Metazoa > Chordata > Aves > Passeriformes > Passeridae > Pyrgilauda > Pyrgilauda ruficollis. The sequence goes on along the minus strand of NW_024525989.1, from coordinate 25,007 downwards.
CAGTAGAGCTACTTTAAATTGGGAACTAGTCAGGAAACAGGTGGTTTGAAGGGAAGGAGGCTGTTCCAAATATTGTTCTTCTAAGAAATTTTCTCTGTCCCCTATTAAAAAAATGCCAACACATACACTGAGAACTATAGGTCTTCTTTCAAAAAAAGGATGGGTTTTACTTTCTATTTTAATATATTAAAAATAGGACACAATCATCTAGAATTATCTTGTTTTAAAATCTAAATTTATACCTCTGAAAAAGAAACAAACCTACGATACATACCTCTTCCAAAGTAGGGATAATCTTCTTCAAGATTTCTCCAATTGTCTCTGTATCTGCACTTATACTCAAGATACTGTTAAGAGGCCATAGTGTCAGAAAACAGAGAAGGTGGAAAGTAGCAGAAATAAGTTTATTATTCATAATCATACACAAAATTTTAACAAGGCTGACTACACAGAAGACCTTACATTTAATATTCTCCATTTAAAGTAAACCTGTTCACTGGATTTACAACACATGCATCTTTGTTTATGTCCAATACATATGCATGATGAATATAAGAATTTAAGGCTAGGCAGGTCTTGCAGAGAGAGCAAGAGAACTCACGAGAGCTTTTGGAAGGGCTCAGACAGATTAACCAGGCAAGAAATCGACGCAAAACTTAAAGTATGAGTGAATATTCATTTTCCCCGCCACCACTAATTTAGTATACCCTTACCATTACATTGGTAAAATTAGCACACCTTTTTGTAGAAAAGGTGAGGATATGTAAGTAGTCAACATTATATCTGGAGTAAGGTTGAGATACCAGTTAGAAATTAGATTACTAATGGGCTCTGCAAAAAATGCAAAATAAATACAAGGGGGAAAACCCCAAAACAAAACAAAAAAACAACCCCACAAACAAACAAAAATGTAACACAAATGAGAAGTGAAGAAAAGTGAACTAGTTAGTATTTCAGCAAAAATAATTATGAATGGACAATGCTGGGGGGAGAAAGGTGGGCCACAAAGACCAGAGCAAGAGACTCCTGAAACAATTTGATTTATAATACAGTAAATATACAACACTTGAAGCTGTGCTCTTTCCATTGAAATAAAATTAGTGGATTGTTTGGGTGGCCAACTCACGTAAAAATTCAGTGACAAAAAGACTTAATGGGGAAAATAAGACAGCAAACTTTAAAAAAAAAAAACAATAAACGGTCTATAAGGGGATACTATTTATATCAAAGGCAGGTAATAAAATACATTTCTCTCTTTCTAATCAGGCAGTGAGGCATAAACTGTTGGGACATACCGCTCAGGGCCACTGCTGTCTGGGACTGAAACACTTGCATTGTACTGCATTGGTCATTGGCGTTCGTGGATGTTGGCATTGGGCATGGGCATTCAATCAGTAGTTGTCAAGTATGGTACCCGTTTGGCAACGAGCACATTTTTGGGCATAGCCAACCAGGGTTTTCACATGGGCGTTCAGGGGCGGATGGGCCAACGTCATGGTGGGCAACGCAGGGGCAAGTCGATCCAGTACATGGGCAACGGAGATATATGGCCAAAAAAACAAGGAGAGGGAAAAGGGGGAAAAGCAATAAATTTTAATTTAATACAAACTATACTTATTACTTTCAGTTAATGAAGCAAGTGTAAGTTGCTTTGAAGACTAACACAATAATGGATTGCTACGTCAAATGTGGCTTAACAGTATGGATCTTCACAAGTTACGTTATCTGACTAAACTACATTTTACTTTTAACAATGATGTTTCAGTAGCAGGCTGGCTCATGAAGGTAGACACAAAAACTGTTGAGATTCATATTACTGAAACCTTGGGCAAGTTGGGAAAGTTAGTATTCCAGACCAGTTAAATTATCTGGAGTAAAGTGATGTGTTTATTTACTTAAAACAAACAAAAACACTAGCTGCCTAAGTTTGTTGGCATGATTCCTGACCATTTCAGCTTAATCCTCAATTCTAGTTGCAATAGTTTGTGAACTTAGATGAAACTGATTCTGTGATGATATATTAGCAAATATTGTGTTGAACACAGTCTTGCTTGAAAAAAATTGTAGCTGATCCTAAGTACAGGAGTGTAAACAAATGGAATTTAAGAAGCATTGCCAAGTTTTATAAATACATAACATTTACACTGAATGTGTGTTGAATCACGAGTCAATCCACATACAATATGAATAGCTAAGTAAGTTATGACCATTTAAAAATGCTTTCAAGTAAAATAAAATGTTTCTTTACTGTTCTGTACCTGTACCTAAATCGTGCAACCTTAACATCAATGTTTTTGTGCTTTATGTTCACACTGTTAAAGCAAAAGCAGATGGACCATTATGTTTTGGGATTTTTTTTAAAGGAAGTTCAAGAATTCTTTTATCGCTGGGTTAAGCCAGCCACCAGAGATAGTTTTCAATAGCACTATAATGGATTCACATATATGGGAAATGGTATAGTTACAGGTTTTAAGTTTTAACAATATTTCTAATAAGAGATGTTAACTCATGTAATTGTGTAATTTAGAGAAACCCTGTTTGAAAGCAAAGAGGTTTAATATAAACCTCTCCTCCCACATAACTTGAGCTGGGCTTCAATTAAAACACAAATTGAAAAACTAAAGTTATCTTCTCCAACAATCATTATAAGTAACTTATTGTTGTCTAGGTTTGAATTTCTCAATTTCTAGAAATGTATGCAATCAAGTTTTCAATGCAGTGCCCTGGAAGAATTGGTGTTAAATTAATTCAAACCCCTGTATACTCACATCTGTACGAAGTGCCTTAATATTTTTGCCACCTTTTCCAATCACTGCTCCAGCATTCTGGAAAATAGTTTTCAGAATTTACATTAGGGTAAAACAGCACAGACTGTTTTTTTGAACTGAAGACTAAGAACAATGTATCTATTTCTGCATTACCTTGTGGGATGCATTTAAGGGTGGGGTGAGGCTTGTTTCCTTTTGAAAGGTTCAAATTAAATCAAAACAAACTGATGTGGTTTTACCATGAGGAAAAAAAGGTTAAAAAAAAGATCAATGCAGAGATAAAAATACTCAGTAATATTTTTTCAATTTCAAATTTAAGTTTCTAGGCAATTCTGCCTGTATTTTCATAGAAGCATAGGTGGACAAGCAGATGAATAAAAAACTGGTTGGATGATTGGTAATAGTTAATGGATCTTATTGCATCTAGAGGCTGGTAAGAAGTGGGGTACCACAGAGGTCTATCCTGAGATCTGTCATGTTTAACACAGAATGATTTGGGTTGGAAGGGACCTTAAAGATGATCTAATTCCAACCCCCCCCCCCCCAGGGAAAAAGTACCCCCACACTAGATCAGGTTGCTCAGGGCCCCAACCATCTCATAGTTAGAATATGACTGAAAAAATAACTTATGGGTTTCCATGCATGTTATATAAGTCAACAGCTTTGCTAGTTTATTTGATCACTTTTTTAAGGTTTGCAAATTTCACTTTCCCATTCCAAACATTTGAGCAAATGCTACTTTTGACTGAAGCCTATGTAAGTCAACTGACCACTCAGGTAGGTACAGTCTGAAGAATGTAAAACCAATATAAACAATTGCTAATCTCCAGTTGCTAAAAATCAACAGGAATAAACTCAAGGTATTCAAGAGGGGTAATTGTAAAACTAATTTTTTACCAGGCTATTTCAAGAACTACATGTAAAATTATTGCTTTTACTATGCAGTTCATACATGATGCTAACAGCACCAAAAATATTTTGCAGCACTCCACATAACTTGACTATTCATTAGAAATGCCATGTAGAGTTAAGGTAACATTCCCCTACCCCAAGACAAAAGACTGAGTTACTTCAGACAGCACAAACATCTGCATCAACTGGAAATACTAAAGGAGATTCATAAATAGCAGTTTTACCGTGACAATTTATACTAGTCAATGAAGCAATTGCAATCCATGAAACATTACTCTCTTATTTCCTACTGTTGATACCTATAGATTTATTAAATCTGGAGAAATTACTAAAATCTTGACGAAGTTCTCATCTTGTCTCATATTTAATTTACAATTATAAGCGGATCATTTTCTAAACTGCTTGCTTTCTAAAGACTAATACATAGTCATTCCCCTGGAAACAATTATGTTCTATTCAAACATGAGAAGTGGCTTATAATTTCTATGTCTTTATTTTTTCAATTAGTACATTTTTTTAAAATCAAAGAAATCCCATAGATTGTTAGACTCATCCTTGAAAAAAAATATTGAAGATTGCAATACACTTCTATTATCATTCATGCACACAAATATTCCTAAATAAATTTTAAATAAAGCACAAGTTCTTTCTAAATATACACTGTCACCACTGTCTTAAGCTATAAGCAGGAACATAGCAATACTAAGAGCATACTTTGCTTTGAAGCAAAATGCGCAATTCAACCATTTCATCTGTATTCCGAGACCTTTTGAAGGCCTGTTCTTCTTCCATATCTTCTGCAGGACGTTTGCCTGTAGACAGGTCCATAGGGGGGAAAACACAAATATATATTTAACTTTCTAAGTCATGATAAAACTGTATATCAAGTTATGCACTGTATTCCTAGTAAAGCATTCCCTCCCATTAGCGCAGTGCTTACTTCTGACATCTACCCTGAGCACCTGTAGGACAGAAACAGGTTTTTACTTCATCAGTCTACATATCAATTAATAAGTGAAGACTCATTCAAATCTATAAACTGCAGCTGAAATAAGAATTTTTCAAACTTTGTGAAAAAATAACACTGTCTACAACAGTGCTGCATCACCTACTTAGTATTTCTTTTACAACTGGGAAAACCTTAAAGCACAAAAGATTAAAAGTAGCTTTTCCAATACTGAAATACTGGTGAAACAGTAGGAAAGCAGTATTTAAAATAGCTTTGAAAAACTGGCCTGAATCAATACTAATGCTCTAACTCTTCTTCACTAATTATGTCCAAAAGGTTTTTCATTTAGCTAATATTTAGAGATATTTCACATATATATACACATTCCTTCAAACTAACAACTGCTATAAATTAAATACAGTAGATATGCCTAACAGTATCTTTATGTGATCACATTGTCCATACAAATTCTGAGCATTTAGCTATCAAATATTTTCAAATCTGTCCTTATAACTTTTAGTTACGTATACCATGACTAAAATACTCCCAAAGAAAAATTACATATTCATGATACAAAAATCACATAAGACATATGAAAATTAAAAGATTAAATGAAGCATTTGATACAGTTAAAGCATTCCAAAACAGTTAGAAACACCAAGACTCAGAGTTTCCTTCCCCCCAAAATAAAATAGCCCTTTAAAAAATTTACCATTTGTCTCTGTGTTGGTAAAGGTTTCCTCCTGTTGTTCAGTCTCCATTACCTTTTATTCTTAGGAGCGAAGGTAAAACCTGTTGCAGAATAAAAAAGAGCTAGTACATTATTTTGTGGGGGAAAAGGTTAATTGTACATCATACTAATGGGAAAAGCAAGAAGAAATGCCTGCTTTTAGAGCTTACCAGGTTTATATATATTTGCAGAGCAAAACTCAAGTGTTCTGGGAAGGACCAAAACCCTACTGCTTCAGAAGCCTATGAAAACAGCATAGATCAGGCTCTGTTCACTTACAGGTCTGATTCTTGCTACAACTGAAAATGGGGCTTTGACCTGAGATTTTGCTGCAAAGCTTTCTTTTATAAATGGAAAAACAACAAGACCAAACACATCACTAAGAGGAGAAATAATAATCAAGTACAAAGACTTACAGATACACAATTACACTCTGAATTATTTCAACCTTGCTCATTTTCAAGCATTTGCTAGTTTTAAGCAATCACATTTATTGACAATGACTTTCAAATATTTAAAGTGAATAATTATCTGGGTGCTACTTTTAGGATGTTATATACCATATCTTGAATTTCCTTTTTAGGAGATGCTATGTTTCAATATGCTAATTGTTTAGTTCTAAATTTAGACTAAACAATTTAGACCAAAAGTTATAAAATTAATGTTGATGATTAGAAGTTTTCTATCAACTTACTAGCATGCCTTCCATTCAACATAACAGATGAACAAAACATTACACACAATCCACACTTAAAAAAATCTGTTAAAAATAGCACACTATAATGTATGACCTCTGCATACATGTATGAAGAACCTCAAAAACAGACAAACTTTTTTGACCTTGTAAAACAGGTACTTCTTACAAGATCTGTTTTTGCTAAATCTATGATGTAAGGATACTTGTAAAACAAATTAGAAGTCCAGGCAGAATAATTTTGCACCTTATTAAAAAATTAATTTGTATAGATAACAGCCAAACAAAGAACGTTATTTTCCTTCCTTTGGATTTTATTGCTCAACTTTCACAGCCTGAACAAACGGTTGATACATATATCTACGAAGAAAAAGTGAGGTATGTTTAATTTTTTAAAGCATCCTTTTTATCATCCATTAATTTGTAAGTTACCCTATTTTTGCAGGCAAACAGCAAGCACTGCCGGTAGGTATGCAATCTTTTACAGTCGCTGCTGAGACACCACCTCCCCAGCACATGCTAGTATTTCCAGGCCCTTAATTTGAGCTAATAGAAAAAGCATCGCCTAAAGAATAGCCAAGTGTCAAAACAGACGCTGCTAGAACGCAGGGATGGGGGCAGGAAGAGAAATTTCACCAGGTTCAAATGGCTAACCCTTCCAGACCCTATGCTATTTACGACCCTCCCAAAAATTCTAGAGCTGCCGGGGGGAGAAGTGTAATATACTGTTCAGGACAAGATGCTCTCGACTAGTTGCTGTGCTCTTTTGTGCAAATCGAGTTTACAGGATTAAATTGGCTAACGCAACATTTTTAAAAACATCTAAAGAATAAAGCAGTCACGGACAAGAGTAGAGGGGCTGGGAGATGCCGGTGTGTCTCTACCCCGCTCCCTCCGGGACTAAGGGCCCTTCTCGCCCGGACGCCTCCCCTTCCACAGCCCACGCGCCAGTCTGCTCAGGCTGACGTTCACCTTTAACCCTCGCACAGCTTCTAAAACCAGCCAGCCGCCGAGCGCTCGAAATCCCAGCTCACGCCCTAGGTGAGAGGGGGAAAGGTGCCGTTACATAACCCCCACAGTCCGAGACCCACCTCCGCGGTGGCGGGGACCAGCAGAAATGGCGGCCGCTGTGATAGCGCCTACCCACTGCTAGGCGGAGCAGTGAGCCGAAAAACCACCACCACGCGGTCACAAGATTTCCCCCACTCCGACCAGAGAGACACAAAGGAGGCACTCAGAGGCCCTCACCCCAGCTTAAGCAGGGCCGACAGAGCGCAACAGCCCTACCACGAGAACTCTGGCATGGCCCCTAAAAGCAGGCTCTGCTGCAGAACGCTCCCCAATCGTTTTCACACGGCTGCTTCCGCACAGGCCACAGCAGAGTGCCCTCGTCTTCTTCTCTGCCCACCATAATTACCAAAAACTCACCCCATCCACAGCTACCCTAGGTAGGCGCCAGAAAGGGTCGGCGACCGCCCCCCGCCCCTAAAAGCAGGCTCTGCTGCAGAACGCTCCCCAATCGTTTTCACACGGCTGCTTCCGCACAGGCCACAGCAGAGTGCCCTCGTCTTCTTCTCTGCCCACCATAATTACCAAAAACTCACCCCATCCACAGCTACCCTAGGTAGGCGCCAGAAAGGGTCGGCCCCCCCCCCCCCCCCCCCGACCTTAGCACGCACCCGCTGGTGCGACCACATCACCACTCCAGGAACGGCACCAGTTGGGCCGCCGTTCTCGCACTAAGGCCACCAAAGTGCGACAGCTGAGACACAAATCATCCTTTTCGCCCTTCCCTTAGGGCAGATGGAGCCCGTTGGGTCCGCAGGTTGCACAAAACCACTCCACATTAACTAAGGAGTCATCACTCCCGGGCCCCTCCTTCTCCACGCAGCAGTCCCCAGACCTACTCAATTCCGCCGCCCTGCGCAGTCCCTGCGAGAGTCCAAGAAAATCCTGAAGCCCGGCGGCGACAGGCCTCCCGTGTTTTTGTCTCACACAACAGGGTCGGGAGGGGTACGATCAACAGCTTAGTTTCCTTCAACCCGGCTTAATCCATCCCCCCTACCCCACCCCCAGTGCAAGCAACACCCCCTCCAAACCACGCTTACCTGCACCCACCACGTACGGAAAAAAAAGGCGAGTAACTCCGACTACCAACACACATTCACCAACACCGCCAGATGACTGGCCCAACCACCTCCTCTCCTCCCCCCGTGAGGGACCCACTGCGGCCCCATTGGGTAAGGCAGCTGCCCATCAGGGCAGGGATGGCCTCTAGTTTGCCCCGCCCTCCGTGTAGACCACGGCGAGACAGGCCTAAGTGATCACGAGAAGAGCACTAGCCACCCTGCACCGCTGCAGTGTGCCTAGGTTGTTTGTTTGTTTTACCTGCTTGACGGGGGCCACGAGAAGTGCGGCAAGAACAGTGGAGACAATAGAAGGCAGCAAAGGAGAGAGACCTCAGAGGTTTTTTGAAAAAAATGGCGTCTGCGAAAACTCCGTCTTGTGCTTGTTCCTTAGCACTGGAGGAGGCGGGGCAGTGTTCTTGCGATGCTTAAAGCCGCGCGTGGCGCCACGCCTCCTATTGGCTGTTGAGTCGCGCGGTGTTTTGGGGTTGTGTACAGAGAGCAAGTGTATTCTCGTCTTTCTTCCCACCTACAACTCAGGTGAGGGGAAGCAGGCTGCCCTGCTGGTTCTGCCCGCCCGCTCGTTCGGCACCACCCCTGCCTCAGATAAGTGTATGGGGTGGTTCGGCTGAGGGTGGGGTGTGGGGAAAGGGGCTTGGGTTTTGGTCAGCCTGTTTGAAGAGTAGGGAGGCATGCGTCGTCCTTAATGTGACTCTGGTGGGGCAGGCCACTTCGTCTTAGCATCCTTTGCTGTCCACTGCAGCTAGTCGGTGTCCACAGGGATGTGGGGTGACAGCTGGCCTTACCGCCTCCGGGGGGCTTGGCACAGGGTAGCAGCGCCAAGCTGGTGACAGGCTGTCTAAGGACTGCATGGACGACATGAGAAACTTACGGAAATGAGTAAACAAATGGGTTATTTCCTGTAAGTAACTGTACCGTTTTTTCCAAGTAGTAGAGTTTTGGGGCAAATTTAAAGGCAGGGTATTTTTTTATTAGCTGCAGGTTATAATATCAGAAGACAAAAACTTTGTGGGTTTTTACTCTTCTTATAGTATTTTTTCTTTGGTGTAATTCTGTAGGGAGGTTGAGTTCCTTGGTCATCCCCCTTTAGGGGATAAATAGTTTCCAAGTGCAGTTATACAATTTAAATGTGCATAGATGCTTCCAAAACTATGAGAAGTTAGAGCTTATTAACCACTGATGTTCTTGAGACAATGACCACCAAAATTTGGTGCTATTATAGCCAAATCCTGGACTGGGTCTCTAGATAACATTGATAGATCAGGCTAGCCTTCTGTTGTCAGTTCCAAAGATTTAACATGATTAAAGTGTAAAAATCACCTCTATGATACAAATACAGACCCCAACCTGTTTATATTGTAAATGAGGCTTCTCACTTGTGCTCTTCACAGTGTTAATGAGATGAGAGAATAATTTCTAATTCTGAAAGTTAGATGTTTTATTTTAAGTCTTAATATGAAACCTCACAAGCAGCAATGAGTCCAGGGGTATAAACACAAAAATTTCTGATGGTTCAGTTTATCTAAAAGTAGATTTTGCTGATGATGTTCTAACAAGTTTAATTGGATTTTCACTGCCTGAAATGAATATGTTGAAAAAGATACCATTTCACATCCAACGCTTAAGCATGGTTTAGAGAAATGTCAAGGATGACTGATAGGTCTCTGATGACTATAGAGTTGAATCCTTTTTCAGTCTAAAGCCACTGTATTAATTCTACAGGATACAAATGCAAGGCATCTAGAACAATTGAAGAATTGTTTGAATAAATAACATGCGCAAACTTGTAGATTATGCACTGGGAAATATTTAAGGCAAAATTTTCCCTGAAAGACTATTGAAAATTAAATTTTAAAGTTAAGTGGTATGCCTTTTTTCTCTCAAACGTTAGTGGAAAAGTGAGAGAAGATGTCTTAGCAGGAAGGAATTCATTTCTTATGGTGAGAATATTGAAATAAACTTTTGAACTTTTTTGGCTTGATTTAAAATATTCATGTATCACTCTTATTCTGCAAAATCCTCTATCTTCTTGACTGGTGATCTGGGTTAAGAGACTGTCAGGAAACAATAAAAAACAAATCAGGTAATTCTTATACTTTTTTCAAGGATAATTATTTACCTGATTTTTAAGAGGTAGCTATAGGACATGACCAGCCTTGTCTTAAAGTGGTTGAGTACATTTAAACAATAACTGTTTAGATGCAGTCACTTACAATAATGCCAGGAACCTAAAGTGTAGAGAAATTAACATTTCCGAAATATTCATGTGAGGAAAAAAGTGTATATATAAATGGAATTAAAAGCTATATCCTTATTTAAAAAAAACAAACCTAACCCCTCCAACTGTTTCTAACATCACTTACTATCAGAAAAGAATGATTGTATCATACAGGGGACCTATTTTTTGGCATGTTAAGTATTACTAATAATTTTGAACCCACAGCCATCCTTAGTCATTAGCTCTTCATGTTTACTAGTCTAACCTTTTCACAATGTAGTAAAATAGTTGTTGTGTTCCGAGGATGATGTACATGTATAATTATATTTGCCTTAATTTTGAATTTTTAAAATTTCTGCTTTTAGATTGTATTTAAAAAAAAAAAAACAAGCTTAACAAAGTATAAATGAAAACATTTTGGTGGAAGCTCTTTAGTCACTTTCATAGGATAATCTACACCTTACTGTGTATAGAGTATCAGAAATGGTTTGCTTGGGTTTTGTTCTTTTCTTTTTTCCTTACCTTGATTTTTTTTTTTTTCAAAGAATGCAAAAATTGGTAGTTAGAAGAGGAGTTGGATTGGGGTTTTTTGTTTTTTTTTTTTTATTGGACTGTATCTTCTTTGGAAGCCTTTTCATCATCCAAACAATATATGTTAGACCATGGGAAAAATGGAGGGAAGTAGAAGAGGAGAAAACTTTGTAAAGCATTGCGGCAGAGAGAATAGGGACAGGCGTTCGGAAGATCTCGGGCTGTCACGGAAACCGATAGGGCCCCTCTCTCCCCTGACTTAGAGAGATAAGAGATAGCCACAGGAAAAGAGGCCAAAGAATGTAACCTCTCCTAACACTGGCCTCTCCCAGTTTCCTTACTAACCATAAAAGGTAAAAGTTAGACCCCAGAAAGTAGAAGTAGAACCAAGGGTATATATATCGATGAGAAAACCAATAAAGGGCTTTCGAACCGTCTGCCATGCTGGTATCTGCGAGTTCTTAGCCCGAGCAGCCTTGGGGATTTGGGCTGCCGTGCTGTGTTCTGAACCAGGGCGCCGAGCCTTAACCATAAGGCCACAAAGCATGAGCCTTTAAAGGCTTTATTTCATACAGGTAATAAATTATTAATTCCTTGGTCTTTTACCTTGTCCTCCCTTTTCTTTCTCAAAAGAAAACCTGAGCAAGCCATGACTGTGCAAGGCATCTTTGGGTTATTTTCTGAGAAGCTGTATTGGGTCTGACTGGGATGGAGTTTACTTTCCTCATGGTGCTGTGCTTTCTGTTTGTAGCTGGAATGGTATCCATGATTCAGGCATGTTTTGGCTACTGCTAAGCTGTGCTCACACACCATCAAGGCTGTCTCTCCAACCTTGCCCTGCCCCCAAAGGCTGATAGGCTGGGGAAGGGATTGGGAGGGGACAGAGCCAGGCCAACTGACCCAAAAAGATCAAACGCATCTTCCATGCCAGATGATATAATGACCAGCATTAAAAGTGAAAAGGAAGGGAGAGGGGCATTTTAAAGGTGTTTGTCTTCTGAAGTAACTGCTATGCATAGTAAAACCCTACTTCCAAGGAAGTGGCTGGACATCACCTGCTCATGGGAAGTAGAGAATAAATCCTTTTGTTTCCTTTATTTTGGCATGCAGCCTTTGCTTTTCTTCATTAAACTGCCTTTATCTCAACCCGGAAGTTTCACCATCTTATTTTCTCCCCATCCAGCAGAGGAAGGGAAGTGAGAGAGTGGCTTGGTGGGCACCTGGCTGTCAGTGAAGGCCAACCCACCACAGAGGCTGTTGGAGTCTGTGCATGATTTAGAACTGTAACAAAAAAAGCTTTTGACTGGTGAGAGGTTTGATTTCTTTAGACATGCTTCCATTTGACTTGACATCCAGCAAGGTTTACTGTTCTTCAGTTATTAGCTATAGAGTAGAATAGTTCAGTTGGAAGGAACCTACAACAGTCCTCTAGTCCAACTGCCTGACCACTTCAGGACTGTCAAAAAGTTAAAGCATGTTCTTAAGGGCTTTGTCCAAATGCCTCTTAAACACTGACAGACATGGGGCATTGACCACCTCTCTGGGAAGCTTGTTCTGGTGCTTGATGACCCTCTTGGCAAATAAATGCTTTTTAATGTCATGTCTGAACCAGGTGCAGTTTGAACACACATCTTGTCACTGGATACCAGACAGAAGCGCTCAGCACCTGTCCCTGCTTCCTCTCTGCTTCTCTTCAGGAAGCTGCAGAGAGCCATGAGGTCACCCCTCAGCCTCCTTTTCTCCAAACTAGACAAACCCAGAGCCCTCAGCAGCTCCTCATAGGACATTCCTTTCAGCCCTTTCACCAGCTTTGTTGCCCTCCTCTGGATGCATTCAAGTACCTTTACATCCTTTTTTAATTATACAGCCCAGAACTGCACACAGTACTCAAAGGGAGGCCAAAGCACTGCTAGATACAGAGGCAATAATCACCTATTTTGACCAGCTGGTTATACTGCATTTAATGCACCACAGAACATGGTTTGCCCACTTGGCTGCCAGGGCTCACTGCTGACTCCAATTGGGCCTGCTGTCAATCAGCACCCCCAGATCCCTTACTGCAGGGCTGCTTTCCAGCCATTTGTCTCCCAGTCTATACTTGTGCCTGATGTTTCTCTGTCCCAGATGCAGAAGCTGCCATTTGTTCCTGTTAAATTTCATGCCACTGATGATTGCCCAATGTTCCAGTCTATCTAGATCCCCCTGCAAGACCTCTGGTCCCTGGTAAGAGTCACCAGCACACTTGCTAATGGTGCATTCAACTCCTGCATCCAGATAATTGATAAATATATTGAACAGAACTGAGCTTAGACTTGAGCTCTGAGGAACGCTGCTGGTGGCCAGTCATCAGCCATATGTAGCCCCATTTGCTACAGCCATTTGAGCTCTGCCCTTCAGTCAGTTCTTCACTCAGTGCTGTGTGTACCTGCTCATACCACAGTTGGACAACTTCTCCAGAAAGATGCTGCAAGGGTCAGTATCCAAATCCTTCCAAAAATCAGAAAAACTGCATCTACCACCTTCCCTTCATTCTACTAGGCAGGTGACCTTATTGTAGAAGGATATTAGATTAGATAGACAGGCCTTTCCTTTTGTGAACCCATGTTAACTGTGCCTGATGACTGCATTGTCCTTTACATGTCTTTCAATAGCACCCAGTATGATATTTTCCATAGTTTTTCCAGGGTTAGCTTAATAGGTCTGTAGTTTCCTGGGTCTTCCCTCAAGCCCTTTTTGTAAATTGGAATAATGCTGGCTAGCTTCTAGTCAGCAGAGACCTCCCCAGACTCCAGACCTTTGGTCAGGGTCCTGCTGATCAAGAGGGGTCCTGCTGTAACATCCAATAGCTCTTTCAGTACTCTGGGATGAATCCTATCTGGCCCCATGGACTTATGAACATTCAACTGATATAGCTGGTACCTTACATTTTCAGTGTGCACAAATGGAAAGTCACTTTTCCTGCAGTTGTGGTCCTCCAACTCAGAGGACTGGACAGCCCAGGATCTATGAATATTATTAAAGACTTCTCATTAAATATATTCACTCTCAAATTGTAAAAGAAGGCAGTGACTAGACCAAAGATATGGTAAGATTCCAAATAAACTAGGCTGGCCCAACCAGCTTGAGGATTAGCCTAATCCTTCCAGATACCAATTTGGCCACAGTGATACATGTGTTTATAACCCAGTAACTTGTTTCTTGTTGAATGAAGGTAACATCCTAAGAAAGCAACAGTTAGTTGTAATAATATCATCTTAAAGTACCAGTTCGGAATATTAAAGGATAAAGAGTTTCTAGTCTAGGACCATTACTGTGATTTCACACTTCAAAAAATATAATTTTTTAGGTCATATCAGAAGGAGAATCTTCACAGAAGTTGAGTATGGAGCACTTTCAAATAGAACATTAAATATAACATTTATAAAGAAATATAACCCCATTTCTTAATATCTTTTGTGTGGGATGCATCACAAGCTGATTCGTTATATACCCTGCACCAGTACCAATCCCATGAGTGGTTGTATGAGGTGTCTCAGCCCTGCCTTGGAACCACCCCTCTGCCCAGCTCTCCTGCCCAAAAGGTGGCCTCTGAGCACTTGCATTCTAGGATGGCTACAAGACAATGCTGTAGCTGTTTATCTCATCACCAGGAGAACACTCCCTTACAGGGAGTCCTGTCTCTGGCATTCCTGCTTCCAGACAGTTCAACCCCTTCTGCATTAGGGCCTTCTTGCCCTCCATGACAGATCTTTTCTTGGTCACAGATTTATCACTGCCAAGCAGTTACAATTTCACTTTCCCCTTCACTTGCTATAATAATTTCAAACATTTCTCTTTAGAATAAAATCTTAGGCAGCCTTGGGAGATATTTGATTGGGCAAGACGCCTGTCAATCACGGTAACATCTCACCCTTCTTGTCTATAAAATTTTGTGAATTGCTCTCTGTCACCCATCTGCAAGGGCCCTTTGCAAACAGGGTGACAGAGGACAGCATGAGTCTAATTTGCACTGGAGCTGCATCATTCACTTCCAGAACCTATTAGGGGAGAACTCAGGCCACAGGCATTATGCTTATTGATTGCAAATTACAACTTCTCTCTAAAAGCAGAAAGCTATTTAATCCTTAACCTATTTCACCTTTAGCGAAAACCCCAAATATTAAAAAACAACCTGTAACCCATTTATCCCTTGCAGAAAAACCCAACTCCCAGAAAACAATCTGTAAACAGGAAAAGAGTTTGTAAACATAAGAAATAATTTGTAAATAAATCAAGTCCTTATATGAACTGTCCATGAGGTAGGTGATCATTTGTGATATCATAGGGTTACTGTACTGTTATATGATTTATTGTAAAACATGAGAACATCATACTACTTAAGACTCAAAAGATGGGGATGTACCTTCAACCTTTTTTCCCCTTTTTTCTTTGCATAATAAATAAAAATAGGAACAAAACATGGAATTTGAATACTATTACTTAGGGGGTTACTGAGAGGGTCTCTTTTTCACTATGAAGACTTGAAAAAACCTCTTCCAGATGAGGTTTTCTCATTTATCCCAATGGAAAAAGGGTTTAACTTATGCAAAGTTTCATCTAGGTTTACTAGTATATTTTTCTGTACCAGCCAGGTTCATGGCTTGATTAGGGCCATGAACTTGGTTGGGAGATGTTTTCTGTATTTATATTTTAAAAACAAGCTTTTATTAATACCTAGTGCAAGAAGAATTTTTAACATGAATAAGAGTGCAAGCAATATACTTTTTTCCCATTGTTAGAAATTAGAAATTTTGTTATTGACTTTAACAGATGACTTTAAACTTTTAAAATTATGACAAGTGGCAGAATTTCAGTTAAAAAACTTTGCAACTGAAATTTGCTTATGATAAATTGATGTTTTATGTGTACCTCAGTGGATATTCTTTGACTCTTACCCATTTGTCTTGAAGCAATGCAAGAATAATTACTAGGAGTAGTAAGAAAAGACATGTTAATACACATACTAGGGTTTCTTTAAGACACAGTAGTACCTGCCTGAGACAGAAATGTAATATTTTCCAAATAACTTTAGCAGAACTAGCAATCACAGGCTTATCAATTTCAGTTTTAGCAAATGCAAACAACAATAATAAATATTGTACTATGAACTCTAAGGCAGATTTTACAAACAGTTGTATGTTTTTGTAAGTCTTGTGTGATAACCCTTTGATATTTTTACTCTTGGCATATGTTATTAGTTTATTAGAGTCTTTGGAATATGATAGCCTTGATATATCAGGAGGCAAAGTGGTTGTGAGGCTCCTGAGAGGCGGAAACCCAGTGTTTGTTTTTCTCCTCACCATCCATTTGCAGGGAAAAGCTGGCTTCTCACTGGACTGGGTGAGAGGGTGGTTTGATTTCAGCTGTTGTGATGCAGTCATCCCATGTATCTGGCCCCATCTCTTCGGGCAGACTTGATTGTTTCTGCTCTCACGGCACCAAACCTTTGCATGCTTTTTTCCTCTGCCTTTAGCCGGACAGGCTCCTCGCAAGGGCTTTTCCCTCGCTCTGCTTCTGGGTTTGACGTGTGCAGGAGCTCCTGGTGGTGACATTCCCAGACCCACCCTTGGGGGCAGGTGTAAGAGCCTGAATGAGAGATGCGGGACTCCAGGCAGCTCTTCCAAATGCAGTTTATTACATCCAAGGTGTTACAGCAGTCCAGGGTCGTGGGCGACAGAGCCTGTGCCTACAGCTGTCAGCTGCATCTGCAGGCAGGCCTGGAGACCCTGAGTTTATCACAGGCTTATCAATTTCAGTTTTAGCAAATGCAAACAACAATAATAAATATTGTACTATGAACTCTAAGGCAGATTTTACAAACAGTTGTATGTTTTTGTAAGTCTTGTGTGATAACCCTTTGATATTTTTACTCTTGGCATATGTTATTAGTTTATTAGAGTCTTTGGAATATGATAGCCTTGATATATCAGGAGGCAAAGTGGTTGTGAGGCTCCTGAGAGGCGGAAACCCAGTGTTTGTTTTTCTCCTCACCATCCATTTGCAGGGAAAAGCTGGCTTCTCACTGGACTGGGTGAGAGGGTGGTTTGATTTCAGCTGTTGTGATGCAGTCATCCCATGTATCTGGCCCCATCTCTTCGGGCAGACTTGATTGTTTCTGCTCTCACTACTTGCAACATTTGCTGACTTGTTTGCCTGTGCTATCTTTCTGCTTGGTAAAAGCATCTTCTTGTTTGAGGTGGGTTTATCCTTTGCTCTAAGTCATAAAAACCCCTTCTAAGTAACATACCCTTTGCCTCCTTGGTTATCCAGTGAGACTGGCTCAGCAATTCTTTTCTTCTATATCAAAATTTACTTCCATCTCTATTCCTTCCTCAGCTTCTACATTCAAAAATCTTTCTGTCAAGCATACATATTTGTGAGACTTTCTTGTCAAACTTTCATCCTTCCCAACAGGCAGGGTCGGAAACGGGGCCACTCCCACTGGAGGCGAGTCTGTGTTCCATGGAGGTTGGCTTAGGTGCGGGGCCCTGCCCCCTGATGCAGGCAGGATCGGGGGAGTAGGCACATCCCCCAATGTAGGCGTGGCCAGATTCCACGTGGTCTGGTCCCCTAGAACAGGGCGGCATGATGTGCACGCCTGGATTGGCAATATTAGTGGCCCAAGGTGGCTGCATTGTTATTACAGCGGTCTGAAGTGGACACGGGGCATCTCGTTGCTGTCGGGGCTGCGGCGGCCTCCATCTCTCCACGTGATTGGATTGCGCAATCGGCCCCTCCGCGTCCCAGGGACAGTGCCAGCATTCGCGGCACAGGCAGCCCTTGGATTGTCTCCTTTTTCTGGGATTCCCCCACTCCCCGGAGCTGTGCCGCTCCCCACGGTCGCTCCGCAGCAGTGAGCCAGAGTCCTACTGGTGCAGGGCCTGTTTTCGCAGCCACCGGGTCCCTCCGGCTCTCTGGGTAGTGCCGGCTCCCACGCGGGGTTGCACAAAGAAGCGGCTGTGTTATGAATAAAAAGTTATCTATTTTTGTTTAAGGTTGCAGAGTTAAAACCGGTTGGACAGGTTGCTGTTAAGTTAGCTTCATTGTTAAGAGTTCTTCTTCAATTGCCCGTTAATGGTTGGTGATTTAGCCATTGTCCTCCTGATGCTTGCCCTGGAGCAACACCTGGACATGGCAGCACCAGGAAAATAGGAGTGGCCTCAGACCTCGTATGCAGATGAGAAATGTATTGCTCCAAATCTTCCCATTTTCCAGGAAAACCCCTAAAAACAATGAGCCAACATAGAATTAGGGGACCTAAGTGATGTCTAAGGATGGGCGCGTAGTCCAATGCCTGCTTGGATCCTTTTTGCTTCTTACCCTGACCTGAAAGGATGTTCACTAAGGAGGGGACCCGAGGTGTTGGACCGAAAAGCAGGAATCTGCTAATCTCTCGTGAGGACGCAGTCCCCAGCTCTGCCTGCAGACCAGCGGACAAAGCTGCATCATCCTCCTCCTCCATGCCACTCCTGGGAGCTGCAGCGGCGTGGGCGCAACCCGTCGATTTCTCCCCACCTGAGCTGAATCTCTTTAATAAAGGCATTAAAAAGGAGAAAGATCTCCTGCTCATTTATTTCAGCTGCGCTTCTCTCCTTCCCCTTTTGCCTCTCATATTCCA
The DNA here is from genome assembly GCF_017590135.1 of Pyrgilauda ruficollis. Taxonomy (NCBI): domain Eukaryota; kingdom Metazoa; phylum Chordata; class Aves; order Passeriformes; family Passeridae; genus Pyrgilauda; species Pyrgilauda ruficollis. The sequence goes on along the minus strand of NW_024525989.1, from coordinate 6,401 downwards.
AGTGTTTTAGCAAGTCCATAACTACTGACAAGGCTTTATACAACCGATGGCTGTGTCCTCACCATTAGAGGTTGCAGCAAGTATATATTGTCCAACCTCCTCCTTAAAGGGTACATTTAAAGCAGTCTCTTTGGACACATTTAGTTCATGGCTCTCACACCATGTGAGCAAAGTTTGCAGAGCCCGTTTACTGTAATTAATCTCTCCTTTTTAAATTAAGAAAATCCATACCTTTAAAGGTGGAGTTTTCTAGTGTTGTAGTCTAGGATCCCATGGTCTAGATAATGATTCTAGTCCACAAAAACAGAGTTTGAAGCCACATAGCACTTTATTCTGTCTTCCGAGAGGATTTTTGCCACAGTTTTCCACTGCCTGCGGTAGATTCACCACAATTCCGCTATCTACCCAACAAAGTCCCAGTTGTACAGCGTGCTGGCTCTCCCGCCATTCTGGCTATCACGCCGCTTTGCAGTATTTATGCTGTCTATATCCTGGTTCTGGACTGATTTCCGGCTTTTACACCGTTCCAGCTATTACGCCGTTTGTCTCCTTTGCTCTGTGCCAGGCTATGGCTAAATCCTGATCACTTCATGGGTCACCACGTGTTATGTCATGGTGGGTGGGGGAAGCAGTGCAGCAGACAATGACCACTCACCCCGGTGTTCATGTGACACCGGACATTTTATCTCCCAAGCCCTCCCTTATATAGTGCATTTGAAAGACCCGGTCTGGATGCTCTCATTGGTTTGAACTCCACGCCCCTTCAGGTTCTGGCCAGTGAGATGCCTGCAGCCTTGGGAGATATTTGATTGGGCAAGACGCCTGTCAATCACGGTAACAAGTGACTTTAAGCTTTTCTTTGTAGGTAGAGTGATTTACAGTACGATGGGTTTGAGTTAACGGATGTCAAGCAAACTTAAATGTGTTTACCTGTAAGGAAAGGGCAAAAAGGACTTTAATAAGTAAATACTACTTCTTATTTCTAACCCAAATCTACTCAATATCATCCTAGAAGGAACAGTGCTAGAAATAATGTCAGCAAACTGAAGATTAAGGGCAGTGTCCTGGTTTAGGGCAAATTTGGGAGAAAACCTCTGAAGGGGTTCCTCTAGAAAGCAGATTCAAGTGGCCCCTCCCCCAACTGGTTTGGGAAAATATTTCCTTGGAGAAAAGTGGAAAAAAACTATTTAACAGGCAAAGCATTCACCAGCACAAAAAATAAACCAAAAAACAAACCAAAAGGAACACTATTAAACAATAAAACCTCTTGCCAATCTGAAGAGATGACAAACTCAAAGTCCTTCTCATGGGTTGCAGCTCAGCTCACCCAGTCTGTTATCAGTCCTTCTGGCGCTGGAAATGCCATGGCCCAGGCCCGGCCTGGTGGGCCACAGGTGTGAGCTCTCGGTGCTCTTCTGGGTTTTCAGTCCAGAGCAGGTTTAAACAGTTCCAAGAAAAAGAAAAACCACAGTCCAGGGAATTTCTCTGCCTCAGCTAGCTAAAAACTAACTAAAAAGCAAAGGAGAGCTCTCTCTCGCTGTCCATGCTGCAGACAACACAGTCCAGAAGGATGCGGGGTGTAGCAGCCACAGGGCCTGCAAGGCCTCCCTGGTGGTCAGTTGCCTAAGATAAGAAATGCCTAGTCATGATGACTGGACCAAAGAAGCCCCTCTTCCGCCTTCGGACCCTCGTTATCTCTCTGTAAGATGATAGGTCATATTCACCTTGACCCTTACTATTGGACTGTTTCCCAAAACCCCTATACCCTATATAAACACCCACTTCTGCCCAGTTCTGCAGAAGAGCTGTCACTGTGACCCTTCGCAGAAGCTGCCAATAAAGACACCTCTGTGGAACCTCATACAGTACTTCTCCTTTCTCTCCCTTCCTCTGCTGAGGCACTTAGCAAGCAAAGAGCTGAAATCACTAATGGGCTGATAATCACTAAGAGTTGATCTCACTTAAGAGCTGAGCTTCTTGCTAAGGTTGCCTGTGGCTGGGAGCCTGCCTGAGGGACCCGGACAGGTTGTGCTTAGCTAGACTTCGCTATCCGGACACCTACGGCAGCCGGGGTCTATTGTAAAATCAGGCCACTCCATGCTCTGGGAATGATTGGCATCTGACTCCATGGCCTTGTAATGCTGAACACTTGCTTTATTAAAACTATATTATATTACATTATACTATATTAAAAAGAGATACTATACTATACTATACTATACTATACTATACTATACTATACTATACTATACTGTCATACTTACTTCTAACTAACTACTACTCAAAACTCATGACTGTCTGCCAGCAGTCCCAACACCCACACGTGGATCCAATTGGTCAATGAATCAAAACACCATCATCAGAATCCAATCAAGCGATCACCTCGGGTAACAATCTCCAGAACACATTCCACATGAGCACAACAAGAGGAGCAGCAAATGAGATAAGAATTGTTTTTTCTTTCTCTGAGGTTCCTCGCTGTGATTCCTAGGAAATATCCTTGGGAAGTTGTGCCTTGCTTTTCTCTGTGAAGAGAAATGCAGCCACAGGGGTCGGATAGACCCTGAGAACCTCCTGCCATAATAAAAAGCAGGGGAGCAAGTGCAGTTTCTGATAACAAACTCCACGCTTCTCACGCTTCTTCTTCTCCCCCCCCCCCCCCTTCACTCTCAGAACCAGCCTTAAAGGTACAAAACTTATTTCTGGGCTAAACAGACAAATGGGGATACATGCATCATAAAATCACCCCAGGACAGGGCATCCCTTATCCCCATATTGTCAGCTTACTACCAAAACTAATGTATATTCTCACTTTGCAAACACATACATTATACATACATATATACATTATACAGCTATATACAGACAATGGCAGTGACATTCAGCAAACAGTGATATTTACACATGGTTCTCACCCAACAATCAGATCTCCCTGAGGTACATATCGTGTTGTTCCATCTTTCTGCATTATCCACCATGTGCAATCTGGTCCCTGAGCAAGGACAACCCTACGAATGGGTTTGTCTGTACTCAAGGCAGAATTGATCCAAACAGTTATTCCTAAAAAACCTCTGACGTACCACTGTGACTTTGCCTCCGTCTACTATATGCAGGGGCTCAGACTGGGCAGGACCTGCTCGGTTGGTGGAGCCTCAGGTGTTAACTAACCAGGTGGCCTTTGCTAAATGCTGCTCACAGTTTTTGAAAGATCCCCCACCCAAGGCTTTCAAGGTGTTTTTTAACAGTCCATTGTACCTCTCCATTTTGTCTGCAGCTGGTGCATGTTAGGGGATATGGTACACCCAATCAATGCCATGTTCCCTAGCCCACGTGTTGATAAGGCTGTTCTTGAAATGAGTCCCATTGTCTGACTCAATCCTCTCAGGGGTACCATGCCTCCAAATTACTTACTTTTTGAGGCCTAGGATGGTGTTACGGGCCGTAGCATGAGACACAGGGTAGGTTTCCAACCATCCAGTGGTGGCTTCTACCATTGTGACCACATAGTGCTTGCCTTGGCGGGTTTGAGGCAGTGTGATGTAGTCAATCTGCCAGGCCTCCCCATACTTCTATTTGGATCATTGCCTACCATACCATAGGGACTTCACCCGCTTGGCTTGCTTGATGGCAGCACATGTCTCACAGTCATGGATAACCTGAGAAATAGTGTCCATGTTTAGATCCACCCCTCAGTTTCATGCCCACTTATAGGTGGCGTCTCTACCCTGATGACTTGAGGCATCATGAGCCCATCTAGCTAGGAACAACTCCCTCTTATGTTGCTAATCTAAGTCTATTTTTGACACCTCTATCTTTGCAGCCTGATCTACCTGCTTGTTATTTCAGTGCTCCTCATTGGCTCTACTCTTGAGGACATGGGCATCTACATGGCGGACTTTCACAGGTAGTTTCTCTACTCTGGTAGCAATGTCTTTCCACTCATCAGCAGCCCAAATTGGTTTTCCTCTACACTACCAGTTAGCCTATTTCCACTTCTCCAGCCATCCCCACAGAGCACTGGCTACCATCCATGAAGCAGTGTAGAGGGAGAGCGGTGGCCCCTTCTCTCTTTCCACAATGTCCAGGGCCAACTGAATGGCTTTGAGTTCAGTGAGTTGGCTTGATCCACCTTCTCCTTCAGTAGCTTCTGTGACCTGTCATGTTCGGCTCCATACGTCTGCCTTCCAGTTTCATTTCATCCCTACAATGCAACAAGAACCATCAGTAAAAAGAGTGCAATGTGTTTCTTCTGCTAGCAGTTGGTTGTATGGTGGAGCTTCTTCAGCACGTGTCACTTCTTGTTCCTCTTCATCAATGACACCAAAATTTTCACCTTCGGGCCAATTTGTAATTATTTCCAAAATCCCAGGGGGATTCAGTTTTCCAATACAGGTGCACTGTGTAATGAGGGCAATCCACTTGCTCTGTGTGGCATTGGTGGCATGGTGGGTAGAGGGAACCTTTGCTTTGAACATCCACCCCAGCATTGGCAGTCGGAGTGCCAGGAGGAAACGTGCTTCAGTGCCTATTACCGCTGAGGTGGCTTGGACTCCTTCATAGGCTGCTAAAATTTCCTTCTCTGTTGTGGTGTAGTTGGCTTCAGACCCTCTGTAACTCCGACTCCAAAATCCTAGTGGTTGACCTTGAGTCTCCCCAGGCACCTTCTACCAAAGGCTCCAGGACAAACCATGGCTCCTGGCTGCAGAGTAGAGCACATTCTTCACATCTGGTCCTGTCTTGACTGGGCTAAGTGCTACTGCATGAGTGATCTCCTGCCTAATCTGGGCAAAGGCTTGTTGCTGCTCAAGGCTCCACTGGAAAGTGTTCTTTTTGCGGGTGACTAAGTAGAGAGAGCTCACAATTTGGCTGTACTTAGGAATATGTATTTTCTAAAAGCCTATGGCGCCTAGGAAAGTTTGTGTTTCCTTCTTGTTGGTTGGTGGAGATATTGCTGTGATCTTGTCAAAGACATTGGTGGGAATCTGACACCATCCATCTTGCCACCTTACTCCCCGGAACTGGATATCTCAAGCAGGTCCTTTGACTTTTCTCTTCTTGATGGCAAAACCAGTTTCCAGGAGAATCTGGATGATTTTCTCTCCTTTCTCAAACACCTCTGCTGCCGTGTTCCTCCACACAATGATGTCATCCATGTTCTGCAGATGTTCTGGAGTTTCACCCTTTTCTAGTGCAGTCTGAATCAGTCCATGGTAGATGGTAGGACTGTGCTTCCACCCCTGAGACAGTCGGTTCCAGGTGTACTGCACACACCTCCATGTGAAGGCAAACTGAGGCCTGCATTCTGCTGCCAAAGAAATGGAGAAAAATGCATTGGCAATGTCAACAGTGGCATACCACTTCGCTGCCTTGGACTCTAGCTCGTACTGGAGCTCTAATATGTCTGGCACAGCAGCACTCAGTGGTGGAGTCACTTCATTCAAGGCACAATAGTCCACCGTCAATCTCCATTCTCCTTCAGATTTGCGTGTTGCAGCCTGAATTGCTGCTAGTAAAGTCCAAGGTAAAGAAGCAAAAAGGGCCTTTGTATAATATCCACAGATGTTTAATTCAGCCGCGTGGTGAGATGTTCAGGTCCAAGGCACACACACATCGAGAGTCCAGCTTTCTCTCTCCAGGGGCCCAGGGGCTGACCCGGGTCTTGGGGCAGTACAAAGATAAGGGCCACTCAGGGAAATGGGAGGGAGTGGCTCAGGAACATAGGAACAGACACAGGAAAAGGGGAAGGAGCCAATGGGGTGTAACTTAGGAGATTCCCCCCAGGGCCTCCACATTTGCACACAGGCCAAATGGGGCTGTTGAAGGGTGAGTGGGTTTTGCTGACCGCCCCTTGGCTCTCCAGCTAACGGATCATTTTGTGGATGGGAATCACAGCATCTCGAGTTGTTCTGTACTGTCAGTGGTGCACTGTCAAAGTGGCAATTGGTACTCATTGCTCTTCCATCTTCAAGAGTCCTACTGCAGACAGGTTCTCTGATAGTCTAGGCAAGGTGTTCAATTGCTGGACACCCTCTGTCTCTACAGCTGCTATCTCAAACACCCACCTAAGTCCTTTTGGGTCTTTGAAATTTCCACTTCAGATGAAGTCTAGGCCCAAAATGCATGGGGCCTCTGGGCCAGTCACAATAGGGTGTTTCTTCCACTCATTTCCAGCCAGGCTCACATCAGCTTCCACCAAAGTAAAATCTTGTGATCCCCCTGTCATGCCAGCAATAGAAACAGTTTCTGCCCCCACATGTCTTGATGGGATTAATGTGCACACCGCACCAGTGTCGACCAAGGCCTCATATTTTTGTGGTTCTGATGTGCCAGACCAGCAAATCCACACAGTCCAAAACCCATGATTTTCCCTAGCGTCTACCTGGCTAGAGGCAGGGCCCCTC
>NW_024525988.1:0-1239 GCF_017590135.1 Pyrgilauda ruficollis | reverse complement strand
GGATTTTTATGGGAAAATTTGGGATTTATGAGGGACTTTTGTGGGAAAATTGTGGATTTATGAGGGAATTTTGGTGGAATTTTGAGGAATTTTGGGATTATTGGGGGAATTTGGGGATTGTCTGGGGGTCCTTGAGGGGATTTTGGGGTCTGTGAGGGGATTTGGGGGATTTTTAAAGGGGATTTTGTGGGAATCTTGGGGATTTTTGAGGGAATTTTGCGGGAAAATTGTGGATTTAGGAGGGAATTTTGGTGAAATTTGAGGGAAATTTGGTGGAATTTTGTGGGATTTTGGGATTTTTGGAGTAATTTTGGGGATATTTGAGTGGAATTGAGGGGTTTTTTAAGGGAATTTTGAGGAAATTTGTGGATTTTTGTGGGAATGTTGGGATATATGAGGGCAATTTGAGGGAAAAATTGCGATTTATGAGGGAATTTTGGGAGAATTTGAGGGATTTTGGGGTCACTGAGGGGATTTGGGGATAATTTTTAGAATTTGAGGAAATTTTTGAGGTGATTTTGGGATATTTGTGGAAAAACTTGTGGAATTTTGGGGAACTTGAATGAATTTCAACAATTTTGGGGAAATTTGCAGGAATTTGGTTGGAAATTTTGCCCAAATTTAACCAAATTTCTTTAAACTTTCTGGGAATTTCCATCCAAAACTCTTTGAAACCCCCCAAAATTCCCAAATTTTTAATTTTTTTCCCTTTTTTTTTTTTTTTTCAGCTCCCCCCATCCCAAACAAAAAATAGGGAAAAAATGGGGAAAATGGGAAAAATTTGGGAAAAGATTGGATTTTTGGGGGTAAAATTGATGGGAAATTGAGATTTGGGGGGACTGGGAGGGACTGGGATGGACTGGGAAAGAGGATTGGGGCAAAAAATGGGGAAAAATTGGGAAAAACGGGAAAAAATTGGATTTTTGGGAGTAAAATTGATGGGAAATTGGGATTTGGGGGGACTGGGAGGGACTGGGAGGGAGTGGGAGGGGGGATTGGGGCAAAAAATGGGGAAAAAATTGGGAAAAAATGGGATTTTTTTTTCCAAATCAGTCCCAAACTGGTTTAACCAGTTCCAAACCAGTGCAAACCAGTCCCAAACTGGTTTCCAGTCCCCGTTTCCCAATCCCAAACTGGTTTTCCCAGTCCAATCCAGTCCTAAACTGGTGTTCCCAATCCCAAACCAGTCCAAACCAGTCCCAAGCTGGTTTTCCAATCCCAAACTGGTTTTCCCAGTCC
>NW_024525987.1:0-1239 GCF_017590135.1 Pyrgilauda ruficollis | reverse complement strand
CCTTGGGATTTTCCCCATTTTTCTCTGAATTTTTCCCCCTTTTCCCCTTTTTCCCCGGAATTTCCCCTTTTCCCAGACTCCTCCCCTTTTTCCATTGGAATTTTCCCATTTTCCCCACTTTTTCCCTTTTTCCAGGTGGATTCTCTGCGGACCCCGCTGGGAGTTCAGGCCTCGGCCCTGCTGCGCTCCGGGGACCTTCTGGAATTTTCCTTCCCTCTGGAATAACCCCTGAAGGAATAAATGCATTTTTTTCCTGCTTTTCCACAACTTTTTGTGCCTTTTTCCTGGAATTTCCCCTTTTTTTGGGGCCTTTTTTCCATTTTCCCCCCCTTTTCCCAATTTTTTCTGCTTTTTCCCACTTTTCTCCTCTTTTTCCTGTTTTTTTTTCCCCATTTTTTCACTTTTCACCCCCTTTTTTTTCCTTTCCTTTCCCATTTTTTCCCAATTTTCCCCTTTTTTCCCTACTTTTTCCCCCTTTTTGTGACTTTCCCCTCGATTTTCCAGACTTTTCTTCCATTTTCCCAACTTTTCACCTCTTTTCTTTGAGACATTTTCCCCTTTTTTTCTATTTTTCCCCCTTTTTTCCTGCTTTTCTCCCACTTCCCCCTTTTTCTGAGTTTTTTCCCTTTTTTCCATCATTTTCCCCAATTTTTCCTGCTTTTCCCCCCATTTCTTTCCATTTTTTCCATCATTTTTCCCAATTTTTCCAGTTTTTCCCCAATTTTTCCTGCTTTTCCCCCCATTTCTTTCCATTTTTTCCATCACTTTTTCCCCATTTTTCCAGTTTTTTCCCAATTTTTCCTGCTTTTTCCCCCCTTTTCCCATCATTTTCCCAATTTTTCCAGTTTTCTCCCCATTTTCCCATCATTATTTTCCCAATTTTTCCTCCTTTTCCCCCTTTCCCCCCCTTTTTTCCAATTTTTTTCCCACATTCCCCCCATTTTCCCCTTTTTTCCATCATTTTTCCCATTTTCCCCAAATTTCCTCTTTCCCCCCTTTTCCCATCATTTTCCCAATTTTTCCAGTTTTCTCCCCATTTTCCCATCATCATTTTCCCAATTTTTCCTCCTTTTCCCCCATTTTCCCCTTTTTTCCATCATTTTTCCCATTTTCCCCCAAATTTCCTCTTTTTTTTTTCCATTTTTTTCCCATTTTCCCAATTTTTTCCATAATTTTTTCCCCAATTTTCCTGCTTTTCCCCCCTTTTTCCATTTTTTTCCCCTTTTTTCCAGGTTTTTT
>NW_024525986.1:0-1239 GCF_017590135.1 Pyrgilauda ruficollis | reverse complement strand
GTGGCACCTGTGTCACCTGGGGGTCACTTGGGACACCGGGGACACCTGGGTGTCACCTCTGTGTCACCTGGGACAACGGGGACACTAGCACGTGGCACCTGGGTGGCACCTGTGTGTCACCTGGGACACTGGGGACACCTGTCACCTGTCACCTGTGTCACCTGTGTTGTGTGTCACCTGTGTCACCTGGACACCTGAGTGTCCCCCTTGGTGTCACCAGACCTCTCAGTCCCCCTGGGGACACTGAGAGGTGGCGCTGTCCCCAGGCCATGTCAGTGGGACAGGAGGTGACACAGGGGACACTGAGGGGTGGCGCTGTCCCCAGGCCATGTCGGTGGGCCGGGAGGTGACACAGGGGACACTGAGGGGTGACGCTGTCCCCAGGCAGTGTCAGTGGGACAGGAGGTGACACAGGGGACACTGAGGGGTGGCGCTGTCCCCAGGCCACCTCGGTGGGCCGCGAGGGGACGCTGGCGCTGGTGGCCCGGGGCATGGCGGCGCTGACGTTCCGCGAGCTCTGTGTCCCCGATGACGTGGCCGAGCGCGGCGTTGGGGACATCCCCGGCTACCACTACAGGGACGACGCGCTGGACATCTGGGGCGCCATCCACAGGTGGGGACAGCGGGGACAGTGGGGATAGCGGGGACACGGGACATTGGGGACACTGGGGACAGCAGGGACAATGGGGACAGTGGGGACACTGGGGACAGCGGGGACAGCGGGGACATTGGGGACACTGGGGTGGAGACAGTGGAGACAGTGGGGACAGTGGGGACACTGGGGACAGGGACAGCAGGGACACGGGTCTGGGAACAATGTGGGTGGGGACAGTGAGGATGGGGACAAGGACCCCAGGGAGGTGACAACGGGAACAGGGCCACGGGGGTGGGACATCAGCGATGGTGGGGACGCGGGGACAGGGACACAGGTGTGTCACCGCTGTCCCCGGCGTCACCGGTGTCCCCGCGGTGTCCCAGCTACGTGGAGGGCATCGTGGCGCTTTTCTACGCCGAGGACGCGGAGGTGGCCGAGGATGAGGAGCTGCAGGAGTGGGTGGGCGAGATCTTCACCTACGGCGTCCTGGGCAACCAGAAGAGCGGTAGGGGACACCGGGGGTGGCAGGGACAGCCGGGGGGGACACGGGGACGTGGCGGTGATGGGTGGTGGCCGTGGTCGTGGTGGTGGTTGTGGTCATGGCATGGTCGTGGTCGTGGTCATGGCATGGTCATGGTTATGGT
>NW_024525985.1:0-1240 GCF_017590135.1 Pyrgilauda ruficollis | reverse complement strand
AAAAAAAAAAGGCAGTGCTGACGGTGAGGGGGCTCTGAGTTGGCATAATTCACACACCAGGGAACTGAGGAGCAGGTGCTGGAATGCAAAAACTGGAGCAGGGGTTTGCTGCTCTTGCTGCCATGGCCTCAGCAGCTGTGCACAAGGACTTCAGAGCAAGTCTTTATCTGGTGATTAAACCTGGCTGTAGGAACAGTAAGAGTTTTAATTCCATGGGGTATCTCTGATCTCTAGATAAGAGATGTAAACTTAGCAGTGTAGGAAGGTAATTCTTGTGAGTTACATATAGTGAGAAACCAATAAATTGTCAAAACACCTAAATGTTAATTAAAAATAACAAAAAGCATGTGACCTAATGCTGTCCTAGTTATAATATAGTAACTTTTGGTAGGGGTTTCCCATTAGGAGAAAATCGACAAATATTTTCACTTGTCTTTGAAATTGATTTCTTTACTGAGTTTATACAAAATTAATTCCATCTTACTGTCTCTTTTACTCTTAGGAAATTAGGCTAAAACCTGTTATCTCTATTGTGCAGTTTGGATGTATGATTTGCAATGCTACAACAAGGAATGAATCCTTTGTCTGTACTATACTGCCTGGAGATTTCTTTTTAACATTCTCAGGAATACTGCAAAGAGAAACACCAAAAGTAATGCTCATCCCTACTTAGAAAGAAGTGCTGAAATAGGTCTCTGCTCACATTGGCTGTACCTGCTCCACAGGGGTCTCTTCTAAAAGAACAAAGTGCAGCAGTACCGGTGTCTTTAACATGTATAAACCTGAATGGCACAATACTGAAGTGTTTCACATTGAGCTTTGTTTCCGTTTATTTTTTTCTTTTCATTTGAGTAATCTAGCTAATTTTTTATTTTTTTTGCTTGAAATTGTGACATAAAAACATTTGAGGAGACAGTCAGAAAGAATGCTCATTTTACAGCAATGCACTCTTTGTCTCAGAGTTAATTTACAGAATGTGATTAAGGAATTTTCCAGGTATAGGCATCTAGGAGCTTCTTAAATGAGTCTTTAAGGTTTTGATTTTAGTGATTTTATTATGATTTTAGTATCATACTAAAAAGAGTTAACTGACTGTGATTCTAAAGTTTATGGGCAACAAAATACTACTTGATCAAGAAAGTCTTTTCTATCACCTTAGATACAATACAAACTTCTTAAATTACTTAATCTTCTCTGACTTTTCAGACCTAATAAAATTATATATATATTATATATATAT
>NW_024525984.1:0-1240 GCF_017590135.1 Pyrgilauda ruficollis | reverse complement strand
TTCCCGAATCCCCCGGAATTCCCGCCTTGTGTGACCCAGAATTCCCAAATTCCCCGGAATTCCCGCCTCGTGTGACCCGGGATTCCCGAATCCCGGAATTCCCGCCTTGTGTGACCCCGAATTCCCGATCCCCCGGAATTCCCGACCCCGGAATTCCCAAATCCCGGAATTCCCAAATCCCCCGGAATTCCCGAATTCCCCGGAATTCCCATTGTTTACCCCAAAATTCCCAAATCCCCCACAATTCCCAAATCCCCAGAATTCCCAAATCCCGGAATTCCCGATCCCGGAATTCCCAGTGCTTACCCCGGAATTCCCGATCCCACAATTCCCATTGTTTACCCCACAATTCCCAATGTTTACCCCAAAATTCCCAATGTTTACCCCAAAATTCCCAAATCCCCACAATTCCCCCCAAATTCCCAACACTTTTCACACAATCCCCATTTTTCAACCAAAATTCCCTTTTTTCCCCCCAAATTCCCGATTTTTTTCCTGATTTTTTCCCCATTTCCCGCTCTAGTACTCTATTTTTTCCACAAAATTCCCACTTTTTACCCCAAAAATTCCCATTTTTTCCCCAAATTCCCATTTTCCCCCCCAAATTCCCATTTTTTCCCTGATTTTCCCCTATTTCCCCCCCAAAATTCCCAACATTTTTGACAAAATCCCCATTTCTCCCCAAATTCCCGATTTTTTCCCCAATTTTTCTCCCCATTTCCCCCTCTAGTTCTCTACTTTTCCCCAAAATTCCCATTTTTTGCCCCAAAATTGCCAATTTTTCCCCCAAATTCCCATTTTTCCCCCCAAAATTCCCTTTTTTTTCCCCCAAATCCCTTTTTTCCCCACTTTTTCCCAAAATCCCCATTTTCCCCCCCAAATTCCCATTTTTCCCCACAATCCCCATTTTTTCCCCAAAAATTCCCCCTTTTTATCCCAAAATTCCCAATTTTCCCCCCAAAATCCCCATTTTTCCCCCAATTTTTCCCCCAAAAATTCCCTTTTTTTTTCCTTCCCCAAATTCCCTTTTTCCCCACTTTTTCCCAAAATCCCATTTTTCCCCTCAAAATTCCCGTTTTCCCCAAATTTTCCCCCCAAAATTCCCACTATTCCCCCAATTTTTCCCCCCAAATCCCCATTTTTCCCAAAATCTCCATTTTCCTTCCCCAAAATTCCCATTTTCCCCTGATTTTTACCCCCAAAATTCCCTTTTCTCCCCCCCAAATTCCCATTTTTCCCC
>NW_024525983.1:0-1240 GCF_017590135.1 Pyrgilauda ruficollis | reverse complement strand
TGCTGCTGCTGCTCTGGGACACCACCAGAAACACGCAGGGCCACTTCCCAAAACAGGTCACACTGTCTGTGCCCCAAAAACTGTGGTGCAACACAACAAAAGTCCCAAATCCTGCAGAATTGCTGTGACTGAGCTGCAGTGAGATGCTCTTCTGGGGGTAAATGAGAAATGGTGAAAATGAAGTGAATTCTGCACCACTCTGAAGAGTGCCATGGGGTGGGGAAAGGAGAGATAGAGACAGTCCTCTTCATACATTTTCAACTTTACCACTCTTGGTCTGTACTTATGGTAATTATTCTTACATTTTTTGAGGTTTTTTTTCTCTTATTCCTTGTCATTAAACTTTCCTCAACTTCTTATGACTTTGCATATGGATAATTCTATACAAATTTTTATACTACTACTAAATATTAATTGACTGACTAAAGTTAAATTTGCCTAATTTGTGAAATGTACTGTGATAAAAACCTACACATGTTGGTAATGTGCTGGACTTGAATGCTAGTTTTCTGTATTAGGATCTCAAATTATTTTACAATATTTCTAAGTCATTAAAATCCTCAGTAGTTTAGGTAATGACCAGCACATTACATGACAGATTCATACATCTGTTTACTGGAGCACTTAAAAATATGCTTATTTACAAATATGAGCATTTTCCTGACTTCAGTAGCATTTCACAGTATATCACATGAAATTCAGTTGAAAATTACAGATTTTTTCATAAGCATCCAGAGTAGTACGTAGTAAAAAAATTAATGTGTGAGTTATCTCACTGATTCAATGATTTTAATAGAGAATGTGGCATTGAAACATATTTACAGTGTGAAATACATTTTTTATACCATTTTCAGCAAAGAAGTAGTAAATAATATTATTTTGGAGTTGAGTGCAGGCATACTCACAACACCCACACTACATGTTTCCCATTTAATTCACAATTTCAAGGTTTTCTTCATAAGGAGAATGTAAAATACATTACTGAGGTATGTAATGAATAAAAATTAAGTCCTATTTTGTGGAGAACATCCACTTGATGACAAATCAAATTTATTAATTTATGAAAATTTCCATTGCCATCCATTGTGGTGTGCACAGAAAGAATTCCAATTACTGTATTAGGAAAACAATTAGAATCCTCATGCACTGTAAAGAATAGGCTGATTGAGATTTTTTCCAAGCACACAAGTGAGTTTTCAGTCTCTGTAAGTCTGTTACACTTCCACTAGAGGCATTTAAG
>NW_024525982.1:0-1240 GCF_017590135.1 Pyrgilauda ruficollis | reverse complement strand
AAAAGCCATGTAATTTTTGGGTTTAAACCAGTGACTAGTGTAATGAAGGAGAGAAAGTTTACCACTCTCTTTATAAGTTTTCCTCATAAGTTACCTCTTTCTGCAAAAGCTTGGGCTTAATTTTTATTTTTTTGAGATTTTTTTGAGAAAGTAGTGGGATGTTAAACATAAAGAGCTTGAAGTATTGAGATACATAAGCAGTGCTTACATGTGCCTGCAGAGAGTCTGAAAACACAGCTCTGAGGAGAACTGACCACTGCCACATGGTCTTGGGAATGAAACACTTTTTCAGGATACCACAGGATTCAGCACTTTTTCTGCAAAATTACTCTGTTCTAGCAGCTCAGCATCATTTGCATGCTTGTCTCTTTAATGGGAGGAGAGAGAAGTGAGAAAGCTGGCAGGCTGAGGAACAACACCTAACACCACTTCACAGCTCAAGGATGTTTGCTGTGGATGGAATTCTGTTCCTGGAAAAGGGTTTATTTGCCATGATTGCCAGAGTCAGTCAGTGACCCTTCCCTGGTGCAGGCCTCCCACAGGACAACGCCACGGCCTCAGTAAATGCACTGGACACATGCCCGTGGCATTTGCAGATAATTCATTCCAATTCACTGAGCACAGCAGTGTTTAATATACACCCCAGGAAAAGGGCAGGGAGCACTACCCCAGCTTCCTGCCTGTAACTCCTGAGTGGTCACATTTTTCTGTATTTCCATCTCTTTCATCCCAAGGCTTCTTACCCATCTCTGGGCAGCTCCTGGGAGATGGCTGCAGGTGAGGGTGATGCTCTGGTGCCTTCCCAAGGGCTGGATGTGCCAGGAGCCCCAAGGGAAGGTACCTGGGACTCCTTGGTACAACTCCAGCAGCTGTAGTTCCATCATAAATCCCACCATGGAGCCATAACCCAGCAAAAAAGGCATATTGAGGTTCCCTGAATTAAAACCTGCACATGACATCTCTGAGTCTCTCCACAGAGCAAGAATGGCTTCTCTTGCATTCATCATTCTGCTCTCCTGAGTAATACCTCATAGTAATGGGAATTCTGGAGTTGTGCAAAGATGCTGCAGCATAAAGGATCTTGTCAGGCTCATAACACTTCTGCATCATGATGGAGCCTCAGTTGATGGCTCCATTTTGGAGCTGGCACTACTCAGCTCTTCTTTCCTCTGTATCCACTGTCTTTGGAAGGGAGTTGATTGCCTGTCTCAATCCTGATTAATTTGGTTTATATTTTTTT
>NW_024525981.1:0-1241 GCF_017590135.1 Pyrgilauda ruficollis | reverse complement strand
GGTCCCTGGGGATGTTTTTGGGGTCCCAGGAGGGGTTTTTGGGGTCCCTGGGGGTGTTTTGGTGTCCCCAGGGTGGTTTTTGGGGTCCTGGAGGGTTTTCTTGGGGACATTGGGCAGCTCCACCACCCACGGGTGGGCGTGGCCCTCGCTGGCCGCAAAGGCCACCACCATGGCCTGGGGACATCGGGGACATCGAGGACATGGGGGATGTTGGGGACGTTGGGGACGTTGGGGATATTGGGGCCATTGGGGGGATTGGGGACAGTGGGGGGGATTGGGGACATTGAGTTGTTTTGAGGTCTGGGGTGACTTTTGGAGTCCTGGGAGTGTTTTTAGGGTCCCAGGGGGGGTTTTGGGGTCCCTGAGGATGTTTCTGGGGTTCCCAGGGGGGTTTTTGGGGTCCCCGGGGTGTTTTTGGGGTCCCTGGTGATGTTTTTAGGTTTCCCAGGAGTGTTTTTGGGGTCCCGTGGTGTTTTTGGGGTCCCAGGGATGCTTTTGGGGTCCCAGGGGGGTTTTTGGGGCCCCATGGTGTTTTTGGGGTCCCTGGTGATGTTTTCGGGGTCCCGTGGTATTTTTGGGGTCCCAGGGGGGTTTTCGGGGTCCCGTGGTGTTTTTGGGGTACCTTGGCCGTGGCGTGGGCGCGGATTTCGGGGCTCCCCGCGATGTCCAAGGTGTCGTAGAGCTGCTCATAGACCTGGGGGGACCCCGGGGTTGGGGGGACCCCAAAACCCCCGGGCAGCCCCCCCGGACCCCCCAAGGGGCAGCTGCAGAGATTTGGGGGGGGCCCGGGAGGATTTTGGGGTTCCCACGGTGAATTTTGGAGTTCCCAGGTCGGTTTTGGGGTTCCCTGGGTGATTTTTGGGGTTCCCAGGGCAGTTTTTGGGGTTCCCAGGTGGATTTCAGGGTTCCCAGGGTGATTTTTGGGGTTCCCAGGGTGATTTTTGGGGTTCCTGGGGTGGTTTTGGGTTTCCCAGGGCAATTTTTGGGGTTCCCAGGTCGGTTTTGGGGTTCCAATGGTGTTTTTTGGGGTTCCCAGGATGATTTTTGGGGTTCCCACGTGGATTTTAGGGTTCCTCTTTGGATTTGGGGCTCCCAGGCTGGGTTTGGGGGGGTTCCCCAATGGATTTTTACTTTCCCCTTTGAGTTTTGGGGTTCCCCAAAAAATTCAGGATTCCTGGGTGGATTTTGGGGTGGATTTGGGAGTTTTAGGTTGGTTTTGGGGTTTCTGGAGTGGTTTTGGG
>NW_024525980.1:0-1244 GCF_017590135.1 Pyrgilauda ruficollis | reverse complement strand
AAAAAACCATGAGGAGGAATTCCAGAAAGCAGGCAGTGAGTGCAGCTAGGAGGAAGCTCTAATGAGTGGTGCCCCACAGAGTGGGTATGGAAGTGCTGCTGGGAAGAGCTCATTCCAGGGAGAACGGATAAACTTGATGAGTCAGGGATGTCCTGCTTTCACCTCTCCTCCTCACAGCTCTCCAGGCTCTGAAAAATCTTTGCTAACAAACACTCTTCTCCAAAACTAACATCTTGACACAGGAGGGGGAAAAAACCTGGAAAGAATTGTGTCACTACAAGAGCAAGGTGAGGGAGGGAGGAGAGGCAAGAGATCAGACCTGGCATGCAGCCTTCTGAAAAATCTGATTTTTCTCACTGCTGTCCTGCAAGTCTCATTTTCTTTCTATCTGCCTTTGAAATGTAGCCTTTTTTCAGTGTTAATCAATACCCTGAAATCAAAGAATTATTAAATGGCTTGGGTCGGAAGAGAACTTCAAGATCCTCTTGTTCCAACCCCCTGCCATGGGCAGGGACACCTTCCCCTGTCCCAGGCTGCTCCAGGCCCCATCCAGCCTGGCCTTGAACACTTCCAGGGATCCAGGGGCATCCAAAACTTCTCTGGACAGCCTGTGCCAGGCTCACAGGAAAGTTTTCCCTAATATCCCATTAAACCCTACTCTCCTTCAGTTTGAAGCCATTCCCCGTGTTCTTGTAAATAGCATCTCTAAAAAACAAAACAAAAAAAAAAAGCTTCTTAAGTACTGAAGGAGCAGCTTTGGCACTTGGTTTCCCATCTCCAATGCAATTTGAAAGCCAGAATCTTATTTAAAATTGAGTTTGAAGTTCAGATCTTCAGTATGAGGGAGACCTTTGAAAGAAGATGGGAATACAGGAGTGGGACTGGACCTCTCCTGCAGGTTTCTGCCTGCTGCTGAAGGACAAGGGGACTGTGCTGTCTTTAGCAGAAGGGAGATCACCAAAAAAAAAATAGCAGTGCTCATGAGGCTAGGGATGCCTTCTAGGCTAAGCACAAGAACATCAGGAATGGGCTTCATTCCCCTGATGAATTTTGTTATTTCCAGATGGCACAGTAAACATGGGCAGTGACTCACCTACAGGGTGAGGAAGGTTTAAAAATTAGTCACTTCAAGCCTTCTTGAGTTTGCCTAGCATGGCTTGGCTCTGTACATATGTGTAAAACTGTTTTGGTCTTACTGCAGTTGGAGGATTTTGTTTCAAAACAAGCTTGTTTTTTTTTTTTTT
>NW_024525979.1:0-1242 GCF_017590135.1 Pyrgilauda ruficollis | reverse complement strand
TTGGTGTTTTCTTATCTTGCAGTCAGCATGAGTCTGACACTAAATTTATCCTAATCCTGGATAGAAGACTGGACACATGGACATCAGTCAAAACGACTCTCCAAAAAATAGCAGTAAGTCCTCTTTAATGCTGATTGCTTTCAGTGCACTAAGTCACCCTGTCTTTGTGTGTCTCCTTCAGAAAACACTGGGGACCAGAGCAATGATGCTCCTGCTGCCTCTCTAGGCAGCAGTTTGCTTTATGGCCCTGTAATTAATTTGAGTGCTAAATGAGCTGTTTGTTTGTTAATTTGCTTGCTTGATCCATTTCCTGGGTTTTATACTCTTTTGCACTGGTTCAAATGTGTTTTGTGCCATGTTCCATGCTTTTGATGGGTGGAAAATTTTGCTCCTTATATGTTCTTTCTTGACACTGGTTATTAATTTATTTTACCTAATTGTTGGTGACTGAAAGTTCTAGGTTCTTTAAACAGGCTTCACAAGGATTTGTGTGTGGGCATGGATGGAAAAATCCTTTTCAAAGTGTGTGGATGCATTAATGTGCTTTAAATGATCTGGTGCACACATGCATGACAGCACTGCTCTGAACCCTGCTCACAGGGGTTGTGCAATTCTGCTCTCAGTGGGAGCCAGAGCCTGGTTCTCAGCAGAGCGTGCAGCTGAAGAAAAGTCACATTTTTGGGTGCAGGGGGAGGTAGGAGCTCCCAGAGAAATCCTTTCCCAAGCACACCAGGCCATGGGGTAGGTCAGTTGAAGTACTCTGGGTGGATTACTGTGCTTGTTTCTGCTCAGTCAGGGAGTGGTTAAAGACATCAGTCCCTCTGAGGAAGGGTGAAGTGGAGGGTTTGTACTGAGACAGAAAATGCTTTCCTGCTTCTGATAAAGTCAGATTTACAGTGTTTTAAATGGTTAATGCTGCTGCAGCTGAACTTGGTGTTAAAAATACCTGGCAGTTTGCTGGTCAGCATCCCTTAAGAGGCACAGAGGGTTCCCTTTTTGCAGGGTGAACGAGATCCCACCAAGAGTATTTTTGGTTCTGATTTTTCTGAATGTTAGAAACTGAACTTGCAGGTGTGGTTACCATACCACTAGAGAAGAAGCAGCATTTAGAAAGTGGTTCTTTAAAGTGATCATCAAGATTCAGTTCTGCTGCCAGCGTTTGAACAGGTGCTAATACCAAGAGCATCCTTTAAGGATGATGCACTTGCTTTGCATAGTCTGGAAGTGTCAAACGGGAAAAAA
>NW_024525978.1:30156-49547 GCF_017590135.1 Pyrgilauda ruficollis | reverse complement strand
CCACAGCACCAGCAGAGCCAGAGGAGCTTCCTCCACGATCCTGCAGATGCTGCAAGGAGACAGGCTCACGTACCTCATCGGCCGCAGCTCAGACTTCCCCCTAGAATCGCCTGGGGTCCTTTGGATGCAGGGTCACCTGGCACGGGGGAAGAGTCCACACACCCGGCAGGGAGGATCTGCGGCCCCGGGAAAACACTGGTCTCCCGCCGGCCGCGTCAGCAGTCACACTAAAGGTGAACACCGCAGCGCCCTGCTGCGCTGCGGCCGGTGTGGAAGGCGGGGGCTGCGGGGCTGAACCAGCCGGCCGCCCGGCAGTGCCGTCCACCACAGCACTGGCAGAGGGCGCCATGGTGGACACAGGTGCCGGCACAGACCACGAACCCGATGTGGAGCCACCCTCCCCCGGCACGGGGGAGGGACGGGGCACAGAGAGAGACGTGGTGCGCGGAGCCATGCCACCGAGGGACAACACAAGGGAGGTTGGCACAGCCCCTATCAGCACCTGCCCCAGATCATGGGAGGCCACAGCCGACTCCGCCTCCGCTGAACAAAGCGAGGCGAGCAGCCCGCCCACCATGGCGGGGCCTGATGGAACACCGACCAACACCCCGCCTCTGGCAGCTTCCACTGCCTGCGCATGTCCGGTGGGCTGCGCAGGCTCAGAAACAGGAGAAACTGGCCCCCCAGGAGACGGACCCGAATCTGGAGCGGGCGAACCTGCTCCCGCCGCCTCCAGGGGATATGTTGTGGAATTACCGCAATGCGGACAGAGCATTGTCACCGAACCAGGCTCAATCAAAAGCATACGCTGATCCAGGGGCCCCCCATCGCCCTTGAGTGCCGGGAAGGCACAACGGGAGGGCAGCTGCTCCCCCACTCCGCCACCTCCGCGGCTCGGGGCGGGGCGGGTCAGCCGAGATGACTCCCCAGGGCCCCCAGGAGCCTGCGGGGCTCCGCCCTCCAGCTTGTCACCTGGCACCAGAAGACTGGGAACCCGATCCACCCCGGGGGACCAACCATCACCCTCGGAGGTGGAGCTGTCTTCCAGCTCCCCTTCCTGGGGGGTGGGGGAAGCCTTTGCGTCACGCAGAAATTCAAATTCCCCTTCGTCCCCATCTGAGGCAGAAAGGTCCTTCTCGGAACTCCGAGAGCTACAAAATCCAGAACCCCCCCCCCCCAAACCACATTTAACATCCGCCACTGCACCAGCATCAATCTCACGCCGGTAGAACGGTCATCAAACACGTCGACCATGAGACAGCGTCCCATGAGAGACCACGTCTCCCTAGAGAGCGCCTCCTCAGGGTCAGAAAAGAACCCCTGCTGTCTGGCCCACAAAAATAATCTTTCAAAATCACCTCAGGAAATGGAGACCGGGTTCCACTCCAGGAAATGTCTCCAGAGGTCCAAAACCGCAGACTCCTCCATGAGATCCACAGGGGTGCCGCTATCACAAGAACAGCAGACAAAGTGCCAGACAAGGAAGGGGGGGGGTAAACAACACAATCTCACCTGACAGCCCGAACTCTGTGCCTCCAGCCTAGGCTGCAGTACACGTCGGGGTCACCAGATGTCGCTATAGGACACGAGACAACACAACGCAGACATGCTGTTGCTCTCAAGGCAGGAAAAAGGAAAGTTTATTTTCTGACTCCAACATTTATAGATTTCCAAAGGTGACAGTGGATTGGAGGGTGAAAGTGCCACCTCTCCAGGGACACTGGACAAACCAACAGTCCATCAAGTTTCTCCTCCTCCATAAAAGAATGCAAAACAATAAGTTGTTTACAGAAAGTGTGTGAGAAAGTTTGATACAAGAATGCAAACATCAGAAGGCTTAGAAAATCTTAAAAAATCAGGGCGACAGCTATTGCTTTTAAGGGTTAATCTTCTGTTGATGTGTGTCCGTTTTTGGGCTTATTTTGCCCAGAAAAAGGTATCTGGACTGTCTGTAACTCTTTGTTTTCATTGTCTCGTATTGTCCTAATCCTAATTGTCCAAATTTGTATTACTCTAATTTTATTACTATTTTTATAACCATTTTATTACTATTAAACTTTTAGAATTTTAAAAACAAGTGATTGGCTTTTTTCACAACCCTTATAGAAAAGCCCAACTATTAAAAACAACCTGTAACCCATTTATCCCTTGAAGAACCCAACACCAAGAAAACAATCTGTAAATAGAAAAATAGTTTGTAAACAGGAAAACAGTTTGTAAACATGAGAAATAATTTGTGAATGAATCAAGTCCTTATATTGATTGTCCATGAGGTAGGTGGTCATTTATGATCCATTATTCTGTTGAAGAGACTTCAGAATGCTGTCCAGTGTCCTTTACCTTGGATTTCATAGGAATATTGTACTATCATATGACTTATTATAAAACATAAGAACATGACATCACCCAAAATTTAAAAAGGGAGGGTGTACATTCACCCCAACCTTTTCCCCCCTTTTTTCTTTGTATAATAAGTAGAAATAGAAATAAAGCATACATTTCTTAACAGTATTAATAAGGTAGAGGGTTGCTTAAAGGTCTACTTTTTCAATATGAGCAAACATGGAAGGCTTCTTCCGGACAAAGCCTCTATGCTTGTCTCAAAAGATAAAGGGTTAGCTTTTTTGCACAGAATATTTACCAGGCAGGTTCATAGGTTGATCAGGCAAATGACTTGGTTGGGAGAGATCCCCTGCATAAAAACAAGTTTGTATTAATATTTAGTGCAAAACAAAACAAAAAGTTTTTAAACATGAATAACAGTGTAAGCAATACTGACTTCCTGCCTTGTTAAAAGTTAGAAGTTTTGTTAATGATTTAATAACTGACTTTCAATTTTTTTTTAAATGATGACTAGTGGCAAAAGTTCAGTTGAAGAACTTTGCGACTGAAATTTGCTTTTGATAAACTAATTTTGCTATGGGTATTTCAGTGGACATCCCCTGGGTCTTAGCCATCCTTCTTGATGCGACAAAATTTAGTAGGAATATGAAAAAAATACATAATAATACACGCACTAATGCTTACCTGATACACAGCATTAATAGTCTGAGGCAGAAATATAACACCTTATTGATCATGGGCTTGTTAATTTTGGGTCTAACAAGCACAAATATCCATAATGAATATTGTACCATGAGTTCAAATACATATTTTACAAACAGTTGTACATTATCATAAGGCAACCTTTCAGTGTCTTTATTAGAGTTTTTGTACCATGAAAATCTCGATTTATCAGGAGGTAACATGGTTGTCATGCTTAGTAAGGAAGGAAAGTTAGTGTGTCTTTGCTTTTTTGTCTTCCATTTGCAAGCAGCTGCTGGCTTCTCACTTGTCTGGGTTACAGTGTGTCTTGACCTCAGCTGCTATGAGACATTTAATCCAAGTGTTCGACTCCATCTCTTTGGGCAGACTTGACCGTCTCTGCCCCTGCGGTGCCACACTGCTGCCTGTCTCCCTGCACTGCCTTTTCCCGAGCGGCATGTTCGCAAAAGGCTTTTCCCATGCTTTGTTTCTGAGTTGTGCAGTTGTCTTCAGAGGCAGGCTGGGTTGGGGGGCCGCTCCCACCGGAGGTGTGGCTGTGTTCCATGGAGGCTGGATCAGGGGTGGGGCCCCTCCCCGTTAAATCAACTGGACAGGGGGTGCTGCCGGGCCGGCCGAGAAAGGTGTGGGGCACATCTCATTGACCACGTGGGACAAAACAGTGGCTGCAGGGTTTCTCCTGGTCCTGGGAGAGGTCGGAGAGGCCATATGGCACGGTAGCTCTGGGGCAGAAGCACCCACCACGTGGTCTGTTCTCCCTGAGCAGGGTGGCATGGTGTGCCTGCCTGGGTAGGCGATATGGTAGCCCAACGTGGCTGCATGGTGATTACTGCAGCCTGGGGAGGGCGCAGAGCAGCTCGGAGAAACCGGGGCTGTGGTGGCCGCCATCTCTCCACGTGGTTGGATTTCGCAATCTATCCCGCCAGTTCCCGGGATAATGCCGGCATCTGCCGGGGTTCCCTCTCTCCCCAGGGAAAAAATCCCTCTTTTTTTGAAAGAAAAAATCAGTACCTTCATCACGATGTTTTCTGGTCCTGATATCCAAGCTCTCATGGTCTCGGTTGTGATTTTAGTCCACAAAACAGGTTTTTAAACCCTCACAGTACTTTCTGCTGTCTGTCGAGGGGGTTTTTTACCACTGTCTAGCCAGTGAGTCCCAGTTTTTACACTGTTCCAGCTTTTATGCCATTCCCAGCTCTCAGGCTGTGTTATTCCAGGCTCTGATGTCCTGTACCCCGGGTCTTACCCTGAATTCCCAGCTCTTGGCTGTATACCTTTGGCTCCAAGCGCCGATCCAGGCTCTGATGTCCTGTAGTCCAGGTTTTACCCCAATTCCAGCTCTCAGGCTGTTTATTAATCCGGTTCTAGACAAAAAACCAGCTGTTACGCTGTCTGTCTCCTTTGCTCTGTGCCAGGCTATGGCTGAGCCAAATCACTTCAGAGGTCACCATGTGTTACGTTGCTCTTAGGGGGGTGAGGGGCAAGGAGACAGAGACACCTCACCTCCAGATGTTCATGTGGCACAGAGGAGGTTTATTCTCTAGGCTACCCTTTAGAAATCCCTTTGAAAGACCCGATCTGGATAGTCTCATTGGTCTGGACTCCACGCCCCCTCAGGATCTGGCCAGTGAAATGCTTTGTATTTGTTTTGGTTTAGGGCAAATTTGGGAGAGAACCCTTAAAGGGGTTCTTCTAGAAAGCAGACTGAATCGGTCCCTCCCTTAACTGGTTCGGGAAAAAATACTTTTTTGGAGAAAAGTGGAAAAAACTGTTTATTAAACAATATTAAAAAATAAAAGCTCTTGCTGCTTAAGCGCCGATCCAGGCTCTGATGTCCTGTAGTCCAGGTTTTACCCCAATTCCAGCTCTCAGGCTGTTTATTAATCCGGTTCTAGACAAAAAACCAGCTGTTACGCTGTCTGTCTCCTTTGCTCTGTGCCAGGCTATGGCTGAGCCAAATCACTTCAGAGGTCACCATGTGTTACGTTGCTCTTAGGGGGGTGAGGGGCAAGGAGACAGAGACACCTCACCTCCAGATGTTCATGTGGCACAGAGGAGGTTTATTCTCTAGGCTACCCTTTAGAAATCCCTTTGAAAGACCCGATCTGGATAGTCTCATTGGTCTGGACTCCACGCCCCCTCAGGATCTGGCCAGTGAAATGCTTTGTATTTGTTTTGGTTTAGGGCAAATTTGGGAGAGAACCCTTAAAGGGGTTCTTCTAGAAAGCAGACTGAATCGGTCCCTCCCTTAACTGGTTCGGGAAAAAATACTTTTTTGGAGAAAAGTGGAAAAAACTGTTTATTAAACAATATTAAAAAATAAAAGCTCTTGCTGCTTCAAAAGAGAGACAAACTCAGAAAGTCCCCTCCATGGGCTGTAGCTCGACTCAGTCTCTTATCAGTTTCTCTGGCAGTGGAAATGCCGCGGGTCTGGCCCGGCCCGGTAGGCTACAGGTGCAAGCTGCTGGTGTTCTTCTGGTGTTTAGTCTAGAGTAGGTTTAAACAGGTCTAAAGAAAAGGGGAAAAAAAGTCTAGGGATCTTTGTCTCAGCTAACTAAAACTAACTAAAAACTAAGGAGAGTTTTGTTTTGTTGTCTATCCATCTGCAGACAACACAGTGTAGGAGTAGGAATGTGGAGGAGTGAGTGTAGTTTTTTGAAAACAAAACCGCACTTCTTCTCTCCCCCCTTCGTTTTTGGAATAAGTTTTAAAGGTGCAAAACTTATTATTCAGCATAAGCAGAACAGACAATTGGGGATAAAAGCATCGTATAGTCAAACCAGGACATGCTTGCAGCTTCATACGATATCTGATTGGGAGAAGCCCCTGTCAGTCAATCCCAGGGTTAGTAGCTAGCTATCCAGTAGCACGAAGACCCAAAGGGACTCAGATGGGCTTTTGGCACAGTTGATGTAGAGGCAGAGGACATTAAGCAATTGAACACCTTGCCTGGACTATCAGAAAACCCATCTGCAGTAGGGCTCCTGAGGGTGGAAGAGCAGCAAGTACCAATTGCCACCTCGATGGTGCACCGCTGGCAGTATTGAACGAATCAAGATTCCGTGACCCCCATCCACAAAATGATCCGTGAGCTGAAGAGCCAAGGAATGGTCAGCAAAACCCACTCACCCTTCAACAGTCCCATCTGGCCTGTGAGCAAGTCTGACAGAGTGGAGATTGACTGTGGACTATCATGCCTTGAATGAAGTGACTTTATCATTGAGCGCTGCTGTGCTGGAAATGTTGGAACTCCAGTACGAGCTGGAGTCCAAGGCAGCAAAGTGGTATGCCACTATTGACATTGCTTATGCATTTTTCTCCATTCCTCTGGCCACAGAATGCAGACCTCAGTTTGCCTTCACCTGGAGGGGTGTGCAGTATACCTGGAACCAACTGCCCCAGGGGGGGAAGCACAGCCCCACCATCTGCTATGGACTGATCCAGGCTGCACTAAAAAAGGGTGAAGCTCCAGAAGACCTGCAGTATATCGATGACATCATTGTGTGGGGGAACACTGCAGCAGAAGTGTTTGAAAAAGAGAGAAAATCATCCAGATTCTGCTAGAAGCCAGCTTCGGCATCAAGAAAAGCAAAGTTAAAGGACCTGCCTGAGAGATCCAGCTCCTGGGAGTAAAGGGGCAAGATGGATGGCATCAGATTCCCACTGAGGTCATCAATAAAATCACAGCAATGCCTCCATCAACCAGCAAGAAAGAAACACAGGCTTTCCTAGGCACCATAGGCTTTTGGAGAATGCCCATTCCTGAGTACAGCCAGATTGTGAGCTCTCTCTACCTGGTCACCCGCAAAAAGAATGATTTCCACTGAGGCCCTGAACAGCAATAAGCCTTTGCCCAGATCAAGCAGGAGATCGCTCATGCAGTAGCCCTTGGCCCAGTCAGGACAGGACCAGAGGTGAAGAACATGCTCTTCTCTGCAGCTGGGAACAGTGGTTTGTCCCGGAGCCTTTGGCAGAAGGTGCCTGGGGAGACTCGAGGCCGACCACTGGGATTCTGGAGCCGAAGTTACAGAGGGTCTGAAGCCAACTACACCCCAACAGAGAAGGAAATCTTGGCCACCTATGAAGGAGTTCAAGCTGCCTTAGAGGTGATTGGCATGGAAGCACAACTCCTCCTGGCACCCCGACTGCTGGTGCTTGGGTGGATATTTAAAGGAAAGGTTCCCTCTACCCACCGTGCCACCAATGCCACTAGGAGCAAGCGGATTGCCCTCATTGAGTCAAGGGGTCAGGTGGAAATATACTTAGGATAATTGAAAACTGCAGATGAGTCGAGGGGCCAGCTGGGAATATAATTAGGATAGTAAAAGATTGCATATTTTAGTTAAGATTTTAAAATTAGTTAAGAAGCTAAGTTAGTAATATAGGTAGCATGAGTCACGTACCTTAGCTGAAGAGTAACAAATATATTAGGAAAAGTAAAGCTAGGAGTGACAGGGATAGATGCAGCAATTG
This sequence comes from Pyrgilauda ruficollis, assembly GCF_017590135.1. NCBI lineage: Eukaryota > Metazoa > Chordata > Aves > Passeriformes > Passeridae > Pyrgilauda > Pyrgilauda ruficollis. Next base: position 42,032 of record NW_024525978.1, on the reverse strand, counting down.
TGAAGGAGCAAAGACCATAGAAATACCTTGCCTTAAGAATAATCGTACAGTTAGGAGAGGCTTGGACCGTGACCAGCAGGTCAAAAAGTCCTGCCAACTGGCCATGGGTGAAGAGTTTACCATGAGGACGACGGCTTTCTTCTTCCCATACGCCCACTCCCTTATTTAAAAATCCCACTGACCCAATTAAGGGAGTACAATTGCGCAGCCATAATGGATATTCAGCTGATTATAATATGAAGCGGGCAGGTAATGATTATGTATTATGTGTCCTTAGAAACTGCTTTCATATATAAAACCTTTTCTGTATAAATACAGAGCAGGAGTCTGCAACTCTTTGCACTTGCCTTTGGAAATAATTCCGCTCATGCCCGGTGCTGTAATAAATATCTTTCTTTTCAACTTTAATTAGTTGGAGAGTAATTCTGTCCATGCTTCATCATCACACAGCGTGCAGTATTGGAAACCCAAATCGCCCTGTGATTTTGGAAATAATTACAAACTGGCCGGAAGGTGAAAACTTTGGTCTCATTGATGAAGAGGAACGAGAGCAAGTGACATGTGCTGAAGAAGCTCCACCATACAACCATCTACCAGGAGAGGAAACACACTACGCTCTTTTCACTGACGGTTCCTGTCGCATCATAGGGATGAACTGGAAGTGGAAAGCAGCCGTATGGAGCCCCACACGACAGGTTGCACAAGGTACCGAAGGAGAAGGTGGATCAAGTCAACTTGCTGAACTCAAAGCTGTTCAGTTGGCCCTGGACATTGCTCAAAGAGAGAAGTGGTCAAAACTATACCTTTATACCAATTTCTAGATGGTAGCCAATACTCTGTGGAGCTGGCTGGAAAGGTTGAAAAAGGCCAACTGGCAGCATAGGGGAAAACCAATCTGGGCTGCTGATGAATGGAAAGACATTGCCACTCGGGTAGAGAAACTATCTGTGAAAGTTCGCCATGTAGATGCCCATGTCCCCAAGAGTCAGGCTAATGAGGACCACTGAAATAACAAGCAGGTAGATCAGGCTGCAAAGATAGAGGTGTCAAAGATAAACTTAGATTGGCAACACAAGGGAGAATTTTTCCTATCTCGATGGGCTCATGATGCCTCTGATCATCAGGGCAGAGATGCCACCTATAAGTGGGCACGAGACTGAGGGGTGGATTTAACCATGGATAGTATGTCTCAGGTTATCCATGACTGTGAGACGTGTGCTACGATCATGCAGGCCAAGCAGGTGAAGCCCCTATGGTATGGTGGGTGGTGGTCCAAATATAAGTATGGGGAAGCCTGGCAGATTGACTACATCACCCTTCCCCAAACCCACCAAGGCAAGCACTACCTGCTGACCATGGTGGAAGCTACCACTGGATGGTTGGAGACCTACCCTGTGCCTCATGCCACTGCCCGGAACACCATCCTGGGCCTTGAAAATCAAGTCTTGTGGAAGCATGGTACCCCTGAGAGGACTGAGTTGGACAACAGGACTCAGTTCAAGAATAGCATTATAAACATCTGGGCTAGCATGGCATTGAGTGGGGGTACCATATTCCTTATCATGCACCATTGGCCTGCTTAAAACCACCTTGAAGGCACTGGGTGGGGGGACTTTCAAGAACTGGGAGATTAATTTAGCAAAGGCTGTATGGTTAGTGAACACCCGAGATTCCACTAACCGAGCAGGCCCTGCCCAATCTGAGCTATGGGGATTAACACATGGAGATAAGGTCCCAGTGGTACATATGAGAGGTATGCTGGGAAAAAACTGTTTGGGTTATTCTGCCTCCAGCAAAGACAATCCCATCTGTGGGGTTGTCTTCGCTCAGGGACCAGGTTGCACTGGGTGGTAATGCAAAAGGATGGAGAAACCCGATGCATACCTCAAGGGGACCTTGTTTTAGGGTGAACTATCGGGGTTCACTGTTATTTGTCTCTGCCCCGATACGGGAAAGGTGGTTCTGGGCAGGCCGCGCTTCAAAGGACGAGTCTGGACGCTTGATTTTTTGGTCTTCAATCTTGTTTATTAATTCTTATCTACAATATTTTCTGTCTGCCCAGCCGAGGTCTGTTCAGCAAGGCAGTCAAGTGCACTCTCCCCCACCCACGGGGCAGCTGTGTCTTTTAGAGCAAAAATTATGTCTATCATATTTACATTTAATTCCCAATACTTTTCACCCTTATTGACAAGTGTACCTTCACCACGAACCAATCCAAAAGTGCCAACATCATCACAGAAAATGGAAGACATGAAGAAGAAAGAAGAACACAGGACCACGCCCTGAATCCTCCATCTTGTCTCCATGACCCCCCTGTACCTAAATTCTAAAATCTATATTTCACCCTGTAAATACACCATTCAAACCCTAAGGTTTCTCATTTCCTCACACATAGATGACTCATCTCTAGAAGGATCAAAGTCAAGCCACCAGACACTTTTGGCAACATTCCAAGGCCTCTGAGCCCCCCAAGGGTTCTCTCGGCGACTCTGGACATCCAGAGTGATGTGTTGAGTTCCCACAGTGAACTACCCATGACAATTTGCTTGTATCTGTATCTCCATGCATATATGTATATAATTAAGGTAGTGCATATAGGTATATATTTTAAAGGTTTAAATCTAATGTACCATGTTGGTATGGGAAAAAATTTGGGGTGGATAATGTTGGGGATTGAGTTTTGCTTTTTGGGTTTTTTTCCCTGTTCCTTCCTTGTTATTTGTGGAATTTTTCCCTATTGAGTTGCTAATAAGCACTGATGGCAGGGAGGGGAAAACTCCTTTGGTTTTTTGGGAGTTTTTTTTTTTTCTTTCGGGCTGGGGGAAGGGGCTGGGCACAGCTCCTAGCTCTCTCTCAGTTTTGGAGAAGGACGGTGGCAGCTACTGCTGTTGGGGAAGGGAGTTTCACTGCTGCTGTCAGAGCTCAGTCCAGAGCTGCTTTCTTCTGCTGTGGGCTGAGCCTCTGCTCGTGAGAACAGCCACTGGACTGGGACCTTATTAACACCTACCTCACTAAAAGAGAGACCTATCACCGTCTGCTGGGGTGCCTGAGATCCTGAGTGCGGCTCTCCCTGCCCTGCTAGGAGCCCCTTACCCCTTACCCCCTGCCTGTCGAGACATCCTGCCAGCCCAGCTTGCTACTGTCCGAGAGTCCTGCTAGAGGCACCGGAGCCGGCTGCCCCGGGGGTTTGTGAAGCAAAGCCTCTCTTCCATCCCTTCCTGTCTTCGAACAAAAGCCGCCATTGCCACCTACTCCCCGAGCCCGCGCTGGAGCGCCCCCTGCAGCCACGTGGGGATCACCACACCTGCCCTGCCCACTGGGAGCCTGCCAGTACCCCTGCCGGCTGTGACTGTAACTATATCAAAGGGGAAAGTGCCGCAGCCGAAAGGCTGTCACTGGGTTCTTGGTTCTGTTTGTTGTTAATGCCATAGTTGTTGTTGTTTGTTTGCTTTATTATACATACTAGTAAAGAACTATTATTCCTATTCCCATATCTTTGCTTGAGAGCCCCTTAATTTAATGATTCTAATAATTTGGAGGGAAGGGGTTTACATTCTGCATTCTAAGGGAGGCTTTTTCTGCCTTCCCTAGCAGACACCTGTCTTGTAAACCAAGACAGTCCCAAAGACGGACTAGCCAACTAATTATAGATTCATCGGATCATTGAGTGTAATCCTTTCTTAGGCCACAAAGGTCTTTCAGGGGCAAGGACTCAATAGTGACTTCTGATTTTGAGACAGTTTCTGGCCTTGAGGGTCCTTCCCCCAGATCATCATCGTCTACTGGGTGATTAGTTTTGCTTTTGTGCTTCTTTCCCATGGTAGGAGCAACTGCCATTGGCCTAGGCTCACTGTCTAGTTTAGCTGCTGGCTTAGGCTTACTGTCTGGTTTAGCTGCAACCTGAATGACTGGGGTATCTGCTGCAGCCTGAGTGACTGGGGTGTCTGCTGATTTATCTCCCTGTCCCCTGCCTCTGTCTGCTGCCCTACAGGATCTAGCAGTATGTGATATGCCGGGGCCCAGCTTATTGCAATGAGCTTTTTCTCATTAGAATCATCATGGCACTTCTCTTCCAGATATTTCCCCACCTCATCTGGGTTCTGAATTTGTTCATGGGGAAATTCCCAGGCTATGGGGTCAGAAAATTCCTACAGGGTTTGGCCCATTCTCTCCACTTCCCCACACCACTCAGAATTTTCCACACCTGGGTCCGCGCCTGGGTCAGGTGTCTCATCAGCTCCTCTGGACATATCAGCCCTCATTCTAGACAAACTGCAGACCATATAGAGGAAGCTTACGAGATAAAATACCAAGAAAGTGGTCTCTTTTATCATTCAGGGGAAACTGAATATTTTCAAAAGGTGACATACCAGATTGAAAGGAGAAGAAGGGAAGGAAAGGCTGGGAAGCCTCACCTTGCTCCTCTTCTAACAAACTGGGTGCAATTACTAATAAACCCCCAAAACATGATACTGAAACTAGGACACAGGGTAGTGTAGTAGATTGTTTTTCTGTTGTAATCTTAAGGTGTTCCTTATTGTGAGTTTATAGTGGTTTGTTCCATGTACCCCATTTGGTTTCCCCAATGGTTTTTCCCTGAAGTTGTTTACTATTTTCCCACCTAATCTTATCTCAGTCCTCATGTCAATCTCCCTTGCACCTCCCTGATTTCCAGACCCTTCCCTGCCAATCCTGGAAGTACTGCCCTCTTCCCTTGTTCATCAAATGTAACCCCACCCCTTTCTTTAGAACCTTCCTTGTCCATCACCCTTCCCTCGAAGTTCCATTGGTGTGCCAAGCCTGATCCCCTCCCATGTTATCTCCTATTGGAAATCTTGACAAAATGATTGGATTTTATGAGGATTTTAAAATTAGAGAAATCAAACCTTTAAACTTTTTTTTTTTAAAGCACTAGTTTTTGAGTACTATAGCTGAACTATCCACACAAGTCAGACGACCCTATTTGGGCAATGAATTAGTCTGTTGCTACATGCATGGTCTGTAATAACAGAAAAGTTGAAGCTATTGTCAGTCAATTGCAAATCTCAAAAAAGAAGAGAAATGTATCAGCTTTAAAGTAGTTTTTAATAAAACACTTGTCAGAACAATTCCTAACTTTCCTATATAATATTTACAGAAACCTAATTAAAGTCTTCATCTGCTTAGCTTATTGTGAAAGCCACATAAAATATAATTTAAACTAATTTTTGCTTATGCCTATGAAAGTTAAGCATAGATAGGTGGTTGTGGTAGATTGTTTTTCTGTTCTAATCTTATTTTTCTGTTGTAATCTTAAGGTGTTCCTTATTGTGAGTTTATAGTCGTTTGTTCCATGTACCCCGTTTGGTTTCCTGCCCTGAAGTTGTTTACTGCTATTTTCCTGCCTAATCTTCTGTCAGTCCCCATGTCAATCTCCCTTGCACCTCCCTGATTTCCAGACCCTTCCCTGCCAATCCTGGAAGTACTGCCCTCTTCCCTTGTTCATCAAATGTAACCCCACCCCTTTCTTTAGAACCTTCCTTGTCCATCACCCTTCCCTCGAAGTTCCATTGGTGTGCCAAGCCTGATCCCCTCCCATGTTATCTCCTATTGGTTACCTAGAATCTGGTCCCCGCCCTACGTTCCTCCCCTGCTGTTCTACTATTGGTTAAGATTCATATCCTCCCCTAGTACTCTCCCCTGTTTCTAAGTTGTTGTTACCCTGTTGGAGCTGTCACTTGTCCCTGGACCCTCTTGGAGATTAAAACCTCTTAAGAACTTATACAAGTGGCCCCTCTCGTCTCCTTTGTTCTGACTTCCTCAACTCAGGATTCTTAGCAGCAGCTGCACAGAGCAGCTTTGCTGCCTCTGGGAGTTAGGTGGCCCTGCTCTACTGCCACCCAGACTGGCCCAAGGGGTGGATAGGGGGCAGCCACTCCTGTCACGGGCCAGGAGGTGAGGGCTAGCTGGAGGACATCACCAAGCGACTGCCCGTGCCAGGGTAGGACAAAGAAACAACAAACTATGCATATTTCAAACAAACTCCAGTACCTTTGTAGACTCCCTGTAAATCATTATCGCCATGACCCAGCAAAATCGCAACTCGAATCCGTGCCCCTCTACTGTAAAAGCTGCATGCCAGGGACAATACTGGAGCTATCTGTGCAAAGGAAAACAAGCCTAGGGACCAGAAAGGTATTAACACCTCAAACAGGCCTAGGGACCAGAAAGGTATTAACACCTCAAACAGGCCTAGGGACCAGAGAGACATCAAGGCCTCCACACAGAGAGACATTATAAACTCAAGCAAGATGGTGGGTACTGGGTGCTTAATCCCAGTACATTGTAAGTGAAACCAAAATGCAGTCAGTACAGGTTTTTTTCACTTTCTCGAGCCACGTGCTGGTTTTGTCCTGGTTTGGGACAGATTTGGAAGGAAACTTCCTAAAGGATGTTTCCTCTAAAGGGCTGAATCCAGCAGCCCCTCCCCCAACCAGTTTGGAAGATAATCTCCTTGGAGAAAAGTGGAAAAAACCTGTTTATTTCACAAGCAAAGTACTCACAAACATGAAAAAAAGGAATAATATTAAACAATACAACCTCTCGTTGCTCTGAAGTGATGGCAAATTCAGAAAAAGTCCTTCTGTAGATCAGAGAGTCCTTTCATGGATATGGCCTCGGCTCTCGCTCAGTCTCCCTCAGGTTCTCTGGCGCTGGAATGCAGTGTCCCAGGCCTTGGTGGGCCACAGGCGTGAGCTTCTGGTATTATTTTCTGGGGTTTTGGTCCAGGGCGGAGCTAAAAAGTCCAAGAAAAACACCACTATCCCAGGAAAAACTCTCTTGACTCAGCTCACAGATGAGAAACTAGTTTTAAAAAAGCAAAGGAAAGCTGTCCTCCCTCTGTCCGTGCTCCAGACAACACACCAAGAGAAAGGAATTCTGGGGGAGGAAGTGAAGCTTCTGCAGACAAACTGCAGGCTTCTTCTCCCCCCTTTGCTCTCAGAACCAGTCTTAAAGGCACAGAACTCAATATCTAGCAGTAAAGCAGAAGAGATGATTTGGGATACTGGGCCATACAGTCATGCCAGGCCACCAAACCAACAGAACAAAGGAGGTTCTGCTAGAATGAACTAAGAATTCTCACACAGTGCTAAGCCTAGACCATTTCTCTTGAAGGGTACAACAGCATTCATGGCAGTCAATGCTGATTTGCGGAAAGAAACTCCACAACTTTTGAGAAAGTTGTAAAGCCAGTATGTTTATTACAGCGCTGGACACATGTGGGAATTGTTCCCCCAAAATGACATGCGTACCTCTGGAAACTCCAGACCCTTTTAATCTCCCTCTCAAATACATATGCATGCAATTTCACAATAGGTTTATACATATTCATTTTACTGATTTTGTGCGTGACATTTGCTGCTAATTCTTCTTTATCAGAGAGAATTCCTGAGTCAAGCTGCCCTTTCTCGTAATCTTTCGTAACAGTCTGTCTGCCCCCTTATCCTTCTTGTCCTTCAGCTGTAGCAATTTCTCTGAGCATTGGCTTTTTACGAGGACAGGCAGTCAGACTAAACAGCTATGTTTTCAAGCTACAGACTTAAGTCAAGAATGTACATTTCACCTAAATCAAAATGGATTTCTACTCTGTCTCAACGCTGCTCTTCATTGGGCCATTACTCTGAAAAAAACGTGCACCACCTCTCAATCTAAACCATTAAGCCTCCTAGTGATGCGAACTGGAGAAGAGTCAAACTGCAATTAGATTCCAACAGCTACTTCCAATGACCTGTCAGCAGAGCTTTGCACACTTGTGCCAGTCTAACAAACTAAAGGGACTACTTTTTATGGCTACTTTTCAAACATAATTGACTTATATCCCTTTGCTGGGTTAAGTGAGGGTGGCCCATCCACTTAGGTCAAAATCGGTAGAATTTTGGTCCAACTTGCTGCCATGCAACACGTCATGATACAATCTCTTGGTGCCGATGTGCCATTCCCACTGAAGTGCCAGTCATTACATGACTTAAGGCTACTACTCACAGAGTGTCCACTCCACTGCTACACCCATTTTCTGGCCACTTTTAAATGACTGAGCAGTTTCCAACATTCCTCAGGGGTACATGACCACCATCTCCTCCTACCTGAAGTTTAGGAACCTAATCTAAAAGTAGTACCAGCAATACCAGTTTGCCTAGAAACCATTTGCTACATCAACAAACTCCAAGCAAGTGCTGATAAGTAGTTTGAAGACTTCTGCAAATTTTTACAGTGGGCTGTTTGTTTGCTTGTTTGTTTTTAAAGCAGATGGAGTAGTGTGCTGTTTCCCTGAGGCCACCAGGGGTGGAAGAAGGCAGGCCCAGCTCCGGCAGGGTGGCACAGGGGACCCTGGGCGCTGATGGCCGCCACCTGTGGGTGCCAGGTCGGGGCCAGCAGGCAGGGCTGCACCCCGCCTCTGTCACACCAGCTGCAGCTTCTACAGCCTGAAACATGGCTGGCTCAGGGGTTTAAATCAAGAGCCAAAATATTTTGCTGGTCGATTTGGGACAGAAAAAGGTCATCACTTCTAGTATGCTATAAGCCTGCCACTACATTTCTGTGAAGGACAATCACCTTGCTGGAGTGAAACACCTGGATAAATACTGAAGCATTTTCAGATTCATATTATCCTACATTTCTGTGACCTTCTTTTACACCTGCATTGCTTCATACTGCTGGTTTGGGGCACAAGTTCTTTGTACACTATTCTGTAAATAAAGAAACCCCATACCCACATCCTCCCCGCCCCCCCCAAAAAACCCCAAACCCTAACAAAACCAACCTGCAGAATGTTTAATATTTCAAATGAGAATAGGCATAGAGGGGACAGAAAAAGATTGATCCTTCTTAACCATTTGTGCATGCAGTGCTCTACAATCAACTCCTAAATTCTACTTCTAGTATACCAAATATTTGTCTTCAGAACTTGTTCTCCAGTCAAACCCTTCTGGGAAGGTAATCAAGGAGATACTGGATGTATTTTTAGCACATGCTTCACTAGTCAATTAAATCAAATGCACAGGATAACTTGACTAAACCATCAGTGATGACTGAGGTGATGAAAAACAAACACATGTTCATGTCTTAATTTGGAGCTCTTCAAACCGCTTGGAGCCTTGGACCTTGAAGGTTCAGACAAAGGAAAATCCAAAATGTGGACAGAATCTCTCTTCTGCTGGAAGCCTTGAAGTCCACCACTGCAGTCTACAGCCTACACAGATCATCTGAGTATGATAAGTTCTCCAAGGAAGAACAAGGCTAATGGATGCACAAATGGAGGAACTTTACTTACAGGCACAACTTACAATTCTAAAGCACTTAGGATTCCAGGATAGCAGTCCCTCTGCCACATTCTAGGGAGGACATGCACACCTGCACACAATGTTTACCATTCAGACAAAAAGAATGTTTCCAAGGCTGTTAAAATAAAAAAATAAAGGAACATGGTAGACAGCATGTCACCATCGAGCAAGAAATGACACAGATTCACTAGAAGGCTGGTTTGCAGAACAGCAGCTTTAAGATGAAAATTCTCTTCTTTTTATAGATAGGTTTGACACATTTTCATGGTTTGACCAGGAAGTGAGTTTATGGGAAAGTTGTGGTCAAACCAATCAGTGGCCAGATTTTAAATTGGCACCTGATGTGGCCACTGGGGACCTGGATACGCCTCTGAGAACAAACAGGGGTTAAAAGCAGAGGATTCCCAGAGGGACTTTCTCTTTTGAGTCTGGCCTCTGCCCTGCCCAGCTGTGTCTGGGTGGGGGAGGGGGAGGCCATGCGGCCTGTGGGAAGGTAGGCTGGAGCCCCTGCAAGAGGCAAGGGTGGAGGAGATTTGGGATGTTTCGGGCAGTGAGGGGATGGAGGATAGGCAAGAAGAAGGCGGCTTGAGTAGGTGAAGAAATGTCAGCAGATGAGAAGTGCCCTAGATGGAGGAGATGACTGGAGTAGCTTTTGGGTGGACTTTTCTCTTACATGGCCATGGGACGGAACTAATTTCTTCCTGTAATGTAGAGACTGCACCTTGGGGGAGGCAGTTGGCCAGAAGCCAGGAGTGACAAAGCTGTTATGAGAAGAAGTAGAGGGAACAGAGACTGATGGGGAGGGTGTGGTAAAGCCCTCTGCCTTCAGCAAAGGATCTCTGTTCCTTAGACCCCCCAGGCCCCAGGGGAGTAAATATGGGGGGGACAGGTGTCCCAATGGTGAGAGGCTGCCACTTCTTAGAACTGGGCAATGCATTCTTAAAAGTACCTGAAAAGCAGTTTGGATCCATGGACAGTGGTAAGAGCACTGGACATGGAAGGAAGATGGTCACCATGGCAGATTTCTCTTTGGGCGGCTGCCACGTGTGACATGGAAGCACAGGAGGTTCCACTGTGTTTCCTGGGGTGGCCCATGGTGCAAGAGGGAGACTCCTCTCTCCTGATGAACTGGGGGGAGCTTGTGTGAAGGAGGGTATTGGACTGAGAACTGACTGCTAGAGGGGATTTGAGTGTTAGAGGGGTGGGAGGAGGAGGAGTGTTTTGGAAGTTTTCCATTGTGGATTGTTGTGTGTGGTTTTTTTCCTTTTCCCCCTCTTGTCTTTATGTTGTAGATTAATAAAGTGTTTTTTTCCCTCCATTCCCAAGTTGAAGCCTGCTTTGTTCTGTTTCTGAGTCACATCTCACAGTAACCATTTTAGAAATATACCTTTCATGGGGACACTGGCACTGTGCCAGGGTCAATCCATGACACACATTCTACTTGATTGGCTAATTAACAAAAACATCTTTCTCACAAAAAGTCCTTGAGAAGAACAGAAAAACAGAGTAGGAAAATACCACCTGCAGGTTGTTTATACTAACAAGTTATCCTCGTTTCTCTACAACTCCCTAAAAAGTCTCACAAGTCCATTGTGAGAAAACTAAGCCAGTTTTCTCGCTCTCTGACCAGGCTGTTGCATCCACAACAGCACCCCTTACTGGGAGCATAAAGTGCTTCTGAAAAGCTCCAGAATAGCTCAGCCAAGCTGCAGTTTGTCAAGGCTGAGGCCTAACCAGCATTTCTCAGATCATGGTGGGGCAGAAAAAGGCGAGGCAAGGGCAATGCACCACCACAAGCCAGGAGATCACACCTGATCACAGCCCCCCATGCTGACATCCCATGGCATCCTAGGGCTCCAAATCCTCCAAAGACTTCTGAGCTCACAGGGGCTCCATGGGGACAACAGAGGGGTCTCTACATGCCACAGAGCCCATTTGGCTCAGGCACTCACTGGGCTTCCAGAAAGACCTTCCAGTGATCTCTGTGCTCCTAAAGAACACCAAGGTCATGGGCAATCCCAGTGACTCCATGGGGACATTCCAGGGCTCTCCCATCTGCCAAAGCAGACTGAACTCACAGGCTGTAACAGGATATCAGTCTGGACATCTTTGGTGTCTGTAGGCTGATGAGGACCCGTGATGTCACAGGATCTTACAGGGGCTCTATGGGGACATCCCAGGGGTCTCCAGGCTAAAAAAGATGTGTCTTATCACAGTTGGTGCAGCAGGTTGACCCTGGCTGGGTGCCAGGTCCCCACTCAGTCGCTCAATCACTCAGTTTCCCACTTAGGGGAGAGAATAAGGTGGAGCACAACCAGCAGGGTGAGATAAGGGAGTTTATTACAGCAAAAGAAGGAAATAAGTGGAGATCTGCACGTGCAACAGCTAAAAAGAAAGTCAGTCTCTACTTCCCATCAGCAGTGATGTTGGGACACTTCCTGGGAAGCAGGGTTTCAGCATGCGTAATGGTTCCTCTGGAAGGCAAACATAGAAAACTCACGAATGCCTCCCCCCCCCCCCCCCCCCCCCCCCCCCCCCCTCTCCTTTTTTTCTTTC
>NW_024525978.1:0-30147 GCF_017590135.1 Pyrgilauda ruficollis | reverse complement strand
ATTGCCCCCCCCCCCCCCCCCTTCCTCCTCTCTCCTTTAGCTTATATATCTGAGCTGATGTCATATGGTATGGAATAGCCAGCCATGCTATTTTTATTAATGATATCTGCTAAAGATACTGCAAAAGAGAGTAACAGAAATGTAAGCAAAAATGTGTCAAGCTAAACTGCTGACAGTCACTAAGTAATGTCCTCAGAGAAAGAGGCCAAACTGATACTGAAAAATACTGCATTCAGATGCCATCAAAGGAAGCCTGAATTAAAAGTAAAATTTAAAATTCCTAGAAATTTAGATAAATGGAATTTATCTGCTCATAGGCATATTTTCAAAATTTCCAAATTAATTTGATTTTAGATGATGAAAAGTCAAGCATATGTTCGGCTTCCTTTGCCCAGATTCAGGCCTTTTTCTGGTTTTGAAAGGTTCTTAATGTAGTATCACACATTACAAGTCACAGCAATCAGTAAAATCTCTTACCTTGTGCTTTTCCATAAGCACCACCATTTCAGTTACCGTATGCTGACATCAGATATCAGTTTCTCTCTGTATCATTGTTGCTTCATCATAAAGCAACCTCATCTTTTCTACCTGTTATTAATAAATTTCATTTCATTCATAAACAAACAATATATATTTTTTAATCTTAGTTTCATTTCTTCCTCCCAATGTGGGTGCAAAGTATGTAGCCCCACTTAGTCTTCATTTACTTTTAAAATCCTTTTCAAAACTAAAGTGTTTTATGTAGATTGTTAAGATGGGCAAATAAACACAGATTAAAGGTACATCCATGGCAGGCAAGTTCACTTCGAATCAAAAGGCCATTTCAAGCACTCTGCCCTAACATTTCTTAGCATTACCATAAAAAAATGTGTGGGCAGAAAAACACTCATATAGGGGAAATTATAATCTAATTTAGCTATGCTGACTTTTTACCATAGGTAGAATTTCTTTGAACTGTATATTGAAAAAAAAAGAACTTTTAACTGGGTTCTTATTTTCAAAGACATATTCAAATACTTCAACTTAAGCATGTAATATGCTTTGCTCACAGGCATACACAGGAAGTTCTATTTATGTTGATAAGACTGAAATGTAAGAGCAAGGGCTCTGATGAATAAAGCTCCATAAAAATATTTTAAATTAAAAAAAATAAAATTGCAGTAAAAATTAACACCTCTAACCTCTTCATGAAGTTTCTTTTCATTCACTTTTCTTGTTTCTATGTATTTTTGATAGATGTCAACTGCTTCCTTATGTTGCTTGTTCATATTTTCCATCTCTAACTGCAATTTATTCACCTTTTGAGAATGCAGAATTGCTGCTGTTATTTGTTTAGGAATTAATATGCTAATGATTTTTTTTTTTTTACCTCTTATTTTTGAGCAGAAACACTGTTACTTTTCAGGTATACTATTAAAGTGTTTCCTATTTATTCACTCTTTTTTAATAAAGAATTGACCTTTGGCCTAAAGTGAGTTAGAAAATACTCACAGAAACAATGACAACAGCCCAATGGAGAAGCCCTAAGTAGCCACCCTAAATGTTGTGAATTCCTCGGGAAAAAAAAACCCCAAATATAGATGGAGATTTTATTATAGTTCTATTTATGTTGATAAGACTGAAATGTAAGAGCAAGGGCTCTGATGAATAAAGCTCCATAAAAATATTTTAAATTAAAAAAAATAAAATTGCAGTAAAAATTAACACCTCTAACCTCTTCATGAAGTTTCTTTTCATTCACTTTTCTTGTTTCTATGTATTTTTGATAGATGTCAACTGCTTCCTTATGTTGCTTGTTCATATTTTCCATCTCTAACTGCAATTTATTCACCTTTTGAGAATGCAGAATTGCTGCTGTTATTTGTTTAGGAATTAATATGCTAATGATTTTTTTTTTTTTACCTCTTATTTTTGAGCAGAAACACTGTTACTTTTCAGGTATACTATTAAAGTGTTTCCTATTTATTCACTCTTTTTTAATAAAGAATTGACCTTTGGCCTAAAGTGAGTTAGAAAATACTCACAGAAACAATGACAACAGCCCAATGGAGAAGCCCTAAGTAGCCACCCTAAATGTTGTGAATTCCTCGGGAAAAAAAAACCCCAAATATAGATGGAGATTTTATTATCTCTCTTGTAAATCTATATAAGATTTTCACAGGCTTTATGGTACATTTTCCTCCAAGATGTGCATTTTGACTAGAGTTTTTCCTTTTAAGTTTCTCATAGGAATATCCTCAGAAAAGTCTACTTCTCTCTCATGTGCAGTACCCAAATCTGGACACAATATTCCCATCAAAGGGATTACCACTGAAGAACACATTTAAAGAACAGCCTAAAGTGAACAATATAGGTATGTCTTTTAAATACTTTTCTGTTACAATGGGGTTACTGAACCCTGTTCAGTCCACTATCAGGAAAAGAAAAAAAAAAAAGAAAGGAACAGATTAGAAACATAATCAATTGGGATGTGAAGTCCATCTCTTTTAAATGTCCAATAGGCAGTGCCCAATGATTAAAATGGAAGCATCTTCTAAAAACTATGGGGTCATTCCTACAAAATCAGTATCCTAGATTCATAAACCAGTTCAGAATGTATTTAGCAAGTATTATCATTAGTTACACTGGGACTTAAAAACACTCACCTCATCTTCTAAATGGGAATTAAAACTAAGATGCTGCTGACAGAAGGTGTGAAGATGTCATGTCAAAAAATACAAGTTATGTATTTTTACAGTGAAGTTAGCACAATTTGTGCTAGTGCAGAATTCTTTTCTACTAGTGGTAACTGACACAGGTCCTTATGACAAGTACATACATAATACTATGTACTAAATGAAAAAAGTATAAGTTTATTAAAGATATTATTTTTGTAATTGCTTTTTCAAATTAAGGATAATTTAACAAATCAAGTGATTCGAAAGATGACTAGTTTGCTCAGAGTCAGGATAAGAAAGAAAAATGTTTAAATTACATAGGTGTATCTGAAGATATTACAACAGACAAAACCTGTTGTAAAGTCACCCCAAAATACCATGTGTTTATGTATTTGTGACTTTTAAAATCTCTACACACCTCCTGCTGCAACTCTTCAATGTGTTTGGTTTCCTTTTCCACCTGTTTCTTTAAATTATTTATCTGAAAGAGATATTTCAAACATTAATTAGTACATCCTAAAAATTACTCCCTGTGTTAGCAATTCCTGTCAGCATTCTCAGACATGCATTTGCACCAGTCTGGTTTATTCCAGTGGGACTGAAACACAAGCTGATGTGTTAGAATGATCCGTTTTAGCCATAAAGTACTACAAGATGTTAATTAATAGCAGTGAACCAGTTCCTTAGTGGTTGTAAAGCTAAGAAAGAAGGAAAAAATACCCAGTATCTTCACAATTCAAAAAATAAACAGGTATGAAGATCCCTACAATCCATGAAAAAATGAATTTTCCCAATTATTTTCTACAATCTTCAACTTCTTTTCTTTTCTTGAAATTTCATTTTCAATATTCCTAACCTGGAATTACAATTGTAAATCTTTGACTTCAAAATTAAATTTTGAAGTCCATTCTAATGCTAAAAATCTAAAACATATTGAAACTTTAGAAAGCTTAAATAGATTCAAATGTTTTTACTTTCTAAAACTCACATTACATATAAAAAGCTAATCCAGACCCCATCCATCACTCAGTGGGTATATGAAAAAAAGAAAATCAGGTTCTCTGTTTGCTTGAAATCAAACAAATCTTTAATGATAAATATCCAAGCAAGGAGTAAACATCCCAGTGACTGTCCTTGTCTTTTAAAATAATAGAGCTCAGCATGTGGACACACAATGACACAATTGGCAGCAGCTGTGAAAGAAGAAAGCCTCTGGCAGAGATCACATCCCCCAGGCAGAGCTTTGCAAAAAAAAAAAAAAAAATCCCAACAAATATTTTACATTTAGATTCTGTCCTACAGGTTATGTAACATATTTTCATGACACATGATGTGACATACGTTTTCTTCTCTTTCATCCAGTTTACTTTTAATCTCTTCACCAGTCTGCCATTTTCTCCTTCAAAGACTCAATTTCTAAGGGCCAAAATTAACAAGCATTAGTAAATATTTACTTATTACCTTTAACTCCAATGCAAAACCAACACATCAGTACTGCTAATAAATCCATAATTTATTTTCTATAAAGAGCTGCTAATGTTGATGGCAACTTCATAAGCTGCTCAATGAAAATGTTCTTAAAATGAAGCAAACATGCCTAGTAAGTCAATATGTGAACTGTCTATACTTTTTTTAAGTAGGAAAAGATGTTCCAGCTAACCTAAGGAAAATACATCCTAACCTGGAATATTGTAATGCAGCTATGCAACATGGGAGGTTGCCTATCTATTGAACTGATGGTACAGAGACTTCTGCAGAGAGTAACGCTTATCCAGGTTTGCCTTTTCACATTTAATCCATAACCTTGAACTTCTATTTTCATTTCCTTCACACCTAAGATGCATAATGCAAAACAGGAAAGCTCTTTCTATGTAATACAAAATGATGGCAAAAATTGTTCCTGTAGCAATAGGTATTTCTAATCTGAGAAAATTTCTACTTGGCCAACAGCAATACTGAATAGTTTCTGTTTAGCTATATAATCTAGAAAAACATTAATCAAAAAAAAATCACAGAAAGCAGCATATGAACACAACTAAGTATTTGAGTCTACTTCCTTTACCAATATCAGATATTAATATTTGTTTTTACTTGCCTTAGCTGGCCATTTGCCTCTTCCAGGTTTTCAACTGACTGCTTTGTATTTTCTTCTTTTTTCTTATTATCCTAAATAAAGACCCGTGTCAGCAAAGAAGTAAAATTCAAACTGACTTCTTAAAAAATTCAAAGACATCCAAAGTACACTGACCTGCCTTATTCACAAGTGTAAATACACTTCCTTTCCAATTCAAACACAAAAAATAGTGCAGGTACTCTACAGACCCATGTCATGTTGTAGTTTACCGTCTGATTTGTAGTTAAAATTGAGTATTGTCCTTTAAAAAAACCTGGAAGTTTACAACTTGCCTCTTGGTTTTTTTTTGAAATTTCCTGACTTCTGCAGCCACACTATTTTTCTCTTGTGCTATTTGTTCTTTCTGTTGTGCAAGCTCATTGAGATACACTGTTAGTTATTCATTCTTTAACCTACTTTAAAACAAATGGCCAAGAAGAATAAGAACATGCATTTTGAAATCTCCTTTAAAGTTAAATATACCCATAATCAAGTGTAAGTCCATGCTGAAAAAGTCCATGCCTTTATCTACAAATATAAGCTTTGCAGCAAATTCACAGTGATACAAAAAGGTGACAGAAGGAAAGCCAGAGTCAAGTTTATATAAATATAATGTTTTCTGAAGATTATGTAGTTCAAAGCAAGATTAACAACAAATTCAGAAACTTTCTCTTCCTGTTAACTAAGTCAAAGAGATATGGAACAACTACGTATTCCATAGAATACATACAAATAGAGAAAGTGCAATTTACAAATCGAAGTATATAATTAATGTCATACTGTGTGGTTCAAAATTTTCATTAGAAAACAATCATAGTTCATCTCACTGTGTATAAAAGTAACTTCTATATAACACCAAAAAATTTAAATACTATATTTTCAAAATGGTCATACGCCTCTTGTTCAAGATCTGTTTTCAGAGTCAAAAGCTGGTTTAAATAATCTTGTTCCTTTTCAGCTGTACAAGTCAGTTTTACTTTCAAATAATGGATTTCTTTCTTCAAAAGGAAGAGTTTTGAGTATACATGTGTAAACTACAACTCATGGAAGTTATCAGACATGAACTGACAGCACAAGGCTTTCAGAACAACCAAACAACATCCATGCCAAGGATTATTCAGACTGTAGCTTTACATATCCCTGGTGGGATATGGAAGTGGTGTGAGATAGTGAACACTGACACCAGTGTTGTACATGTCCCCTGCAGTGAGTTTAATTAACTAGTCTGCAAAATTACTAAATTAGATTCCTTGGACATAATTTTAAATAAGACATTTGCTGCAGACTTCATAAGCTTTTGCATTCATCTAAAAAAAAAAAAAAAGACTAAATAAACATCAGAAAAGTCCAGTTCTATATGATAGAATAAAAAGGCAATCAATAGGGCTGTCTTCATCCTTAGTACAATACTGTGGGAGCGTAAGAGGGAACAGTCAGGCTCCTCTGTATAGGAGGGCAGAGGATCTGCTGTCAGTGTTATGAGCAGAGAGTTCAGGGTAGGACACTGCTCTGTGTGCTATTTCTTATGTACTTGTATACAAGGTACAGTGTGTGACAAACAAGGTCACGCTTTAAAATTTTTTAAAGTTTAATAAGGGATAAAAAGGACAGTAAACAGTGCTGTGTGTTTGGCAATCTGCCAGAGGCACACCAGTTAACTTAAAACAATTATTTAATTTTTTTTTCATTACATTGGTTAAATGCATATGCATGAAGATTATACATTTTAAACATTCCTTTGAGTTTACATGTTCTGGGAATTCTTTTTGCTTGGTTGGACCTGATAGTAAAAGATTTTAAAATCATAGAAAATTCAAGGAGTTAGAAAGAAAGTTAGGCTTAGTAGGCCTTGGGAAATGTTAGGCCTTATGTTTGCTAGATCATGTGAAACTGCACCTGTGTAATCAGTATATGATAAATTATATAATTGTTAGATGTGATGATTGTTTAGAAATTAGATATAATTATAGTTTAATCATAAGAAGAATCATGAGAAACTATGTTCAGGGGTTTGAGGGGGATCACGAGAAATCCATGCTTGGATTAAATCAATGTATACAATAGAACAATGTAAGTTTAATAATTAATATGTAAATTATATAACGATAGAATATAAAACATGTTCAGCTCAAAATCATGTTGGAGTCAGATTTAGGTCTGTACCCCTGACACCAAGAGCTCTTCAATAAAAGCACCTGCATATAATCATTCCTTGATTATGTGTTCCTGAACGCTAACAGACCCTTGACCTGTCTTCTTAAAGAACGTGCTTTACTGCAGATGAAATTAAAATGTTTTATTTCTTCACAAGGCCCCCTGTTCTATGGCTTGACAGTTACTGATAGCCTGAAGGGTCAGTGGTAAATTCCTCCTTACATTCTTTCTTTTGATGCTTATTTACCTGGTTCTTTTCAATGTTATCATACAGATAAGATACTCCACAAGTATATTAAATCAACATTAGCTATTTCATAAAATTGAGTTATTCTCACCATTGTCAGTTAGTTAAAAAAAAAAAATAAAGGCATTAGCTGCTTCTGCAAAAGTTAAAATTACAATGCACAACACAGTCTTTATTTTAATATTTTGTGAAAGCCTAAACTATAATATATGTTTATCACACTAATATATAAGCTACACAGGGCCAGGACATTGGTCACAAAAGCTGACAAATTATCCTATATTAAAGCAGTTAAAAGTGATTACAAACTGTATTATGTCAAAATTGCTGTGATTAATAATAATTTGAAAAAGCCAATACATAATAGTGAAAGCCAACAATTACATAGTTATTTATAACAAGTGTGTAACTTCACTATTTATAAAAACATGTTGCTTTTGCCCTATTTCAGACCTCTCTGATTTGGAGAGCATTTTCATTTCTCTCTCCAAATTTTTCTCTCTCTGCAAATTTTCTACAGTAGCCTCAAGATCATTCTTCAGTAGAAGTCCTCCAATTTTCCCATTTAAAAAAAATTATTGAAACTCAGTTCAGAACACTCAATGCTCAGATTATAACAACAAGCAGACATGGTAAAATGCACACCTGATTTCACACTATCTTAGCTTCAGTTCATATGGTGTCTTGTTAGACTTGTAAATATAAAATCATAATGAAAATAAACCTCTATTAAGAGTGTACTTCATATTCATAATATTCTTTTGAAAAAAAAAAAAAAAAAAGGGAAAACTGTATCCAGAGAGAGAGGCATTTGAATGGGCATGAATAAACCTTGACAAGGAAAACCAAAACATAAGAGACAAGAAAAACAGTTGCAATAAACAAGTTCTTCAAAGAAAACACTCAAATTGTGTATGAGAAAGTTTAGTAGAAATGTTAAGGTAGACTCGACTGTGTTTATTTATGGCATTTAAGATACTTAAAAAGTGAGAAGAATTTCATATGAAGAGCAAGCCATGAAATTAATAAAATGAACATTTACCAGAGTTTCTGACAGGTCTTCAAGTTGCACTTCTTTGTCACATTTTACTTTAGTCATCTCTTCTATAGCACATGTAATGTAAAATTAATGGAACAGAAATAATTTTTCATATTTAGCTGGCAGTACAAAACATTTACTCTTTTGTATTAGCCAGTTCTCAAAACTTGTTGGATTAAGTTAAGAAACTGAAAAGTTAATTTATGACTTAATCTAAATGTAGACTTGAAAAAATTATTAAGAAAGACATTAGTAAATCTATATCTGAAGAGAAACTAATCATTTATCTTAAATAAAATTCAGAGCCTATTATGTTTTCCACAATTACAACTTCAAATAAACCATGGACTGTAAGAATGGAGTAATCTCCAAGTATTGATGCATCTACATTGTTCCAGAAAAAAAATCTGAACTGCTGAAAGTATGACATGGATATGCTGAAAAAGGAAACCAGTTATTACTAACTTCCAAATGTTTTCTATGTGCACATTCACAATACTGGTATTTTTTGCAAGTACTCAATGCCAAGGTCATGTTTGGTGTGGAATTCTCACAGGTCCCATCTTGCCTTGTTCTAGACAAGCATTAGCAGTTCACTTTTGAACACTTCTCTATAGATACCCTCAATGTAGACAGAGACATCCAATTACATTTCTCATCTGTCAGATGAGATCTAGGGCCATGTGCTGCACAGCAGGAAAACAGTCCTGAATGCAGATCTCTTACTCTGGGGGCTAAGGAGCACATCCCTAGAAACCAGAGGATATCAAAGCAGTATTTAAAGATAAACCCTGCCAGCATTATTCCACATCCAGCAAGGGGAGGGTGTACAGAAACCTTAGTGGGAGGGTTTTATCTCTGATACAAGCTACAGAAGTCACTCCTGGCACCTGCAGTGCTAATGGTCTTAGCTGGAAAGCAAAATTACTTCCATGACAATTCATGCATGGATGGTCTTACTGTTGGAGCTCTGCACAGCACTGACCTTTGGCTGTTGCCAGTACCAATGACCACCAAAAAAAAAAAAAAAAGGGAGTCAAATGAGTAAAAATAAATTTAAGCATTCCTGACAAGTACAGGTACTGTAAAATCATTTCCCCAAGTACTAGAGACAGTCTATTTCCAGAAAACAGCAAAAAGCCTTTTTATTACTGCCTAGCTCATTTTCTGCCTTTCTACAAGCCTTACCCAGTTTAGCAGCCTTATTTTGGAGCTCCAAGGTAGTAAGCAGCTTTGACTCGTCTTCATATTTCTTTAATCTAAGAAAATGGTAATTTAAAACCCCCAAATGTATGGTACAAAGCACTGCATTTGAAACTTAAAGGACAATAAGACAAAGTCTTACCACAAGCACTTTAAGAATATTTACCTTTCAACAGGCAGATGATATATCTGCCTGCAACACATAACAAATTTCACTTTTACAACTTCAGAACAGTAGACGTAAAAGTAAACAAATATATACTTACAGAAATCTGTATTTCTTAAAGATGGATTTATGAAAGTTGGAGGGGGCAAATTTTACTTTTTATAGATCAGTATCTGTAGGAATGTGCCCCCTGTTGATGGAGTGACAAAACTATCCTTTGTCCCCTTAAAAAGGAAAGAAGTCCAGAAGTTTCTTTCCTCAACTAGGTGAAAAGCCACCTCATAAGCCTGGAGGAACTTCACCTCAAACTTAAGGATAGCTAATTGGACAGGAGCCAAAAAGTCCTGCCTGGGCAATTTACTTGAAAAAGAAGAGAACAAAGAAACTAATCACTTTTTGTGAGGTGTTTTACCAGGAGCAAGAACCTCTTGCACCTGACTCGGTTTTTCTGTGTTTGTTATTTTGCCTTTTATTAAACCTTTTTGTTTCCAACACTGCAACAGAAGCCATCCTGCTGATTTTATGCCTCCAAAGGTAGCTGAGCTATCTTGGGTGTGTAATAGACCTCCAAGAGCTTATGAGACCCGGCTCGATGAGGATCCTATTACAAGTATCAACCAGCACAAATTAAAAAAATACATTAAATTCTCTGCATTTAGACCACTGTGTCAGAAAACCACCAAATTTCTGCTTAATTTCCAATTGTTCTTGATTTTGTCATAAACTGCAACCTGTAAGATGACTCTTAGAATTTAAACTTTTTAATTTACCTATTATGCTATTTTGCAGCAAGCTTTTCAAATTGGCAATAGAAATCTCAAACTCCTCTGTCAGGGCTGCAAGCAAAGCCTTTTTTTTTTTTTTTTACATTCTTCCTCCTGTGCTTCCTTTTCTCCTGTGACCTGAATTAATGTTTTCACTGTAGTCTGGAATTCGGTTTCTAAGGTCTTTTGAGTAACCTTCAAAACATGATATAATTTCTAAACATGTTTTGCAACAAACAGCTACAGTTGTTTCATATCTAAAGTATGGTGGTGTTCGAGGGTGCCAGGATGAGGGAAGAGACGAGAATCTTGACTCCATGTTTCAGAAGGCTGATTTATTATATTATGATATATATTATATTAAAATGCTATATTAAAACTATACTAAAAGAATAGAGAGAAAGGATCCATCAGAAGGCTAGAAAGGACAGGAGAGGAATGATAACAAAAGCTTGTGATAGAAAGAAAAGGAATGGAATGAATAACAAAATCTTGTGACTGCTCCCTGCCTCGACACAGGTGGCTGTGATTGGTCATCAAGTGAAAACAATCAACATGGACCAATCACACATGCACCTGTTGCATTCCACAGCAGCAGATCGTTATTGTTTACATTTCTTTCCTGAGGCTCCTCAGCTCCTCAGGAGAAAATCCTGGCAAAAGGATTTTTCAGAAAATATCATGGCTACATCTAAAGTATCCATAATTATTTATGCAAATACTCATCTAGTCTATTTATACTGTAAAACTATAAGTCAAGGTATACCTCTGCCTTTTGCAATGAAATTTTAGCCTCTTCCAGCTCTGCCCTCAAATGTTCTTTACTGACCTGGGATTCCTTTAACATTTCTTCACTATGTACTAAACAACAAAAAAAAATGTTTATATCTTTTAAAATAGGATATTTCATAAAAAATGCTGTCAAAATTGAAAATTACATACATCTAAAGAATTTAACAAAGGTCAATATTACTGACATCGTATACTATAAAATAATATATAAAATTTGAATATAGATGGCTTAAAAATATTGAAAATCAAGTTCTGAAAAGTAAGTTGCCTCAGTGACATCTGCCTGACTGTAAATTTGCAAAACTGAAGCAACATATTTTTCCCTGGCAATTTTCAAAAGCTCTCACTGCTTGACTCACCCTGCCAGTCCTGATCCCACATGAGCAGCTTCTGTCCCAAACAAAAATAGGGCCTTCAAGGCCCCAAAATTCTGCTGCCAACCAGCAACAGAATAAGACTATCATGACCCTATTTTCTATGCTTCTATAAACAATTACATTTAAACACAGCAGGCAGAACTCTTACATTTTGCTTCTATTAAGTCAGCAATCTTATTTTGTGACGTCTGCAGCTGAGCCTTGATGTCTTTTATTACATCCTCTTTTTCATCTCTCTGCATGGTAAGAGCTGAAATCTAGCAAAATGCAAGAAATATCACAATGAAGTCTGGAAAAAGGACAGATACTAATTTTCATTTGTATCCCAGGCATGATAAGCAGACATTTTGCTGTCATTCAAGTTAGATTAGACAGATAGACAGACAGACAGACAGATAGATAGATAGATAGACAGATAGATAATATTTGGCTAGATATAATCTTAGCCAAATATTGGTCAAGTCACATTACTCTAAACAAAAAAGTTCTGCAATTCAAAATCAAACCATGAATTCCAGCAGACTAAAGGTACTGAAACATCACTAAACTTAGCAAAATTTGACTTAAATGCAGCTTCAGATGTTATTTTGTCTTTTTTACTAATACCCAGAAACACTTATTGGCTCTTGCATTTCCCCTTTAGTCACAAATAAAGCTCTACATATTAGATGGTAAAACTGAGCAAACCTGCTTTTCCTTTTGACTGACTTCCAGTTTGTATTCTTTTTCAAACTTGTCCACTTTTTCTGCTTCTTCTTTTACTTTCAAGATACAGTAATATCCATAGTTAACATTCTAGCTGAAATATACTCAAAGTTCAATACAACTTCCAGTTTAAGACTGCTTGTAATTGTACAGCTGTACAATTTGTTTCCCAAGAGTAATTGTGGAGGCAGTGTTTGATTTTATAATCAAAATATCTTTTTTTGCCAGCTTTCCACAGAATAAGTCCATTACTCCATGTTTGTTACAAGAAACTAATCAAAAAGAGCATGTAAAAATGAAACAGGAACATAGTAGGCTATACATATAGAGAGAGAGCATTTAGCTAAAGTTTCTGTAGCTATACACTAGTGCATTTCCATTTAAATAAGCAAACTACATGAAATAAGTATTGATCTCTAGACTATACTTCACAGACAAAACTTAAGTGACTATTTGAAAAATAAAGTTCCAAATTTGGCCCAGTGGAACAACAATAGAGGGGGCCAGGCAGTGAACAAAAGCAGCATGAACGAAAGAAGGGTCCCAGTGTCCCAGTGTGACCTGCTCACCATTCGAGCACTTCACATCTGTCTGCCCTGATACTGCATAATACTGTGTAATACAAGCTATGAAGCACAAAATTGTTGAGCCAGCTGCATAAACACAATACACAGAATTCTCACGTTTGAAACTCATTTCCAATCTGTCGTTCTCTGATTGCACACGAAGATCTTCAAATGCCACTGTCATTCTCTAGAAACAAAATTTAATATTTGAAGTTCAGTACTGGAAACCCTGGAACTTCTCCAGGGGCTGCTGCCCACCTCAGCCATTCTGAGAAACCACCAGGTAGGTGAAACAGAGTCCAAAAAGAAGACAGAAGTTCTGGCAGTCACCCAGCTCTAAGCACATATCACATGGATCTACATCCCACGCGCCACTGCGCTTTCTCCATTGAATGTGCTTTATATAACACAAAAATAATTCTTGAAAAGGGATTGAAAACCAGACTTCCTGCATCACACATGACATGATGGATACAAATAGTATCTCAACATGTAACTCAGCTCAGCATATGCACGTAACTCACAATCCATTCCTTTCACCAAGCTTGGTCACTTACTTCTATGTTGCTTTGAAGTTCCTCATACAATTGGATTGTTTCTTCTTTTTCCTGTTCATCTATCAAAGCAAGAACGTACAAGAAAGTTTTTCTTTTGAAAAAGAATACCAGCTATCCAAGTCATAATACTTAATCAGCACAATGAATAAAAAAAGGAATTATCAGCTCCAATCTTATTAAATAAGTAATTATGAAACATGGTGCCAAAAGTTACAGAATCTAGGGAAAATGTGTATTTCATTGAAACATTAAGCAAGCTCAGCTTTTAAATTTCCTTCCCAATATATTTTTCCTGTGAAAAGTGTAATTCTGGGTCAGTTTATGTAACCATATTAATTATTATAGTATTAATGCTGTGGAATAAAAATGTATATAAACTGTTAGTATTTGATAAGCTGTAATATAGGGTTTAGCACTGAATTTCTTCCTATCAGCAGATACCTATAACCACAGAACTGTCATTATAAAATTTCAACAACACTCCATGTCCATATTTTCCTTCTTTCCTTTCACTTTTGTAATTGATACTATTTTTCCCTAAGAAAGCAATTAAAAAGAGAACAGTAAGAAACACAGCTATGAAAAAAGAACAGTGCATCTATACACAAGTGTTTCTAGAATTAAGGCTAAATAGAAATAGGCACTTCTTAAGTATCCAGGATCAAGTCAGTAAAATTCTAATGATTGTAACAACAATTCTAAATTGCATGTAAAGTAAAATTCCCAATCAAGAACATGTTTTAAAACCTCAAGAACTTAAGCTTCATTAAGTTATCCAACTGTCTTGGCTTGTTCAGTTTCACGAGAAGAATTGTAGTTACTCATTATACCTTTTTTCCCCACAAATGTGTGATGGCTGAAAACAGGAACTGCCAGCTCTGGAAATTTGTTACAGTGCTGGGAATTTAGAGTAGATTCTACTGCCTAAAAACAGGCATGAAGTGTCACTTCAAATCTCTTAATATATTCACAGTATCTGGATGGGACTGAAAACCTTCAATGGGCTGACCAGACTTGAGGAGACCTGCCCTGCTCTGGAGTGGCTGTCAGTGGCTAATCAGGGGTGCTGGCACTGCCTCAAACCTGTATCACTGTTTAGGCCCCCAAATAGCTCCCAGGCAAAAACTTTCACTTTTGTTATTTTGCCTTTTATTAAACCTTTTTGTTTCCAACACTGCAACAGAAGCCATCCTGCTGATTTTATGCCTCCAAAGGTAGCTGAGCTATCTTGGGTGTGTAATAGACCTCCAAGAGCTTATGAGACCCGGCTCGATGAGGATCCTATTACAAGTATCAACCAGCACAAATTAAAAAAATACATTAAATTCTCTGCATTTAGACCACTGTGTCAGAAAACCACCAAATTTCTGCTTAATTTCCAATTGTTCTTGATTTTGTCATAAACTGCAACCTGTAAGATGACTCTTAGAATTTAAACTTTTTAATTTACCTATTATGCTATTTTGCAGCAAGCTTTTCAAATTGGCAATAGAAATCTCAAACTCCTCTGTCAGGGCTGCAAGCAAAGCCTTTTTTTTTTTTTTTTTACATTCTTCCTCCTGTGCTTCCTTTTCTCCTGTGACCTGAATTAATGTTTTCACTGTAGTCTGGAATTAGGTTTCTAAGTTCTTTTGAGTAACCTTCAAAACATGATATAATTTCTAAACATGTTTTGCAACAAACAGCTACAGTTGTTTCATATCTAAAGTATGGTGGTGTTCGAGGGTGCCAGGATGAGGGAAGAGACGAGAATCTTGACTCCATGTTTCAGAAGGCTGATTTATTATATTATGATATATATTATATTAAAATGCTATATTAAAACTATACTAAAAGAATAGAGAGAAAGGATCCATCAGAAGGCTAGAAAGGACAGGAGAGGAATGATAACAAAAGCTTGTGACTCTCAGAGTGTCTGAGCCAGCTGACTGTGATTGGCCATTAATTAGAAACAACCAACATGGACCAATCACACATGCACCTGTTGCATTCCACAGCAGCAGATCGTTATTGTTTACATTTCTTTCCTGAGGCTCCTCAGCTCCTCAGGAGAAAATCCTGGCAAAAGGATTTTTCAGAAAATATCATGGCTACATCTAAAGTATCCATAATTATTTATGCAAATACTCATCTAGTCTATTTATACTGTAAAACTATAAGTCAAGGTATACCTCTGCCTTTTGCAATGAAATTTTAGCCTCTTCCAGCTCTACCCTCAAATGTTCTTGACTGATTTGGGATTTCTTTAACATTTCTTCTTCATGTACTAAGCAAAAAAAAGATGTATGTTCATATTTTTAAAAATAGGTTATTTACTAAAAAATGCTGCTAAAAATGGAAAATTGCATACATTTATAGAATTTAATAAAGACCAAAGGTACTGACATCATGTACTGTTAATACTTTGAATATAGATGCCTTAAAAATATTGAAAATCAAGTTCTGAAAAGTAAGTTTCCTCATCAGTGGCACCTGCCTGACTGTAAATTTGCAAAACTCAAGCAACTTATTTTCCCTTTACAATCTTCAAAAGCTGTCACTGCTTGACTTGCCCTAAAAACTACCCTGCCAGTCCTGATCCCACATGAGCAGCTTCTGTCCCAAACAAAAATAGGGCCTTCAAGGCCCCAAAATTCTGCTGCCAACCAGCAACAGAATAAAATTATCATGACCCTGTTTCCTATGCTTCTATAAACAATTATATTTAAACATAGCAGACAGAACTCTTCCATTTTGCTTCTATTAAGTTAGCAATCCTATTTTGTCATGTCTGCAGGTGAGCCTTGATATCTTTTATTACACCATCTTTTTCATGTCTCTGTATGGTAAGAGCTGAAATCTAGCAAAATTAAAGAAATATCATAATGAAGTCTGGAAAAGGGACAGGTACTCATTTTCATTTGTACCCCAGGTATGATAAGCAGACATACTGCTGTCATTCAAGATAGATAAGGTTGTTGATCTTAGCCAAATATAGATCAAGTCACATTAAATAAAAAGTTCTCCATTTCAAAATCAAACCATGAATTCCAGGAGACTTAAAGGTACTGAAGCATCACTAAACTTAGCAGAATCTGACTTAAATACAGCTTCAGCTGTTATTTTTGTCTTTTTTACTAATGCCCAGAAACACTCCTTGCCTCTTGCATTGCCCCTTTAGTCACAAAGCTGTACATATTAGATGCTAAAACTGAGCAAACCTGCTTTTCCTTCTGACTGACTTCCGGTTTGCATTCTTTTTCAAACTTGTCCACTTTTTCTGCTTCTTCTTTTACTTTCAAGATACAGTAATATCCATAGTTAACATTCTAGCTGAAATATACTCTAAGTTTAATACAACTTCCAGTTTAAGATTGCTAGTAACTGTACAGCTGTACAATTTGTTTCCTAAGAGTAATTGTTCAATCAATGTTTGATTTTATAATCAAAATATCTTTTTTTTTTTGCCAGCTTTCCACAGAATTAGTCCATTACTCCATGTTTGTTACAAGAAACTAACAGAAAAGTGCATGTGAAAATTAAACAGGAACATAGTAGCCTATACATATATAGAGAGAATATTTAGCTAAAGTTTCTGTACCTATACGCTAGTGCATTATCATTTAAATAAACTAACTACATGAAATAAGTATTGATCTCTAGACTGTACTTCACAGACAAAGCTTGGATTTTGAGTGACTATTTGAAAAATAAAGTTCCAAATTTGGCTCAGTGGAACAACAATAGAATGGGCCAGGTAGTGAATACAGGCAGCATGAATAAAAGAGGGTCCCAGTGTCTCAGTGTGACCTGCTCACCATTCAAGCACTTCACATCTGTCTGCCCTGACACTGCATGTGTAATAAAAGCTATGAAGTACAAAATTGTTGAGCCATTGTGGTATTCACATGCCCTCTGAACAGAGAGAAGCTGTGATACAAGCAGAGAGGAAGGAAAACCATAATTCTTCTCTCTCTTGCTGTGCTGAAGTGGAATGCAATATAGAGATTGTTTACCCGAAGTGAGGATGTTTTGTTCTCTTGGCCTATCAGGGCCAAGAGTTGTGTGTGTATCGGACTGTCATGAGACAGTCATGGGAGAATCAAGGACGAGTGCAGTTTGGTGCAGTTGTGAGCAAGGGTGAGTGCAAGGCAGATTCACTTTAGATGCAATGCATATAGTATAGAATAATAAAGTAATTATTTAGCCTTCTGATAAGACGGAGTCCTCCTCGTCATTTTCTCTCCCTCACACGTCTGAGTCACCCATGCAGTAATAAGCCATCAGCATAAACACAATAAACAGAATTCTCACATTTGAAACTCATTTCCAATCTGTCCTTCTCTGCTTGCACATGAAGCTCTTCAAATGACACTGTCATTCTCTAAAAACAAAATTTAATATTTGAAGTTCAATATTGGAAACCCTGGAAGTTCTCCAGGGTCTGCTGCCAACCTCAGCCATTCCATGAAATCACCACATAGGTGAAAGAGTCCAAAAATAAGATAGAAGTTCTGGCAGTCACCTAGCGCTAAGCACATATCACGCAGATCACATGGATCTACAACCCACACGCTGCTGCACTTTCTCCATTGAATGTGCTTTATATAATGCAAAAATAATTCTTGAAAAGGGTCTGAAAACCTGACTTGCTGCATCACACATGACATGCTACACACACACATAATGGATACAAATAGTATCCCAACATAAACATGTAATTCAGCTCAGCATATCCACATAACTCATATTCCTTTTATCAAGCTATGTCACTTACTTCTATGTTGCTATAAAGTTCCTCATACAATTGTCTTGTTTCTTCTTTTTCCTGTTCATCTATCAAAGCAAGAACATACAAGAAAGTTTTTTGTTGAGATCGGCGGGAGAAATGCGGCACGCAATATGAGTGATCAGCAAATCTCGGAAGTTTATTGGTAGGCACACATAGTTATCTTGGTGTTAATGAGGCTAATGCATATTGCAAAAGGCGAGCTCATTATTGGTTAGTTACTTATCAGCTAACTACACCTACTTCTACGTTCTTGTGGTTATTGTGTTGTAGCTTTTCTTATCTTTTCTTCATGTTTCTAGCTAACGATCCTCTCCCCCAAACTCATGTTGGACTCATATGGACACTGATTTCTGACTCCTAACTTTGTCTCCCTCTTGCTTAACTAACAGTATTATGTCAGTGTGACCTTTGTCAGCTAGCCAACTGTCCACAAAATCCTCTACAGTTTTTCTTTTGAAAAAGAATGCCAGCTGTCCAAGTCATTATGTGTAATTAGCATAATGAATTTAAAAGGGAATTATCAGCTCCTTTCTTATTAATAAGTCATTATGAAACAGGGTGCCAGAAGTTATAGAATCTAGGGAAAATGTGTATTTCATTGGAACATTAGGCAAGCTCAGATTTTAAATTTCCTTCCCAATATAATTTTTCCCATGAAAAGTGTAATTCTGGATCAATTTAAGTAACTATATTAATTCTTATAGTATTAATGTTGTTGAATAATAATGTACCCAAACTGCTAGTATTTTATAAACTGTAATGTAGGGTTTAGCACTGAATTTCTTCCTATCAGCAGACACCTATGACCATAGAACTGTCATAAAATTGCAACAACACTCCACGTTCATATTTTCCTTCTTTCCTTTCACTTTTGTAATTGATATTATTTTTCCCTAAGAAAATAATTATAGAAGAGAATAGTAAGAAACACAGCTATCAAAAAAGAACAGTACATCTATGCACAAGTGTTTCTAGAATTAAGGCTAAAAAGAAATAGACACTTCTTAAGTATCTAGGATCAAGTTAGTAAAATTTTAAAGATTATAATAACAATTCTAACTTGCATATAAAGTAAAATTCACAATCAAGAACATGTTTTAAAACCTCAAGAACTTAAGCTTCATTAAGTTATCCAACTGTCTTGGCTTGTTCAGTTTCATGAGAAGAATTCTAGTTCCTCATTGTGCCTAGGGATTAAGACCTTTTTCCCCCACAAATGTGTAATTGCTGCAAACAAGAAATGCCGGCTCTGAAAATTTGTTAGAGTGATGGAAATTTAGAGTAGATTCTACTGCCTAAAAACAGGCATGAAGTGCCACTTCGTATGTCTTAATATATTCACAGTATCTGGATGGGACTGAAAACCTTCAATGGGCTGACCAGACTTGAGGAGACCTGCACTGCTCTGGAGTGGCTGCCAGTGGCTAATCAGGGGTGTTGACACTTCCTCAAACCTGTATCAGTGTATAGGCACCCAAATAGCTCCCAGGCTTGGAACCTTTCAGCAAACAATTGTACTGGCTTCAAAAGTCCTCTGGATTTAGCACTACAAAGCATACATGTGTTAGACCTGTGGCTTCACTTCTAATTTTGTGAGCCACTTAAAATTTACTTCTCATTTTAAGAGCCATATCCAGTTGATTTCAACTGAAGAACATATCTAGAACAGCATGAGAACTTTTTTCTGTTTGTGAATTTAGAGCAAGCTAGAAGTACATTTACTCTCATAAATTAAAAAAAAAGCATTTACATTTGCTGGTCTTCTCTGTGAAGTGAGTGCAGGTTTCTTTGAGCAGATCACACAGATGCCTTGAAGCAGTGGCTCTAAAGGAGGGACAAATACCATATGTTTTCACAGGAGTGCACAGTACTTTATGTACCTAAGGAATAACAATGTAAATGACTGTGACAATTTAACAGCTATATGAAACTGCCCACATGAAAAATGATTATTTTCACCACAAAAATATATATTTGGTTGTATTACTTACTCTTTCAAGAGATCTTTATTTTCACATATCTCATCTTCCAGTTTTAAATGGAGTTTTTAATTTTAAAAATAATTTCATAGGGAACAAATGCAAAAAGACATTGTTATTGAAAATATATTAGAAATACACTTTGACTTCTCAAATCCCACATGAAAAAGTAATTTTGGGCATCAGTAGACAGAAGTCTATTTTATCTGGTATTACATGCTGAGTCATCTTTTGCATGAAAGACATAATAATGAACAGTCATTTACCCGCAACTGAGACAGAGGTATATTCTTCATACACACACTCACACAGGACAGGTGCACACACCTTCCCAAAATAATAATTTTCTCAAGGCACAAACCAAACTGCAACATTCTTTAATATTTAATTTTATGAATAATATTGTCATACTAAATCAAGAAGCACTTCATCTATTCAATGTATATTATACAATACTGGCCTGCAGTTCTTGAATGGCTTTATTCTGTGTTTCAACAATCTTTCTATTTTCTTGGAGTTTTCTTTCATTTTGGTTTAGTTCTGATTCCACAGTCAGTTTCCACTGCTTGATTTTCTTCAGCCTCTTTGTAGAGTTTTGCGAACAATTCATTCATTTTTTCTGTATTCTATTAAAACAGGTTCCACAATTTAATCTCAAATACTATCTAATTAATATTGTTGTAGATAACATATTTATCTTTTAGAAACATCACAAGAGTAATATTTTTCCACAGATGGTGATATAAGCTTATATATGATCAGGAGCCAAAATTTAAATCTTTGTGCATCCACTATGTATGTATCAAAAGGTATTACAGAGCACATAGGAGACACAAATACAATGAAATATCCCAAACTGCCTTCAGACATCACCAAATAGATGGTCTTAAAGACACGGATAGCTGCAGTTCACCAAAATCAATAAAAGTTTTGCTAAAATTATCAGTGAAGCAAAAATTCCTTCTAGTAGGTTCTTCACACCATTTCTTTCTTTCTGACAGACACTGCTGAGTTAAGTAAAAGCAGCTTCAGAGACTTTGCCCAAGAGTACCTGTGATATTGCCATTAATGCATACATGGAGCAGGAAGAAAAACCACCCACCCTTGTGCTCTTAGAACACTTTGAAAGCGTTGTACAAGCAGCACTGGGCCAGTGGTTAAGGCTGGTAAGAGCAACACACAAGTCTACAGGGCAGTTTGGTTTACATATGATGCCCCCTAACACCATCTGTGTTTTGGCTGCATCACGATATTGTTAGTCTTGATGGCACTTTGATAGCTACTAGTATTAAAAAAAGTCTAGTTGTCAGGGATAATGAAAATCAGCAGGAGGGGCACAAGAAATGTGCTTTATTTAGTGATAACAAACAATCTTTTGTAGCTGCAAAGTACAGAAGCTATTGCAAAAAAAAAAAAAAAGCTTTACTGAGTTGCACCCATAAAGACGCTGTGAGAAGAATCCAACGCTTGAGGAAACCACTAAATTCACTATTTTACAGATCAAATAAAGCCAGACAAAGCAATTGGGATAATCTACTTCAGTTTTCCAAAGAATACTCTGACTTCAATCCTTCTACCCTTCAAAAGACTATTCAGAACCAATTCAACAAGGCATATGTAAGTGTTTAAATCTTACTCCAATTAAAAACTTGCAGACTTCACAGGCACTTCAAAAAAATAAAAAAAAACAAACAACAACAACAAACAACCTTGGAATCACCTTAATTTTGAAATATATGTCTCCAGGCATCTTCACTAAATCACAAATATCTACTCTAAGGGATTCAGCTTTAAACAGGAGACAGAAAACATTATTCCCTTCTGACTACTTCCTTTAGCCCTGAAAAATCTACTGAATAATGCTTTGGGCACTGTTTGGGAACAAATTTTAAAGACCCCCAAGAAATTAGATATGCATAGTTGATACTTAGCTGACCTCTTCATTTACTTCAGAGCAAAGTTTTACTTGCTGTGAAATTGTATATGAAACATGATGAGATTTTGATCAATGTATTTCTAAAAAAAGTAAGTGAAACTGTATTTAACAGTGTTACAGATATGAAACTGTGAGACTACTCATGAAAATTAAAACTCGACAATATTAAAAAAAAACTAAAGAATGTGCATGGCAAATATTTTAGTCTTGCCTGAATCAGTGATTTCGCCATGGTTTGATATATCGAATGGCAACTTGAAATAATAATCTGAGCATTTGTTAAAACCCTGCACAAATTTAAAAATTAGTTTCTTATGGGTAGATTTGTAAAGAAGGATTATAAAATCCAGGGGAAAAAATGCTACAAATTATGTGAAAATAGAATTTTTCATTAATAAAGCAGCTGCCTACAGTTTTCAAAGCCCAAGGTGTTGGTGATGGCTTTGGAACGCACTTGCTTCTTGTTATAGATGGGTGGTGTGGTGATTGGCTCTCACAAATGAAGAATGGATATTACATGTGTTAAAAGAAGCTTTGTTAAGGTTTAAAGTTCTTTTGATGTGTGACTCTGTTGTTATAGGTTGTTTTTGGACCCATTTTGTCCTCCCTTTAATCCTCTCTTCTCCCCTCTGTATTGTTGCCACCAGACAAACCTGGTCATTAGGGTTGTCAGAGACGTCGGGGGAGGGCATGTACACGTTCCCCTTGCATGAGGCAGCGGGAATGGGGGAAGCTTGTCGCTAGGGGGGCTTGGCATGCAACACCTCACCTCCAATCAACTTGCAAGAAGGTCTCCACCAATGGATGGCAAAGAAGAGTTAACTGGCAGACTCTGGGACAGGCCAGGGATATATAAGGAAAATTCTTGAATATGTATGACCGCTTATGAATATGTATTTGGCTAATGCAACACCAGGGGTATAAAAGGCAGAGCCACCATTTTGTGGATGTGAGCCTCTGTGATTAAGACTCTGTGAGTCACTTAATCTCTCGCTAATTCTCTGGACCTCGATGGGCCATGGCTGTTTATTTGCTTTCGCTTGCCTGGAGGAAGGTGGGTTGGGTTTTTTTTGGTTGTTTGGAGGGAGGCGGGCTTTTGTTGCAAGAACTTGGTATCAGCTGTTTGAAAAAGGCAGGTTTTGTTGCATGGGCCTGTGATTAGTGGGGAGGATGGGACTAGGAGCAAGTAAGGAAGACCCAAGGGGAGAAGGAAGAGAAAAGATATCAACAGATATACCCCCAGAGAGCCCCCTGGGACGAAAACTAGCCCGGTGGAAATATGACCTGTTATAGGTAAAAATCAAAAAAGCCAATTTAATAATTAATAAAAAATAGAATTTATTTTGCGACCAATACACAGTCTCGATAGCCACAATCAAAGGGACAGTGTCGACCCCGGGCTCGGCGCTCGGTGAACTGTGATCTGACCTCTATCACATCGGACTGCCTCTGTTCATGAAGGCAGTCTGGTAGAGTCAGTTTTTATACACTTTTTCTTGTCCGAGGCAGAGTCTCTTTTCTTTTCAGAGCTTCACATATTCATGTTGGTTTTTTTCTCTGCATTGAGCTGGACAATGCCATGTCCGGGAAGCAATGTATGTCAATCACTGAGTTACTGGAACTGGCATTGAGATGGGTGCTCCTGATGGCTCTGGTTATCTAGATCGAGTATTCATCACTCCGGTGTTTCCTGGACCATTCCAGAGAAAGGGCCCATCTCCGCACAAAGCTAGTCCTTTTCTCTTGCTAATTAGATTCTTCCCTTTCTGCTGCCAGCTGCGGTTTACGCAACTCTGTGAAGCAACCTTCTCCTTCTGTGGCTTGTGTGCTTTTAAGAATATTTATTACAAACATGACATATTCCCCATATATATCACGTAAGCGTGAATTATTCCAAAATACATATAACAACCCCAACACCAAAGATAAGGACGAGGTTAACATGATACAGTACTGTATGACAGAATGGACTAAGGGGGAAATTTGGTCCAATCATGTATACTGGCCATGATATGGGTCAGATGAGGGGTGGATATGTTGGCCTTTAAACATCCATGTAAAGGCTAACGAACCATCTAATCAGGAAGAAAGTGAATACGCTGCCTGCTGGGAAGGGGATCCATTAGACTATTTGCCCCATCCACCCCCACTGGCACTGACGGAACCTCCTTTGCCCCTTGGCAGGCCTAGCCAAAACACTAGAAACAGAATGGCACAGCGAGATGAAAACAGATCAGGAGACAAGAACCAAGCATTGAGATTATATCCTCTTAGGGAAATACCTCTGGGTGGGGTGCATGGGGGAATTGGATTTGTGACTGTACCACTCAATTCCTCTGATGTGAGGATGTTCAAGAAGGAATTAGAAGGATTACTAGAAGACCCCAGTGGATTAGCAGAACAGATAGACCATTTTTTTGGGGCCCAGCATTTATATGTGGGAAGAAATGTAATCAATAATGAGCATTTTATTTACGCCAGAGGAAAAACAGATGATCCAGTGACAGAGGACACATGACTGATGCCAAAAATGGTGGCATCAGCACTTTATTATTCCCCAGTACAACTTCTTATACCTTCTTTCTCACATGCATAACACCTGTGTGCCCTTTTACTCTTTTGTGATTGGTCAATACTCATAAGCATTCAACATTTCTTCTCCTTCAGTGCTGTTCACCTGTCTTACACAGTTGCACCCCATTAGAGATGAGGCTCTGCCACAGCCCCATTCCTAATGTCCCATAATCTATTCTCCTACAATCCGGGTAGCTGGAATATGAATATGGGAAAGGGAGCATATACAAGGACCTCCTGGGGATCTGAAGATGCCCACAGTACGCCCTGATTGGGACCATAAAACCCCAGGGGAAGG
Source organism: Pyrgilauda ruficollis (assembly GCF_017590135.1). Classification (NCBI taxonomy): domain Eukaryota; kingdom Metazoa; phylum Chordata; class Aves; order Passeriformes; family Passeridae; genus Pyrgilauda; species Pyrgilauda ruficollis. Next base: position 5,249 of record NW_024525978.1, on the reverse strand, counting down.
CAAAACATGGAGGATTACAGAACATTACCAGGGGTATTAAAGAGGCTGCTCTGTGAAGTCAGAATGCTCGTAAGGCATTTGATGAACAGCAGAAGAGGGAAGAGACCCCAGCAGAGTGAATAGAAAGGTTGAGGAAAAATATGAGGCAGTATTCAGGTACTGACCCCATACAGTAGCCGGACAGACCTTGCTAAGGATAAATTTCGTCACCCATGTGTGGCCAGATATATGGAGAAAATTAGAGAAGTTGGACGGTTGGCAAGAAAGGGGATGGGAGGATCTCTTAAAGGAGGCACAGAAGGTGTACGTCAGGAGGGATGAGGAGAAAGTGAAGGCAAAGGCCAGGGTAATGGTAACTGCCATTAGAGAAGGAAACCAGCACATAAGGAACAACCCCTGTAAGGGACAAATCAGGGAGAGGGTATTTCTCACTGAATAACCTTTCTAGTCCTGGCCTCTCAGTCCTGAACCTCAAGGGAAAGCTACTCTGCACCCCACTCCTTCCAAACAACTCCACAAAAAAATCGTTAAAAAACCAAACCCAAATGTGTGAATTGGAATTCAAAACTGCACTGAACACTAAAAATCCTGGCTTTGGGAAAAACACTGGCTTAGGGTGTGCTTTGTTTTCCTCCTTCCTTTTGCAACATCCTACCTTTCCTAAAGGTGATGAATCACCTGGCTATGCTTTTCCCCATAGATGATTATCACCTTTTTCTCTATGAACACTAATTTTTGCTGTACAGATGTCACCATTGAGTCAGAAATTACATGGATAAAGAGTGACACACTCCATGCATTTTCAGAAGGCTAATAATAATTTTATTAGGAACCCATTCCTTTTTATACCTTGGTTCACTACAGGTGGACCTGATTGGTCATTTAATCAACACATTTCACATGATTGGCTAATTAAGAAGACACCCATGTGTAAACAATCTTATGAGGAAAACAGCTTATTACAAAACATCACCTGTGGATTGTTTCCATTTGATTATCATTATTTCTCTCCAGCTCCCTAAAGGCTCCCAGACCAACTCATGGGAAAGCTTATTTAGCTTTCTCTCTCTCTGACCAGACTGTCACATCCACATACAGATACCAGTGACATTTTCCCTCAGATGATTTAACTGCTTACTATAGCTATTGAAGTTTACCAATATTACTGAACGGGACTGCCTTGGTCTGTCTGTCCTCAGCTGCTGACCAAATAGCAGCACCTGTGGTCCTTCCTCCCCAGAGACACTATTCAGTTACCTGTGGTCGCAGTTGGGCATGTGGAGACAAGTCTGAGCATGCCCCGAGCTCCAGTGCTTATGGGCTGGAGCTTGCTGTTGATGCAGGGTCACTCCTCAGGCCTTCCTGAGCTGGAGAAACCTTTAAGGTGAGGTGAAGAAAGGAGTGGGTCCTGATGGAGAGTTTTTAATCCAGAGTTTTTATTTCTGAATCCTGCAACAACTCCAACAACCTCTCCAACAGAACCCTGACTACGTGGCCTGCTTGCCCTTTTACCTGGGGAGAGGGCGAGGGGAGGGTACACAGGGACTACCAACCAAGTATGAGGGGAGGGGGTCTCAGGTGAAAAGGACACCTGGGTGGGCCAATGGCCCCCCAGGGGGTGGAGAGCATCTTTTGAACCTGCCAATCACTCGACGCTCCCCTTGGAATTTCTGGGTTGATAGACAATGCCCAGCAGGGGTCAAGGGTGGGGAAAGGAAAGGTGATTGACACCCCAGCTGGGGAAGGAAACTAAAGGGAGAAACCAGGGAAACTGAGGCAAGCCATGACATCACACCGCAACACATAGCAAGTGTAACACAAAACAGTTGTTCTCCACCCAAAATTAGCACTAACAGATGCTGCTTCTCTTTCAGGTTGTGTGTCAAAAAGCTTGGCTATTTCTCCACGCATAGCAGATCTTACCATTCCCTGAGCCCTCACTAGCCCTTAAAAACACAGAAGAGCTCTAGGATTTGATACAGTGATTTCAAATGAATAAATTACCTTTCCCTCTTTCAGTCCAGGATGAAATCTTGATGAAGGAAACAAAGAACTGTTTCAAGGTGGCTCTGCTGACCCCACTGGGAGTGCTGGAACATGGGTCTGTGAGGCTGAACAGTTAAATATTGCTGTGGGGCAAGGGGTAGCAGGCAGTAGATGTGACTCATCTCATGTCAGGACTGGCTTGGCCTTTCCTGTTTGTACAGAGAATGAACTCACTGTCCGCTGCAAATATTCTCTTTCCAGCACAGATTCTCTATGTGTTATTTGCACTAAGAAGGGAATTTTTAGATTGCCTTTTTATTATGTTTTTCTTCATTAAAGGCAAATGATGGTAAGCAGAGCTCTGCAGAGGGTGAGGTGAAGAGGGACACACAATTGGTTACTAGTGAGACCATCAAAGAAAAAGGATCATCCCATTGTCCCTCCTCTGAACCTCACCAAAGGGAGACAACCAATAAATTGTCCCCAAAAACATTTCAGACTAAATGTTACAGGGTTCTGTGTGGCCTTGTTTTGCCTGCATGAATACAGGATCTTTCTTAGGGTGTGTGGAGAAGAGAGTTGGGGAAGTAAGTAGAACTTATGGTAGCATGTTTTAACTAATTGTGGGCATGATTACCTAATTGGGTGGTATGGGGAAGGACAAAAGGTGAAGAAAACTGTGCCATAATGTTCCACTCATCCTGGAGAGGAATTTGCCTCTGTGTTTAAGTTTGCCAAAAGGTTTATGTGAGGTTGTATGCTGTGATTTCCAAGTTTAATGGTGTTTAAAATGTAACTGCTCCAACAGCAAGATGCTGCTTGGTGAATTTTATGCTGAAGTTTTACATTAAATCCCTATAAACAGGGGCATCTGCAATTGCTGTAACTGTTTTTCTTACTCACAGTTTAAATACCAGAGAGTTAAGGCATAAAGGGATGATCCCTCAAACTACTACCCAGGATTTCAGAATTCATAATGTTAACCCTGGAGATTGGGTAATGATCAAGTCATGGAAAGATCAGCTTCTAACCCCTCAATGGGAAGGTCCTTTTCAGGTGCTGCTCACCACGGAATCAGCGGTGCAAATGGACCATAACATTCAGACTGGGTTGCTGCCCCTCCTCCAGGCTAGCTGATGACGAAGGCGGGGGGGTGGAAGATCCCCCCTCGAGCCCCGTGAATCCCAGCTACCAGCTGTTGGCGCAGCATAAAACACAAGGCAGCACACCGGTCCCGGGGTAACTTTATTTGATGGTAAAACTTCCCCTTTTCTGCCTCCCAGGACCCCAATCAGGGGGAAAAAGGAGCTAATATTTGGGGGCAGGTCTCAGGATAAGGCATAAAGGGATGATCCCTCAAACTACTACCCAGGATTTCAGAATTCATAATGTTAACCCTGGAGATTGGGTAATGATCAAGTCATGGAAAGATCAGCTTCTAACCCCTCAATGGGAAGGTCCTTTTCAGGTGCTGCTCACCACGGAATCAGCGGTGCAAATGGACCATAACATTCAGACTGGGTTGCTGCCCCTCCTCCAGGCTAGCTGATGACGAAGGCGGGGGGGTGGAAGATCCCCCCTCGAGCCCCGTGAATCCCAGCTACCAGCTGTTGGCGCAGCATAAAACACAAGGCAGCACACCGGTCCCGGGGTAACTTTATTTGATGGTAAAACTTCCCCTTTTCTGCCTCCCAGGACCCCAATCAGGGGGAAAAAGGAGCTAATATTTGGGGGCAGGTCTCAGGAGAGGGTACAATCTTTAACAAATCAGGAGAATTGTGAGTAAAAAACAAGGTGGGAACCACAATGTATAAATGAATAAAAATTCCAAGGGAGTAGAACAGTTTCAGTAAACTGATAAAGTTTGGAGAAATAGAAACTAGCAACTAACAACAAGAAAAGTGAAGAAAATTCTTGTAAAAGGCAGGAACAAAAAGGAAACAGCATAAAGAAAACTACCAAATTACAAATCAAACAATAAACCTACTAATAAAACAAAAAACACACTGCAACACCAGGTGAGATGAGATTGACTTTTAAGCAAAGACTGAAAGGTAACCAGAAAGGCCTAGGACGTTAGATAAATAAGGTCAAGCTTCCACCAGCCATTTTAAGGACTGCTTAGATAACACTTTGAGTGGGAGATTTGGATTGTATTGGTCATTGATGTAGTCATCCTATGTAGTGGATGGAGATTGCGGGTGTCTATTGAGGGGAAGGACACAGGAAACAGTGGGAAGTGCTGGGGTGTTTCGCTTAGGAATTGACAAATGGAGTGCAATGAGAACTAGAGGGCAAGACCAAGTTGGCCCCTGTACTCACCACCAAGAACATTATATAAACCTGCTGCAGGCAGCAACCCTGTAGGCATGGTAGGTGGGGGTAGATGCCATACCAGACCTCTATCATTCCCTTTCTGTCTATTACTCCTTAGTTGTCTTTTCCCTCATGGAATCCAAACAAATTCTTGTTAAAATAGCCCACGTCCCAGTCCAAAAGTGGGACTCAATAGTAATAGCCAGCTGGAGAGACAACTTACTGGGGAACGAATGGTGGAAAAAGCTAAGCTTCCTCCTCATGTGTGCAGTGGCAAGATTATTATTTCTTCCTTGTGTGATTCCCTGTTTCATTTGACTAATCACAAGTGTAATTCAGGGTATGTCAATAGTGGAAATGCCCATGGACTCAAAATCAGCTATACCCAGAACAGCAAAAAGAGTAATGATGCTGAAGAAGCAGAACAAACTAGAGGACCCCTTCAAAGAAGACCAAGCAATCTATGAAAAGCATGAATGGATCCCCAAAGGAGTCAAAATTATTGCTCGAGCCTAATGACTTATTAAAAGGAAAAGGGGGGATTATTATAGATGGGTAATATGATGATTGGCTCTCACAATTAAGAGATGAATACTGTGTGTATGTTAAGAGAAGTTGTTGATGTATGGTTATGTTATTGCAGGTTGTTTTTGGGCACCCTCTGTTCTCCTTGTAATTCCCTTTTCCTCCCTCTGTGTTGTTGCCATCGGGTTGTCAGGGTTGTGAAAAATGCCAATCACTTGTTTTTAATTTTTTTAAGTTTAATAGTAATAAAATGGTTATAAAAATAGTAATATAATTAGAGTAATAAAAATTTGAACGATTAGGACAATACAAAACAATAAAAACAAAGAGTTATGGACAGTCCGGGTACCTCTTTGTGGGCAAAATAAGCCTGAAAAAAGACACACGTTAACAGAGGTTAACCCTTAAAAGCAATAGCCTGT
>NW_024525977.1:0-1240 GCF_017590135.1 Pyrgilauda ruficollis | reverse complement strand
CCTCCTGATGGAGAAGGAATTGGGATGTGCCCTCCTCGCTCCAGCCTCTCCCATCAGGGATGCTCCAGGCCCCCGCCCGGATCCAGGGAGAAGGAAGGCCAGGCAGCTCCATGTGCTTTCCCCGCCGCAGCTCCGTTTCCAGGAAAATTTGCCCTTTCACAGTTGCTTCAGCGAAAATGTCAGCGAACGCCAAACGCCCGGAGCCACAAACGCCCGGCGCAGGAGAGGCTCCATAAATCAGGCAGCAGTTAGTGGGAAAAAATCAGGTTCCAAGGAGGAGAGCAGTGGGATACGGGGTTGGTTTTTTTGTTTTTTTTGGGGTGGTTTTTTCTCCCCCCTTCTCCGAGCCAGGGCAGCAGCAGCGTTTGAGTTCATTATGCGGCGCAGCGGTGGAGGAATTCATCACACTGTCAAAGCGCGGCTGTTTTTTTGTGGGTCGGGGCTGTGAGTGTGGCTGCGGGTGTGAGCGGGGCCGCCAACAAAGGCGCCCCGCCATCAACTTTGTCCTCCCACAAAGCCCCCAGAGCCGGGCCACAAAGGCCGGGGGGCTGGTGGCCCAGCCGGGAGCCGGGCGGGCACAGCTGTGACCAATGCCAACACAGCTCCCCTCCATATGGAGTGACCCCGGTGCTTTCTGCAACCTGCTCCAGCCTCATCCCCCGAGCGCCCGCACGGGAAAAAGAGCCAGGAACAAACAAAACCTTTGTCAGCGCTTCCAAGGCTTTCCCTCGCAGGGAAAACAACAAAAAAAAATCTTAAATATTTAATTAGGCTCTTCTCGCGCCTTTCTTGTTGACTTTTTTTTTTTTTTTTTTTACCTACCTAAATTTGAAAAAGAATTAAAACCAGTCAAAGTGGACATGAAAAGTCTGGGTGGACAAATCATTAAAGGAGGGGAAGGGATGGGTTTGGAGGTGGGGGAAGCTCCCCGTGCTGCTGTCCTGGGTGGAATTACAAAGGGAAAAATAAACTCTCCCAGGTGAAATGGTTTTTAAATAGAACTAAACGCAACTTAAATAAGTTTTGGAATATTTTTTTCTGTTTATTTAGGCGGACTAGCACTGAAAGGCTGCAGCCAGAGGGGATGGAGATGCTTGGAAAAGGCTCTCGGGCACCTGGTGGGTGCATTCCAGCTCTTGGGATGGTGGGAGATCCCCAGGGAGGTCATGGAATGATGGAATGGTTGGGTCAGAAGGGACTTCAAAATCAGCTCGTTCCAGCCCTGCCGTGGGCAGGGACA
>NW_024525976.1:0-1242 GCF_017590135.1 Pyrgilauda ruficollis | reverse complement strand
TTTTTTTAATCAAAATCTTTAAGAAAATCAGTGCACATTAGAAAGAATTGAAAGCAGTATCTCTTAAAGAGAAAGCTTTTTCATTCCCTATAGCATCTTCACAAATGAAAGTTAGTTGGCATATCTAATATAAACCTATCTCCAACAGACTGCCCTGTTAGCTTTGGACAACTTGTCTCGTTAATCTGCAGTCCACTTTACCATTTTTAGATTCTGTGCTGAAAATCTCTTTTCCCTTTATTATGCTGTCATAATGACCAATTTTTGAACCATCAAAATCCCAATAATCCAGAAATATCTGAACACTCTACAGTTTATACTGAGAGTATTAGTGCTGGAGGATCTAACAGCCTTTTCTCTTTGGCTGGGGTTGTTTTTTGGGTTTTTTTCCTCAACAACTGTCAAGCTAAAACCAAAAGAACAATGTTTAATAAATCCTTTGTTTTAAAGGGTTGCCTTTTAATTATATCTCAGAGCCATTTTTTTTGCAAATGAAGTTTAACTGTGATACTCTTACATGCCATAGGGTTTGCTTAGTTTTAATTTACTGCACATAATTACATTGTAATATATTAGAATTTGGGAAAGTATGTATTCAGTTTGGGATTTCAAGTAATCAAGCTGGGAGTGCTGAATACTCAGATCTGGATTCTGTACATAAAATATTCATAATGAAAGTACACAAGCTCAAAGAGAATTAATGTTGAACCACAGTACCCTTTCTACCTGAGTGTCTTTCAGCCTGTGTGTTGCTGAGTTTCCTTCAGGATCACCACTCATTATTTAGAACATGATTGTTAGAATGGCCTCGTTCAGAATAAAGGTCTATCCTGGTTCCCAGAGTTCTGAGGCATACTCGTGCTGACTATAGATATGAAGCAAGCACACTGGGTACTTTTCCCTGACATTTTCCCAACCTCTTCTTTCATACAGGGATTTTAACAAAATGGAGGTGGTTTCTATACATTTAGTTAACACACTGAATTTCCTAGAACTCCAAGAAACTACTCCATCACCTCTAGAATGGAGTCTGTCCTTATTGATATTTGGAAAATCTGGACTGCATTTTATCTTTTCTCTGATCCTTTGGGCAGAAACTTTGAAAACTACCAAGAAAAGTAAACCTCCTCTTCCAATTCTGTTTATTGGAGATTTGGATACATTGAACCATGTCAACTATGAGGTCAGACCAGATTGTTCCAGATTTCATCCCAACCATTCGACATTTCTCTGGGCCAAAAA
>NW_024525975.1:0-1243 GCF_017590135.1 Pyrgilauda ruficollis | reverse complement strand
CATCTCCTGTGCAGCCAGGGTTTCCTTTGTATGTAAATGCCATGGTATCCCCTTGCCAGTCTGCCATGGTTTCGCCATCCTGAGGATGAAATCCCTGGCCCCCCTTTGTACAGCCAGTTTTGTTCATATATTTTATAGAAGTCTATATTTTATCTGCATGAATTATTAACTATATCCCTAACAATCTAAGCCCTGCCCCGCTGCCAGCCTGGGCTGAGCTGGGATCTGCCGGGCCCCATCCCAGCAGGGCCAGGCCTTGCTTTGATGCAGCGCTGGCCAAGCCATGTCCGACCCCAGTGCTGCCAGATCAGCCCACGGTGTGCTGCTGCTGCTGCTGCTGCTGCTGCTGCTGAGCCCTAGCCTGGCTGCTGAGATGCCAGCCTCTGCCACAACTAAAATTGAATGAAGCAGCAGCCAGAGACCAGGCATGGGGTCAGAGCGGCCACTGCCATTCTGGTCAGGCCTCCTGAGATACTGACACAGCACCCCCAGCGCGGCCTGAAAGTCCATCACTGTGAGTGCTTCAGTCGCTATCCAGCAGAAAATCACACAAATGTCTGCAGTGCCCGGGTGAGATTTTAACTCTTTTATTGCACAGATGAGACTTGCAGATCTTCAGTCCTCTCTGGAGAGGAGAGAAAAGGACAGAGTGAAGAGACATCAAGAAACCACATGAAGACACCAAGGTCAGTAAAGAAGGAGTTAAATGCCAGATGGAAGGAGAATGGGGAGATGCCTTAGTCTTGGGCTGAAATTCTTTTAAAGACCATGGTGGTGCACTATGGTACACTGAAATAGCCCTGTAATTAATGGAAAAAGCATGGAGGGAGGGAATGTTTAAACTGTAGTTATAAGCAAGGGCACCTGTGCTGAAGCATGCAAATTTTGAAGTAGCCGTGATCCCATGAGAAGTTTGGACAGAGAAGAGTGATGAAGACCCTTTGCCCCCAGGTAAAGAAGAAGACCTCTGTTCCGAGAGATGAAGATAATCTCAGAGATAGATGAAGAGAACCTTTTGAACAGCTCATCCTTAAAATTGTACTCCATAAGTTGGCATGGCCCTTAAACACAGCTGTGGGAAGGCTGCAAAAAGTTGCGAGGGACTTCACAATTGCAGGTTTCCAGGCAGCTGCTATTAGTGGAAATTAATTGTGGAGAAGTCTCCATGGCATGTCAAGAGAAAGTCCTCTCCCTAAGAGAACCGATGAAAGACTACTCTAGAAGTGGTAAACTGACTGAAAAT
>NW_024525974.1:0-1242 GCF_017590135.1 Pyrgilauda ruficollis | reverse complement strand
TTTTTTTTTTTCTTGGAAGTTTGGCATTATCTGGTAAAAGCAAACTGCTTCTTCAGTGCCCATGTCCAGCACTGCGTCAGGCAAAATAAACAGCTTTCTGTGGAAGCCAAAGACAAGCTGATTTGTCTCTTAAATTTTCTACTTGCACTGTGAAAAGAATACGTTATTTTATTTGGATACATGATGATTAATACAAGATTGAAGATCAGCAGGAGAGTCTTTAAATACATTAATATGATAAAAAGATTATTCATTACTTTTATTGCTACCTAAAACAATAGCCATCCTAATATACTAACAGGTCATTATATATTATCTACCATCCTCTTGTTTAATATACAATTTTTATTTTAGGCAGATGTAAAAAATAAGCCATGATAATTAATATTATTTCATTCTAGCTGAGGAAGCCCTGATTCACTGTTTAAAGCATTGTAGCTAATAATATTTATTTTCTTCTGAAAGGCCAAGATCCAAGTAGCTCTTTATTAATTTAAATATATTGGATAATACTTGAACAAAATTATGTGAAGTGGAAATTTAAATCCAGACAAGTCAAAGAAGTGAAATTTAGCAAATCCTAATGAAATAATCCCTTCTACAAGAATTTGTTACTCTTCTAGTGGCAACTTCATCTTATCAAAAATTACCATTCCCACTGCAAAACTACTCTCATACTCCACAGCACATGACACAGGTATTACTAATAAACTTCCTTCAGATATTCTAGTTTCTATAGATTTTCTGATTTTTATTAGCATTTTACACCTTTACAGGAAAAGACAATTTCTTCTCTTTTTTGTAAATTATCATTCAATATTAGAGTGGAGAGAATTTTCCTCTTATAGCTCCTAGCACCCACAACTTCTTTTAGATTCTGGGCTTGTTCTTCCACCAAATTTCCATGACAGTATTTTAGTGGGTGCTACTTTCCTAGAAAAATCTGCCTTTTAAATATTTCGTTTTCAGCAATTAATGAATTATATCCTGCCTCTATTGAAGTAAAATGTAAACTTCTTACAGTTTTAAAGGCAACAGATTTTAGCCCAACACAGAGGACAAGGCAAGTAATTCCTCTCCAGTATAACTAGAGAACAGAAACATAATCTCCAGTAATAATAGAGAACACTTAGACTCAAAGTGAGTTTGGTCTCATTAATCTGCTTATAAAATTGAATTTATAATTTTGAATATTAAACCAAAATAAATAATAGCAGTTCTGAATGTTCAAATTTTTTTTTT
>NW_024525973.1:0-1254 GCF_017590135.1 Pyrgilauda ruficollis | reverse complement strand
CCCAGGTCCCTCTGGGTGGCAGCATGAACCTCTGAGGTAGCTGCCACTTCTCCCAGTCCATGTGATCTGCAAATTTGCTTCAATGAAGGTATTAAAGAGAGCTGGACCCAGCACTGACCCCTGGAGTTCACCGACAGCTCCTGGCCTCCAGCCAGACCTTGAGCCACTGATCATGGGATCAGGCATTCAGAGAGCTTTTGGTGTCTGCTCCTGCAGCTTCAAGAGCTTCTTTGTGAGGAGGCTCTCACAGATGACAATGTTTGGAAGTCTTACAGAAGTCCAGGTAGACAATACCCACAGCTCTCCTCTGCCAGGCCAGTCTTTCATTGTGGAAGGTTGAGCTGGGCAAGCATGACTTCCCCTCAGTGAATCCAAGCTGACTGTTGCTGATTTTCTTGTCCTTCATAAAAAGTGTTAGATTAGCTACTCCCAGAGTTGTAAAAATTATTTTAAATTCTCTAAAAATTGGAAGAGAGCAAGAACATCCACACAGCTGAGGTCCACGTATGGATGCATCTGGCACTGGTAACATGTTCTTGTCTGGGTGCAAGACTAACCCTATTCATTTTCCCAAAAAGCAGGAGCTGCTTGTGATCATGGAGGACTCAGTGTCACTTACAAGCACTTTCTGTCACAGTGCAGTACTGTAATGATTGAGTTCTTAGGGGAATTCCTGCCTTTAGATGATGAGGCAGTTGTCCTTAAAGACAAACATTGTGTCTAGCAGTCTGTGCTTTGTTAATTTGCTGTCGCTGAGCAATGAGAGGACATAGCCAGGAGATTTGGATTCCTGCTGTGCTGCTCTGGGCAGATGTAGATTCTTCACAGATGGGTTTGAAAGTAGCACCTGGGCTTGGGAATTTTTTTGGTGTGTTCTACAGACAGGACTATGGATAAAAGACTTCCCTCTTGCCCTGTGATGCTGTGATTTTATTCAAGCTGCAGAGCAGTTAAAGAGCAATCCCAGTGCCTTTATCCATCAGTTTGATTATCCTCACACATCACCACTGGCTTCTGGTTGTGGCTGTAGAAGGTACTTCTGAAATCCAGCTGGAGATGATCAGGCAGCTCCCGGCAGGACATGTGGCCCTTGATTTTGTGTTTAGTATGTGAACACAGCTGTTTCTTACCTGTGATATAATTTAGAGGATGAATTCATCTGCTTTGCCTTGTTTTGAGCCACAGAATCATAGTATGGTTTGGATTGTAAGGGATCTCAAAGACCATCTAGTTCCAAACCCCTGCCATGGCCAG
>NW_024525972.1:0-1244 GCF_017590135.1 Pyrgilauda ruficollis | reverse complement strand
AACCTGGTGCTGTGGACGGGGAACCTCTGGTTCGTGTTCAAGGAGACCGGCTGGGGGGGCCTGGGGGCCCGCGCCCCCCCCCCGGGGGGGGTCCCCGAAAAAGCCCCGGCCCCAGAAGGGGGGTACGGCCCCCCCGAGGGGGGGTACGGCCAGCCCGGGGGGGGCTACGGCCAGCCCGGGGGGGGCTACCAGCCCGACTACGGCCAGGGGGGGTACGGGGGACCCCCCTCGGAGGGGGGGTACGGCCAGGGAGCCCACATTTTTTTTTGGGGGGGGGGGGATTTGGGCTGTAAATTTGGGGTAGGGGTCTTGAAATTGGGGGGTCTTGGGGTCCAGATTTGCTTTTGGGGCGGGGTCTGGAGGTCATGGCCCCATGTTTGGGGGGGGTCTCGAGGATGGAGACCCCGAATGTGGGGCGGGTCTGGGGGTTTGGAGCTCATGGGAGGGGTTGGCGGTGGTCGTGGGGCCCTGGGACCCCCAAAACCGCCCTGGGACCCTACCCCAAATAAGGAACGGGCGTGGTTTGTTGTAGACCACGCCCGTTTTACCAAATAAGGAAGTGGGTGGAGCCTTCATGTAACCACGCCCATATATGATCACACCCACACGTTTGGGCGTGAGTTCACTCCAAATAAGGCAGTGGGCGGGGTCTGAGGGTGGCCACGCCCCCTGCCCTGAGTCATTCCCGGCGCGGCCCCGGCGGAGCGAAGGTACCGGGACCCCTCAAAAAAAACCCCAAAAAACTCCAAAAAAACCCCAAAAACTCAGGGGAGACCCTCTGGATCCCCCCCAGGGCCGTGCAGGGACCTCGGGACCCCCGAAAAACCCAAAAAAAACCCCGAAATTCAAGGGGAGACCCCCAGATCCTTCCCCCAGAGCCGTGAGGGGACCTGGGGTCTCCCCCGGGATCCCCTCAAACCAACCCGGGACCCCCCAAAACCCCACAAAGACCCCCTGAAACCCCCAAAATTCATGGGGAGACCCCCCCCAAAACACCCCCAGAGCTTTGACAGGACCTCGGGACCATCCCAAAATCCAAAAATCCCGAAAAACTCAGGGGGAGACCCTCAGAACCGCCCCCCCCCAGAGCCGTGAGGGGACCTCGGGACCTCCGAAAAACCCACAAAAATCCCATAAAATCCCCCAAATCCACAAAATTCATTGAGACCCCCCCTAGAGTCGCCCCCAGAGCCGTGGGGGGACCTCAGGACCCCCGAAAAACCTCCCCAAAATCCCCAAAATTA
>NW_024525971.1:0-1244 GCF_017590135.1 Pyrgilauda ruficollis | reverse complement strand
CAAAAAATCCCCAAAAAATCCCAACAATCCCCAAAAAATTACCAAAAAATTCCCCAAAAATCACCCAAACTTCCCCCAAAAATCACCCAAAATTCCCAAAAGAATCCCTCAAAAAACCTGCAAAAATCATCGAAAAATCACCAAAAATTCCCCCAAAAATCCCCAAAATTCCCAAACCCCCCCAAATCTCTCACCTGTCCTCTTTAGCTGCCGCGTCCACACGCAGCGCCTGCACACTGGGGGCAGTCGGGGCCACCCCAAACCCCCAAATCCCCCCCAAACCACCCTGAAATCCCAAAAAAATCCCAAAATATCCCAAGAAATTCCCAAAATTCCCAAAAAATCACCCAAAATTCCCCAAAAAAATCACCTAAAATTCCCTAAAAGAATCCCTAAAAATCCCAAAAGAATCCCTCAAAAAACACCCAAAAATCATCGAAAAATCGCCAAAAATTCCCCAAAAAAATCCCAAAAATCTCCAAAATTCCCCAAAAAATCACCCAAAATTCCCAAAAGAATTAGCCAAAATTCCCCAAAAATCACTCAAAATTCCCCAAAAAAATCACCTAAAATTCCCTAAAAGAATCCCCAAAAATCCCTCAAAAAAATCCCCAAAATCATCGAAAAATCGCCAAAAAATCGCCAAAAAATCGCCCAAAAATCCAAAAAAAATCCAAAAATATCCCCAAAAAATTCCCAAAATTGCCCTAAAAATCACCCAAAATTCCCCAAAAATATCCCAAAAGAATCCCTCAAAAAACCTCAAAAAATCCCCCCAAATCAACAAAAAATCACCAAAAAATCGCCAAAAAATCCCCAAAAAATCCCAAAAATCACCTAAAATTCCCCAAAAATCACCCAAAATTCCCCAAAAAAAATCATCTAAAATTCCCTAAAAGAATCCCCAAAAATCCCAAAAGAATCCCTCAAAAAACCTCAAAAAACCCCCCAAAATCATAGAAAAATCGCCAAAAATTCTCCAAAAATTCCCCAAAATTCCCAAAAAATCCCAAAAATTCCCCAAAATTCCCCAAAAATCCCCCCAGATCTCTCACCTGTCCTCTTGAACTGCCGCGTCCACATGCAGCGGCCGGCGCCGGCGCAGCGCGGGCAGTCGGGCGCGCCGCAGGCGGCCTCGGAGCAGTTCTGCGGCGCGAAGATCTCGCGCTGGTTGATGCGGCAATCGTTCTCGCGGCGGCAGCTGGAGCCCGCGCCGATGCACGCGCCCTCGGGGCAGTTGGTGC
>NW_024525970.1:0-1240 GCF_017590135.1 Pyrgilauda ruficollis | reverse complement strand
TTTTTTTTTTTTTTGTCTCAGAAGTGCCACTTTTCCAAAGAGTACTGATTTTATTTTTAGGGTCGCTTCAGTCAAGAGACCTTAATAGAAAGAAACACAGCTATGGAAAACTGAATCCAGGCATCCTTCATATTTCAAAGCAAAATGGTATAGAATTCAACAACAAAAATTAAACCTCTTGCTTGCTACACTGTTTATATTTTGTGTCTCAAAGGGAAAAGAATGACAGATGGAAGTATAAAGTGTGTTTACTCCTATCAGGCCTTTGATATGCAAATGCTTGTTCTAAAAGAATGAGAAATTCACTGACCAGCAGACATCCCCCCAGAAGAGGAGCATCACAACCTGAGGGAGAAGACAGAGATAAACACTCCTTGGCAAATGCATTATGAGCACTGACTACAGCCAGCTCTGCCACAACACTCTCCCGGGGAAATTACTGTGTTTCGAAATGTAATGTCCTGACAATATTTAAATGTAAAGAGTGAAATATCTCACGGATGCTGCTAATAAATAAAATACATTCACTCATTTGTCCCTGTTTTTAAATCTCACAAACATGCCTGCTGTAATTCTGCAGGGAAGCCAAAGGAGTTTTCAAGTACATTCATCACCTGTTTTGCACATGTGAAAAAAACAGTTTTGCCCCCTTTCCACCCTGCTACAGCACAGTGCGGATGCAGAATGAGTGCTCCAAGAAGGTCAGAGTACAGCAGTATAGTAGCATTTCAGACCAAATAAAAACTACTTTAAGATATGTAGCAAGGGTTAAACAGTAACATTTTTAAGCTGATGATTTTAACAGGATATTAAGACTACTAAGACGGTAAAGCTCAAAACAACACCACTGACCTCCTGTATACTCAATATATATAAATTCAAACTGCACAGGCTACTGATTTCGAAATATTTTTAAGGATTCACTGCATTTTCCCACTGTCACTACTACAGAAGCCTAATGAAGAAAAATACTTGGAGTTTTCTTTCAAGTTATCCCTTTTTCAAGATACCTGCCACAGCTAATTGCTCACAGCAGAATTGAGATCAGGCAAATCTCTCAGGCACGAGTCCTTTTTAAGGAAAAGAGCTATGTATTATTATTGCAATAGCTTTATAATGGACTTTTCTCAGGAATGACAGCCATTGTAACCATTTCATTGTCCCTCAGAATGCCCATGGTTTGTATCTCTGCTGAAGTTTTCTTGATAAACAAAATAAGCCGGCAACAAACAAAAAAAAA
>NW_024525969.1:0-1246 GCF_017590135.1 Pyrgilauda ruficollis | reverse complement strand
CTTTTTTGGGACCCCAATTTTAGCCCCTCCCCCTTTTTGGACCCCACATTTGGCCCCTCCCCCTTTTTGGACCCCAAATTTTAGGGCTTTTCCCCGCCCCCCTCCCAAATTTTGGGGGTCCCCCTTTGGCCCCTCCCCCTTTTTTGGGTATTAATGAGGGGGCGTGGCCTCGGTGGCGCGAGGGGCGGAGCCTCCTCCCCTTTCCCTGACGTCAACACGAAAATCTCATCAACACCCACGAGCGCACCCTAATTAACCATTAAAACCTCATTAATATTCACGAAGTACCGTGGTTGGTGGTGATTATGCTAATCAGTGCAGCGCTGCCCCGCCCACCTCATAAATATGCAACAAACCCGGCGCCGTCGCCATGGCAACGCCTCAAACCCCGCCCTCCTCCTTTCAACCAATCAGCGCCGCCCGCGCCGCCCCTTCTGCCTCGCGACGCCCTCTGATTGGCTGCCGGCCTCCACCAATCAACGCGCGCGGCGTTCCCGCCGTTGCTGAGGGGACGCGCGGCCGCTGAGGGGGGGGAGCGGCCCTCATGGAAATTCAGGCAAATTTATGTAAATGAGCGGCGGCAGCGCCGCGTTGAATATTCATGAGGCGCTGAGGGAGGCCGCAGACCCGCCCGGGTGTCGGTGAGGGGGAGATTTATACAAATTAAGGTGGGGGAGGGATGGGGTGGGGCAATGGGGGCGGGGCGTGGGGATGGCTCCTCCCCTTTCCGGTAAGCCACGCCCCTTTGGTGACCTCACCTTCAGGCCACGCCCCGGACCATGGCTGGCAACGATGGGGACAGGGACAGGGATGGGGACAGCGGGGGATGGGGACAGGGATAGGGACAGGGATGGGGACAGGGACACCGTGCTGGCCGCCAGGTGACACCGCGGGGACGGGGACAGCCAGGGGACAGCGGGGGGATGGGAGAGATGGGGATGGGGACAAGGAGGGGACAGGTGGGGGACTCCTGCCAGGGCCACCGTGCTGGCGGCCAGGTGGGCTTGGGGACAGGGAGGGGACAGGGATGGGGACAGGGATGGGGACAAGGAGGGGACAGGGATGGGGACAAAGAGGGGACAGGGAAGGGCCAGGGACAGGGGCAGGGAGGGGACAGGGACAGAAATGGAGGGGACAGGGAAGGGACAGGGAAGGGGACAAGGTGGGGACAGGGATGGGGACAGGGAGGGGACATGGAGGGGACAGGGAGGGGACAGAAAAGGGACGGGGATGGGGATGGAGGGGA
>NW_024525968.1:49266-51249 GCF_017590135.1 Pyrgilauda ruficollis | reverse complement strand
TAGAGTGGCAGTGCTTGGTTCATGGTTGGACTGGATGATCATATAGTTCTCTTCCAACACTGATGGTTCAGCTTTTTTTAGCCTTGGACTTTAGGAAACGAAAGTAACCAAAACACGGAAAAGTGATAAAATCGAGTACTCAGCACCCTCACAGCCGCTCAGCACCCGCACAGCTCCCATGGGTCCTGAGCGCTCTGTGGGTGCTGAGCTCTCTGTGAGGGTTGCTCTCTTGTCCCACTGGGAGGGTTTTGCTCTGCTCTCGCTGTTAGGGTTGCTGGGTTGTGCTGCTGCTGGGGGAAAAGGCTGTTGTTAGGGGGGCTGCTCAGGGTGAGGCTAGGGCTGGGCTGAGGGGTGCAGCACCTGAACCCCAACTTGCCTCCTAAACTGTACCCTGTAGTCCTTATCTCCACTGGACTGTCCAGCCCTCAAGCCCTCTCCCTTTACCCGTCAACCCCTCCCTCTGCTCCCAGCCCTCAGGCTCTGTCTGTCACCCTCAAGCCCCCTCTCAGCTGCCCCTCAGCTCCTGTGTGTCACCTTTAATCCCTCTCCTTTGCCCCTCAGCTCCCAGCTTCTCTGTGTCACCCTCCAGCTGCCCCTGCCACCCTCAGCATCTCTGTGCGTCTCCCACTGTCCCCTCTCGCTGTTCCTCCCTAGGCTCCCAGCCTCTGACACCCTCAAGCCCCCACAGTGCCCTCAAGCTGCCCCTCAGCCTCTATGTGTCGTACCACCCCTGTCACCCCCCACCCCCGTGTCCCCTCCTGTTGCCCTTCTGATGCAAGGCAAGGCGATCTGGTTTCGAGGAGCAGCACGGCAGCCCAAACTCACCAGGGTCACTCGGGCCAAAGACACAACGCTGACACCGATGTGGTGGGCGGTCAAAGGCGTTTATTGTTTTATCTCGTGGGGTTATGTATTCTGGGGTGTTACTCTATGTCAAAGGGGGTCGGCTTATACTGTTTTACGGTTAGTAAGGAGAGAAAAGCTACTAGAGTTAGGGAGGTTGCATTCTTCGCTTATCTCAGGAGATTAAGGGAGAAGGGAGTCTTGCAGCTGCAGCTTTCCGTGACACCGTGTAATCTTCCGCTCGCCTGTGCCTGTGTAACACATCCTCACTACACCCTCCCCATCGGTGTTACCCCCTATGGAGCCGCGACACCCCAAATTGCCCCCTCCAGGCTCAGGGCAGCCCTGTACCCCCCTGTTGAAATAAACGGGCAGGAGATCTTTTGTACCATGAAAAGACCCTAAAAAACCCCAAAAAATTCCTAAAAGACAAACCAAAAACAAACAAACAAAAAAAAAACCCAGAAAAAAAAAAAAAAAAAAAAAAAAAAAAAAAAAAAAAAAAAAAACTAAAAAACTTTCCCAGAAATAGCCCTTAAAAACTTCATAGAATACTCTTAAAAGCCAAAAATGTGCTAAGAAACCTTCTAGAATCCCCTATATATCCTTAAAAGTTGTGGAAAAATCTTGAGGAAAACCTGCTCAGCCTCCAAGGTATGGCTTGAAGGGATTTAGGCAGAACTTGGGGTCGCTGGGATAATTCCAGTAATTCTGGGATTTGTTTAGGGGATGTGGAAATCTCTTGGGGACAGATGAGCGGTGGCTGTCCCCCTCTTGTCCCCCTCTTGTGTCTCCACAGGTGCCCCCGCGTCCATCTCCATTTGCATCCGGGAGTTTCCCACCGTGCCCCGCGGCCGGACTACATCTCCCAGCGGCCCCCCGCGGCTCCGCGCACGCGCGGCGGGGGGCAGGGCCTCCTCCATCTTTGCTGCGGTGCGGGAACGGGGCGGGGGTGGGCCCGGCGACTCTTAAAGGGGGCACGGCGAGGGGTGGGTCCCTCACGGCGCGGCATGGAGAG
The DNA here is from genome assembly GCF_017590135.1 of Pyrgilauda ruficollis. Classification (NCBI taxonomy): domain Eukaryota; kingdom Metazoa; phylum Chordata; class Aves; order Passeriformes; family Passeridae; genus Pyrgilauda; species Pyrgilauda ruficollis. Next base: position 49,388 of record NW_024525968.1, on the reverse strand, counting down.
CGGAGCGGCACAGGAGGTGCGCGGATGGCGGGCCGAGGGCGGAGAGGGTGGCGGGAGCGCGGTGGAGTCGCGGGCGTTTCCCCATTCCGCCCCTCTCCGTTCTCCTGGCGCCCCATCCGCTT